>NW_008360312.1:498441-534134 GCF_000622305.1 Nannospalax galili
CTCCTCCTCCTCTTCCTCCTCACATGCTAGCTCCTCCTCCTCCCCCTCCGCCTCCACTCCCAGAGAAAAAGCTCATCACCAGAAACATTGCAGAAGTCATTAAACAGCAGGAGAGTGCCCAGCGGGCATTACAAAATGGACAGAGGAAGAAAAAAGGGAAAAAGGTCAAGAAACAGCCAAACAATATCCTAAAGGAAATAAAGAATTCTCTGAGATCAGTTCAAGAGAAGAAAACGGAAGAGAGTTCCCGACCTTCTACCCCACAGAGATCAGCCCATGAGAACCTCATGGAAGCCATTCGAGGGAGCAGCCTAAGACAGCTAAGGAGGGTAAGTCACCCCAGGACAGACCTTTGGGTGTAGATTTAACAAATGAGTCAGCCTCCATTGCATGATGCTACCACAGTTGCCTTTCCAAATGCTTATTAATACTTTAGTTGAGTATGGAAGAGCAAGCTTTCAAGTATGAGCATTAGGGGTTGACACATGAGCAAGAGAGATGCTGCTGCTGCTGCTGCTGCTGCTGCTGCTGATGATGATGATGATTTACTTTAACATGTGTGTGTCTCTTCATTGAAAAACAATCCCTTGTTTTTGTAGGTGGAAGTTCCAGAAGCTCTGCGGTAAAACAGTCTATAGAAGAGGACATGGAACGGTTTAGTGGTGTGAACTGAAATGCATTGTGAGACGTTTCTAAAATATCTTACTTTGAAATTTTCCTTAATTTTAAAGATAGCATCACCCTGGAATCCCAAAGAGAACTTTAAGAAACAATTAGCATGTTTCATCTGTAAATATGAAAATAAACTTTTTTTATGTCATGAGATTCTTTTGGGCCAGAAACAGTGAAAGATGTTCTTCTTATCTCTGAATGTCTTAGTGACTGGGCTGTAATCACTTAAAGAAATGTGCTATATTTTTGTAATCCCAGTAAGTTTAGGTTAAATTTCCTCCCCACCTTTTTTTTTAACCCAAACTAATATTTTTTTTTCTGTGAGTTAATACATCTGCTGGGTATGCATGCAACATTGCTAAATATTAAAATCATTACATTCTCACACCAAAAGGATTCCAGTCCTTAGTATTTGCTTTTCTTTTTTTGTTCATGTCCAAGAACCTGTCCAGATCTCTTTCTAAAGGGCTAGAATCAAGAACTTCCTAGAATGACTGTTTGGGAAGGAGATAAAGGGTTGGGAAGGAATCCCAGTGTGCATTTTCCTGGATTCATTGATGTGTGAGTCAGACAGCAGTGGATGCTCCCTATTTTCATAAGTCTGAGAGGCAGCCAGAAGTCAGTCCAATCACCCTGTTAAAATCAACAGTTCCTAGAAAGGATAAAGTGGGATGTTAGAAGGTTTCTTAGTTGGGAGGAAATGAGTACTAGGGGAGAGCTTGGATGGTAAACCCCCAAACCCAGAGCTACCTTGCTGCTGATGCTGAAGAGGAATTGTTCAAGTCTCCCTTGGCACTCTCCTTAGACATCCCTGGGCCAATGAGTCTTCAGGTTTTGTTTTTTTTTTTTTGTTTTTTTTTTTTTGAGACAGGGTCTCCTTGTAGCCCCAGTTGGCCTGGAACTGTATATGAAGACCAGGTTGGCCTCAATGTCACAGAGATCCACCTGCCTCTGCCTCCCAAGTGCTGGGATTAAAGGCATGTGCCACCATGCCCAGCAAGTTTTTTCTTTTTCCCCCTCTACCTTCCCCTTGTCCTCTCTCCCAGCCCTTCCCTTCTTCCTTCCTCCCCTTACTCTTCCTCCCCATCTCCTTCCTTCCCTCCCTTCCTTTCTTTTCTTGCCCTAGGCAAATTTGGGTGATGCCAACATCCATATTTGAGGACATGGGCTCATGCATCCTAAGCCTCCAACTATCATTTCACCTTTCCCCCTGTCACTCAAGAGGCACCTGCATTCACATAAGAGAAACATGTACCTCAGATCATCTTCACTCTGCCTTTGTGATCCACCCTGTTATGAGAGTTATAAATCCCTTCCAAAGCCCTTTGTCTTAACTATGATTAGTGATGTGTCACTTGTGTGCTACAGAGTAGGGCAGTATTCTTGGCAAGTTCTCCAAGGCACCCATTCGATAATGTTTTGCTTCATGACAGAGTTTTGAATTTTCTCCAATCAAGAGTCATATTTTACTAAAAAATATCTCCAGTAATTCACAGGTTTATTTCTTCTGTCCAATTCTTCTTTTAGTCAGTAAGAAGAACCAGAATCAAAGATTTCAGAGGCCATGAGCTAAGTCAGTCAGTGCCAAGGCTCCGCAGTAGGAGGTAGCAGGTGAGGGAAACTTTGTGAACTCAGTTATTTCATGTACATTTCATAGCATTAAAAGATGCTATTCTCATTTCATAGGTGGGAGATGGAGGTGCAGGTTAATTGCATGTGGAGTTGGCCATCACTGATACAAAGCCTAGGTTCATGTACATTGTTCCCCACTGCTTCCACCCAGACACCAACTTCCTGAAGGTCTCATCCTCTGAACCTCAGTGAGAGCTGCTGGGTACTCCTTTACATTAGTATGCAAAGTCATGTTCATTCCTATT
Organism: Nannospalax galili; assembly: GCF_000622305.1. Lineage (NCBI taxonomy): Eukaryota > Metazoa > Chordata > Mammalia > Rodentia > Spalacidae > Nannospalax > Nannospalax galili. The sequence goes on from NW_008360312.1 coordinate 500,991, forward strand.
GCTCAAAGTTTAGGTTTTTGAAAGTGGTGTGTGTGTGTGTGTGTGTGTGTGTGTGTGTGTGTGTGTGTAGAACAGAGAGTTAGGACAGACCTTCTTTTCTCCTGAATTTTGTATGTGGAGAGAGGCTCTGCTACACCTAAGGTGACAGTGAGAGGGAAGAGAGGGGGAACAATGACTGTTGATCAACCACATCACCACTAAGACCACACAGAGGCTCCCCAGGGCTTCACCTCACCTTCCTGGAGGAGGTAATAGCAGATAGCACTTGTGTTATCAGGAAGTGCATAGACTGGGGAGGCTGGCCAGGCCTTTGCCTCAGAAGTGTGTGTCTAGAAGACATGTTTTCTGTTGTGCATTATGAAAGTCTGTCTTACTGGGTCTTTCTGTGCCTCAGGAGAATACAGAATGCATTTACTAGGCATGTTACAGAAGATGAATAAGGACATGGAGCCTCACAATCCAAAACACAGAATATTACAAAGTCCATAATAAGACAGGTATGATAGTGGCAGACATGAAGTGAATACATTTATTTTTTAGGAAAAATAATTCTAGAATATGTTATTTCAGGGTTCAGCACTGTAAATAGGCAGGGCATTATGACATCATTACTCAACACCTGGAAAATTCATACAGGCTGTTATGAAAAGTAATTATTTCATCTTCAATAAAGAGCTTTAAGCTTGCTGGAGGAGAGGCTGTCCAAGACTTGGTGAAGTGTGATTTATATGGATATGTTGTTATCTGAAAATATACCTCATCCTGAATTGAAATGGGGCAAAACCCTGTGTCTTACACTGCTTTCCAGGCCCTGACCTGTGGAAATTTAATAACTCCATATCAGCATGATCTTAGCATACCACCTTCCCTGAGATACTTACTCCCAAGAAGAGAGTAAAAAGAAATGGTAGGAACAGGCTGCGTGTCTATGATGAGATGCTTCAAAGACTGGAGTGAATATATTCTTGCAAAGATCTCATGACTTCCCTTTATAATAGGATTTTTAGGGGCTGGAAAGATGGCTCAGTTAGTAAAGCAATATGGTCTCTTCCTTATGTGATGCTCTTCGGGAATACTTTTGTTTCCATTAATCACCAAGGACTAATAATTGCTACAAAACTCAGAATGATGGTACCAATATTGATGTGCTTAACTTTCATTGAGTATTTTCTGAGTGCTTATCATGTTTCAGACAATGCTTCTGAACACTGGATATAGTGAGCCAAGAAAATCAACCCTGGTCTTCATGCAACTTATATTTGTCAGGAGGGAGCTTACACCATCCCTCGTATACTGTACACTTATGAACCTGTAAGACAATTTACTACTGGGGCACACGTGCATAGTTTCCTCCTTCCACTGTCCTTACGATAAACTGGGAAAATATTCGTTCAAACTACAATTTAGGGAATAAAAATACTTATTGAGCTTACTATCAGAGCATATGATGGCAGTGAGGGGTTACTTACAAAGGTGTGGACACCCTTGGAGGGTGGTTTTTTTGTTTTTTTCTTTTTTTACATTTTGGCTGTGCCTTCCAGATCTGTGGCCACCAGTACAAGATGGTGAAACACCCTCTTCCTCTCTAGCTTCCCTGTAATATCTATCCTTAGTCCTTCCCTCTCATGTAGTTAAGGCTGACTGGGTGGGAGGGGTGACTGTCTCCCTCTGACCCTTCCTTCCTACAGAGAGTCTTAGGATCCAAGCAGTTTGAAGCAAGCAGGGGAGAAGCTAGAGAAGACATCCATCTGTTTCTGATCATTCAGAGGACAAGCCTATTCAACACTCCACCCATCTGTCAGGCTCTTACAATCTTTCTGCCAGCCTCTTCCTCAAAAGTCCCTGAGACATGGAGCGGGTGGTGACAGATGCAGGATGATCTTTATTGTGGCAAGATAGAGAACTCTTGGGCCTTGTCGTCATTTGTTCCCAAGATGTGGCTGCTGATCCATCTCAGGGGTAATTTTCCTACTATAAAGATAAATGAAGCTGAGCATGGTGGCACATGCCTTTAATCCCAGCACTTAGGAGGCAGAGGCCAGCCTGGTCTACATAGTGAGTTCTAGGCCAGCTTGGGCTACAGGGAGACCCAGTCTCAAAAAGACCAAAGTGGGGAAAAAAGACAAATGAAAAGAAGCAGGAATATCTAAACAAGCATTGACTGTTGTAATGATCTAACCTATGGGCGTAAACACAAATGCTTAGAAAATACCTTAACAGGTACATTACATTCATCTAACAAAACACTTGCAATGGCTTCCCCACTGTGATCTATAACCTGCCCTGCCACAGGGGGTTGGCCTGGTCTACAGCACCAGATGTGTGTTCTACCCTTAGGAGGGGCCTTATGTCCAATGAGAAATTTTTCAGTTGCACCTATATTAGTTGGGCCACTATTGCACTAGCAGGCACACCTTGCTTGGCATGTCAGTAGCATGCAGCATGTGGGGGTTCCATCAATTGAGCAAAACTTTTGGGGACCATTCTCCCCTAACAATTCTGTAGGCACCACCTGGTGCTATGACCACCAGCCATCTGATGGCAGGGAGTTTCCAGCTTAGTGTCGACTTCATCTCTCCCTCTCCCACACTCACGTCACGTAGTGTCTTCAGCAACAGGGCCTTACCAACTTTTCCTGGCATGCAACCAACATTAGTGGACTTTGTCATTTTGAGGACCTCGAGGGTCTTTCTGACCAACAACTCCTGCAGAAGGGCAGGCAACCCACCCCTGGTACTGAAATTTTTACTTGATCATTGTATAGTTTCGGGGAGCCTTTATTTTTATTTTTATTTTTAAGATATTTGTTGTTTACTCTGGCATTTACAGGATTAGGCTGCCGTAGACTCCTCCCAATCATTCTGGTAGGTATAACTTGTGTCCTACCTGACCATAAAGCTCCCCAGAATTTTACAGCTATAGCTGGCCTTTGTTTCTTCAGGTGTGCTTGATGTCTCTCAAATGGGTTTCACATCTGTAAAACACTCAGAGGTTAACGATATATACCAAATTAAACACAGACAAGGTCTAACATAGCATGGAAAGATTTAACCATTTGTATTAATTGTTCTCTCAACAGATCAATGCTGGGTACTATAGCATGGGTAAAAGGCACCAATTTAGTTCTTTGCTACCTTTAGTTACCCTTTTGGAGTCGTTCCACATCCAGGGGATTTTACATGGAGCATCTCTGTATTTTTTTTATCTTTGGTAAACTCATTGGTGCTGGCTCAAGTTGCCTAACCCTGCACAGGGCCAAGGAGGAATAGGGCCCCCCTTGTCCCTGTTGTGCCTGTTGGTTACCAGGGTCAGGTAGGCTTGTAACCATATCTGTTGTCTCTCCATTGACCACACCTGGCTGCTGGGGCAGGACCTGGCTGGACAAACTGTCTCCACTGCTAGCATAATTTTTTCCAGGAGAGAAATGTATCCTGTTTAATCTTCAGGGGTCCTTCTCCACCCGTGGGACAGTTTTTATCCTTTGTATGCCTTTTGTGAACTGTTGCTTAGGTTTTAAAGCCTTCTAGAAGCTCCTTAGTACAGAATTTGACTTTTTAAAAAATATTTTATTATTTTTATTTTATGTGTATGAGTGTATTGCCTGCATGTATGTGAATGCACCCGTGTCATGCAATGCTGTGGAGGTCAGAAGAGGGCTTCGATTTCCCCTGGAACTGGAGTTAAGGATGGTTAGTAGCTGCCATGTGGGTGCTGGGAATCGATCCCAGGTCCTCTGCAAGAGCAGTCAGTTCTCCTAACGGCTGAGCCACCTCTCTGGGCCCCAGAATTTGATTTTTTTGTCAACTTTTTCTTTAGGAACTTTGGCTACACATACATCTTGCCACATTTGCCATCAAGTAACCCAAATGAACCTGGTTCTCTGTTTTGTTTTTTTATATCTTTTCGGTTGTTCTACTGTTTTTATTGACACTATTTTTACATGCTGGTTTAAGTCCCTTAGACTGCCAAAGCCTCTCCTATCTCACAAAGATCCTGCCCCACAAAAGGACTTAGCAAAACCATTAATGCTCCATGCCAATCTCAAGGTCCCTGTTGAATCAAGTTTTTCTTTATACCTTTGGTCAACACAGTCCTATCTTGCCCAGTGACCTGGGCATCATACATTGCTTTTCTCATACCTAGTTCTCTCAGTAATGCCTGTCCCTCTTCTATGGTCCTTTAGCCCCTGATATCTATGGGAACCTCCACTGGTAATGAACAAGTATCTCTAATGGCTCACACAAGCCATTCCATCAGGGACTGCTTCCCTGTATACTGCCTCAGGTTACGTTGCCTATGTCTCAAGGAGGGATGGGTGGTTGTGTTGCTCAGCTTTAATACTTCTGAAACACTTAAACTAATATCATTTGCTCCCATGTCCTATATCCTCCTGAGTCATGTGGTGAGGGGCTCCTTCATTGCTGTTTTGAAAGTCTTCCCTAGCTCCAACAGCTCCAGTGTGGAGTGGTCATTAAGGCCTCCATCAACATGTTGAAACACGACTTTTCTCTTTCTTTGTATTAAAGATTGAATCTGATGTGTATCTTTAGCTATTTCTAAGTCATTCTTTTCCTTATTATTATCCCATGGGTCCCATGTTTTGGGGTTCCAGATTGAGCCTTGTATTACCATTCTAATCTGGGTTTCCTTTGATTTTTTGGTCTCTTAGCCTTAAGGAACAGCAAGTTAAAATTTTCAGTTCTTTTTCTCTCTTATGCAGTTTACTGGCAAAGTCCGAGGCCAATACTCAAGAGGCCAGTAATTCCTCCTTTATCTTTTCAGCACCCCCCCTCCCCACCCCTCCACATCCTCTGCCTGGGACAAATCTTTTATTGTGCAAAAAACCGGCGGAACAGCTTCTGCAGTTGCTTTTTTGAATTTTGGTCCTAGCTCTGCTTCCATGGCTTGTGAAATTTTTTTCTAAACCTTTCACCGTCCTTAAAGAACGAACATACATGTGGGGCAGCAGCCCCCACTGCTTAAGCAAGCATGCTATTTTATACCATTTATAAGATGGTTGCCTTCCTGGGACTTCCCCCACTGAACTTGTCTGCTTAGGCAGCTTCATCTTAGTTACATATCTTACTATCCATTGCATTATCAGTGTCACTGTTATTTCCCTCAGTAAGCTTATGGGGACAGCCCACCATGCCAATATTTCCTCTTCCCACACTCTCCCCTCACCCAACTTTGTCTTTTTCCATATCAGAGACATCATTATTGCTCTTCCCAAACTCTTCAGTTTTGTCTTATCCTGACACCAACTATGACAATTGTAAGCTGAATTTACTGCTGGGATGTGCATATGTGGCTTCCTCCTCCCACCATCCTTATGACAAACTGGGAAAATATTCCTCCAAACTACAGTTTAGGGAACAAAAATATTTATTGGGTTTGCTAACGGAGCATATGATGGGAGTGAGGGGTTACTTATAAAAGTGTGGACACCCTTGGGCTGTTTTCTTTTCTTTTACATTTTAGCTGAGCTTTCCAGATCTGTGGCTGCTGGCCCAAGATGGTGAAAAGCCCGCTTCCTCTCACTTCCCCACTGTTTATCCTTAGTCCCTTCCCCTCATGCAGTTACAGCTGATTGGGTGGGAGGGGTGACTATCTCCCTTTGCCCCTCCCTTCCTACGGAGAGTCAGGGTCCAACCAGTTTGAAGTAAGCAGGGGAGAAGCTAGAGAAGAAGACATTCATCTGTTGCTGGTCATTTGGAGGACAAGCCTATCCAATAGTACCCAATGGTTCTTATGCATGGGATGCTCTGCTCCGTGCTGCAGACACCACTGATTTAGAAAGTGCCCTCTATGCCAAAGCACTGAGCATCCTAAGGATATCAACCTGTATTAGTCACGTTGCTGTTGCTGTGATAGAAACACTGACCCAAGCAATTTACAGAAGTAAGAATTTATTTGAGCTTACGGTTCCAGGGGAATTACAGTCCGTCTTGGTGGGAGGCATGGTGAAAGAGGTGGCTTGGAGAAGAGGAGCAGAAGCTAAGCTCTACATCTTCCAGCAGGCACAGGAAACAAGAGAGCGACTGGTGATCTGACAAGGCTTAAGAACTCTGTAAGCCCACCCCCCATGACATGCTTCCTCCAGGATAGCCACACCTTCTAAACCTCCCAAAACAGTGCCACCATCTGGGGACAGAATGTCCAAATACTTGGAGCCTATGGGGGACATTATCATTCAAACCATCATACAACCCTTCCAGGAGAGTCAAAATTCTTTTTAATTTTACAAGTTCCTCAAAAATAGGCATTGGATGACTTTTGCTGGTGGAGCCACATTTTACCACAGAACCTTCACCTAAAGCAGACATCGACTGAAGGAGAGCATCTCAGGGGTTAATTAATAATTTTAAAGAATACAGAATTACTAGGCTTAAAAACAATGTCCAGTGATATGGAATGACATTTCAGTGAGAAAAGAGAGTGGTATAGAAGGTGGCATCATAGGATTTAATGTAAGTCTAGGGAAACAACAATTTGATTAAAAGAATTTAAGTGGGGTTTCCCAAGTATTGATCTCTCTGGTGGATTTAAAACAGGACTTTTAATGGCTGGAGAGATGACACAGTCAGTAAGTGCTATGCAAGCATGAGGGCTTCAGTTCCAGCCCTAGAACCCATATAAACAGCCTGATGTGTTGGTGCACATTTGTAATCCCAGCACTGGGGGTGGGGTGAAGCAGAGACAGGAGAATCCTTGGGACTTGCTGCTCAGATAACCTGCTGAACCAGCAAGCTCCAGGTCCCAGTGAAAGACTCTGTCTCATAAAAATAAGGAGAGACGGTTTAGCAGTTAAGAGCACTTGCTGCTCTTGCAGAGCACCTGACTTCAGTTCCCAGAAACCAGCCGGTGGCTCATTACTGTCTGTAACTCTAGTTTCAGGGTACCTGATGCCCTCTTCTGTCCTTTGAAGGCACCGCTGGTGCATATATGTACATATATGCAGTCTAAACACTCATATACATAAATAAAAATATTTTAAAAATAAAGAAAACTAGCAACAAAACAAACACAAAAACAAAATAAAGTGGACAGCTCCTGAAGAATGATACCCAAATTGATTGCTGGCCTACATACATACACACACACACACAGACACACACACACACACACACACACACACACACACACATGCATGGGCATGCACATACATGCACATCTCCACACAGGTGAACACCCGTCCACACACCAACAGAAAAAAATTAAGATTTTTTTTTTCTGTTTTGACTGTTATAGTTTCTGTATGGCATTCCTGTTTTCCAAAAATACTATATGCTAATGAAGAAAAATCAGTACATAAAAGCAAAGGACGTTGCTGGAGAGATGGTTCAGTGGTTAAGAGCACTGTCTGTTCTTGTAGAAGACCTGGGTCTAATTCCAGCACCCGTATGGAGGCTAATAACTGTCTGTAACTCTAGTTCCAGGGGATCTGATGCCCTCTTCTGCCCTCCAAGGGCACTGCACAACACGGGTGCACTTACATACATGCAGGCATGACATTCATACACATAAAATAAAAATATAAAAAATTTTAAAATGGGCTGGAGAGATGGCTCAGCAGTTAAGAACACTGGTTGTTCTTGTAGAAGACCTGGGTTCAAATCCCAGAACCCACATGGCAACTAACAACTGTCCATAACTCCAGTTCCAGGGGATCTGACAGCCTCTTTTGTCCTCTGCAGGCATTGCATGACATGGGTGCACTTGCCTACATGTAGGCACTGTACTCATACACATAAAATAAAAATAATAAAATATTTTAAAAAGTTTTAAAAAGACATTAAAATGTTTTAAAAGAAAGCAAAGGGACATAAGGAACCTTTATAATTCCAACATGTAAAACTACTGATGACCCTATAGTGTGAATCTTTAAAAATATTACCTAATGTGTATTTAAACACATATAACTATTTTTGTATAGAAATAAGATGATTTTCAAACCATCACAAAGTCACATTTTATTTAAGCAATTGCTAGATACTGGATATTCAGATTATTTTGATAAATCCCTCACTATTGAATTTGTCTTAGTTCACCCTTATGTGGACATTCTAACCTTTAACTTGCCCAAATCCTGTAGCAGAAATGATAGGCTGAAAAACATCACTAAAATGCTGACTTCCAGATAGAGTTGGTAAGTAATCATTATAGTATACCACAAATGGAAATTAGATTTCAGTCCAATTGCCATGTTTTATCAGGTTTCTCTCAACCGAATTGTATGTCTGAGCCACAGAGGCATGTATCAGTAAGTGAATTTTACCAGTAAGCTGGTAAAATTTTCAGTGTCTGAACAAAAAGGATGGTTCAAGCTGAGTCAAGAAGCAAGTCTTGAACAAGGAGTGTAAGCTAAGTAGTGGACATAACTACAAAAGCCAAGAGGAGCTCTGAATGGTTGTAATGGGGCAGGGGCATGGTATGTATATAGGTTTTAAAAAGGTGAACTTTTAAACCCAGAACAGGAGGAATTCTTGGAGTCATCTGCTGGCAGAAATGCCAGCTAGGAGCTCACTGTGATCCCCAAAGAATGAAGTAACGCAAATATTAACTGAGAGCTGTGTAGGTGAGCACAAGTCGGGTCAGAACAAAGACCAAGAAAGCATCAACTCGGCAAATGTGGGTAGTAGATGGGAGAGTCAAGGAGCAACAAGAGAGAGGCAACTAGGTTGATATCTGTATTCCTGCCTATGCCACTGGCTGGTACAAAATGGGATAGGGGATACAGTAGGAGCAGGGATTGGAGGACAATGGATTTGGTTAACAATATATTGTGTCTGATGTGCCTCTTCATATGAATGTGGCAGTGGAATCTGCTGGAAAAGGATTTGGAGGTCATATAGTATGAATGACATTTAAAGGTAGGGGTTTTGATGAGATCACCCAGGAAGGTATGGAGAACAGAGAGAATAAGTGTAACGAGAAAGGGTAGAAGAGATCGGAGAAAAGAAACATTGCAGAGCAAAGCTAAGGAAAGAACAATCAATAGCATAAAATGACTTGGCCAGTCTTATAGTTTGGCAGTGTTCACTTGACTGCTGAGCTTGCTGAGTTAGGTTATAGGATAATGAAGCAGAAATCAGATTGTCAGGATAGGGTGGAGGAGTGTATTATCAGTGCTTGGTAAAATAAGAGTGCTCTTTCTGTGGGAGTCAGTCTTTTGCTTAGAATTGAAAGACTCATCTTCCAGTAGGTCAATTTTACTCAACATCACATACAGAGAAAGGAGAGAGAGAGAGAGAGAGAGAGAGAGAGAGAGGATGCAGTTAATGATATTCTGATTCATAATAGGCCACATACATGATAGTGATCTCAGATGGAATCCTAGAGATGTCATAACTGTTTATTTAAGTACAAGCTATGATATCACACAAGAATGAACTTGCCTTTCAGGTCATTCAGAACATATCACTTCCCTCAAGTTTTGTATGACTATACATTTTTTAAAGATTTTTATTTTACGTATATGAGTATCTTGCCTACATGAATGTATGTGCATTATATGTGTTTAGTGTCCACTGAAGCCGGGACGTCAGATCTTCTGGAACTGGAGTTATGGATGGTTGCATGTTGCCATGTGCATGCTGGGAACCAAACCCTGGTCCTCTGCAGAAGTGGCAAGTGCTCTTCTTAACCACTGAGCCATGTCTCCAGCCATGCATAATTCTATACTTTTAAAATTTTATCTTATCTGTATGTTTCACCCACATGTATGTAAGTGCACCCATGCGTGCAATGCCCATTGAGGCCAGAAGGTAGCAAGCCCCACAGAGTCACAGTCCATTGGATGGCCATTTGTGGAGGGATACCTAGTCAGTCAAGGAAAATTTGTGTAGGTCAGTCATTATCTGGCATTTGTACCGGTGGTGGTGAAAGTGGGTAAATGTGTGGGACAGGAAACCATGAGGTGACTTTAGTGATGGCATGTGACTATCATTTCTAAAAGGACAGAAAGAAAAATTACATTCCATATCTGACCTAGGGGACAGGCAAAAAACTAAGAAAGTTGGACAGATGGTTCAGTGGGTGAAGCGATACCTATCAAGGACCTGAGGACTTGAATTCGGATGCCTGGAACCCACAGAGAAAGTGTGGTGCCATGGCATGAGCTTATAATCCCAGCAATGGTGAGATGGAAGGCAGAAAGAGGTGGGCTCCCGGAAGCTCACTGGTTAGTTAGATGCAGACACTCAGAGAAATTTCAGGCCAATGAGACCTTTTTCCAAACAAAAGGTGCAAAGTGCTGAAGAACAGCGCCTGAGATTGTTCTCTGACCTCCACACACATCTGCATCCAAACATACAAGTGCACATACACATATACACCTGCTACTGACAAATAGCTAAGTAAGTAGCTTCTTTTATTTTTAGAGAAGAGAAATTTACTTTTGATATTATCTTGCTTTTCCTGAAGTGCTATTTTCTGCTGTCTGTCATCTCCTGTAGAGATCACAACTTGAAACCCATAGAAAAAGCAAAAGCTACAGAAGACTGAAGTGTTTACTTCTAGGAAGACACTCACAGATAGGAACAGAGATGGATGGATGGGGCCTACAGAAAAACCGGGGCTACTGTTTGCAAAGTCAAGAACATATAGCTTGGAACTCCTGTAATAGCATGACTCCTCACAGTGGACATCAGCATGGAGAAAGGCAATAGGGAAGAATAGCCAAGTCCTTGTATGTTGTGCATGAGCTGAAAACAAATGAGCTATGTTATGTTCAACTCGGTTTACTTACAGATTCACACAGTGCTTAGGTTAGTTGGAAAGGACCATGGTTATGAGGATTCAAATTGGTCCTAGCGTCCAAGACAGGGTGGCACCTACAGAGGCAGCTATGTCTTCAAGGATTGAGTGACACCAGGGAGAGCATCACTCCAGGCTCTTTCATGGGGGTAGGGGTCGGGATCCACCTATGAGTAACTATGTAGGCTTCAGTTGGTGCAGCTGAGCAAGGCAAGTACAGACAGTCAGAAGATGCGAATCTTGTTCTAAGAAGAAACCATCTTGAGGAAAATTACCATCTTTAAAATCCAATCTCGAGGTTATTAAACAAATTTGCACTCTAAAGGTGAGGCTTTTATTTTGACACGTTTGAACATTGGCTCTTCTGCACTGATTTTCAGACAAGTACTCTTTTGTTCCAGACTGAAACACTGTAATCAGCCATAGTGTCTTTATACCAAATTTATTAACAACATAGGGTTTTGGAGGCATATAATTACATTGTTCAAAAATTAGAGACATGACTGAAAAGTATTCTAACTTGCTCTCACTAGCACAGGCAGTCACCATTATGAATTCTAGATTCCTTGTCCTCAATGAAAGCTGATGATCCCTTACTTACTGTTATATAAACTGCAACAAATGGCCTAGAGTCACTTTAGATCACAATTCTGCAATTTTATGACGTTATCACAGAATAATCCTCATTCTGGCTGGAGGATGGGATGACAGCACTCAAGATTAAAAAGTGATACATTCGTGTGAACAGAGGGTCCAGCAAATAGCTTGGACATAGTAGAGTTGGGAAAGGAAGTTCCAAAAAAATTACATTAAAGAAGAGTAAGAGGAAAACCACATTTATTTATACGTATTTGTGACTATCTTTCTGGAAGTTACATTTCAGCATCCTGCAGCTTTTGTTTTTTCAACATGTCACCAGTTCAGGGTTGTGTGGCCTGCAGGAAATGGGCAAAGAGCAGGAAGTTTCACTTTGGGAGAATCAACGCAGTACTAACAGTTTATTTCTTTTTCTCTGAATGCTGCCAAGAAAGTTTGGTGACTCTTTCCAGAGGATTTCAGATAATTTAGCTGGAATCCTAAGGTGTCAGAAATTGTTGGGATGGATTCAAGTCATTTTCCTACAGAGCTGTCCCTAATAATATTTGCTTTTAAAGAATTTCAAACTCCTAAAAAACAAAAAGAAAAACAAGAACCCCACAAAACCAGAAAGAAACAAAACAAACCAACTGTCGTTTGTACAACCACAAATTAAATCCCTATTGGCTAGAACAAATTAATGAAACCAAACCTGTATCTAAAAAGCAACGTTTAGTTGCTAAACATGAAATGAATAAGACACTGACAGAGTCCACTTCAGATTCCCAGAGGACTCTGAGTAGCTCCACATACATTCTTATGTAATTATTTAAGCAAATACATAGTTACCTAATTTGATATTTCAGATGGAAAAATAATTTAATTGTGATAGGATAGAGAATGGGGGTCAGGGATGTTCAAACTAAATCGTTAAAGAAAATAATAAAGAGGGCTGGAGAGATGGCTCAGTGGTTAAGAACACTGACTGAACTTGCAGAAGACCCAGGTTGGAATCCCAGCACACACATGGCAGCTAACAACTGTCCATAACTCCAGTTCCAGGGGATCCGACAGCCTCTTCTGTCCTCCGTGGGCATTGCACAACACAGGTGCACTTACCTACATGCAGGTGTAACACTCATACACATAAAATAAAATAATTAAAAAAAGAAAAAAAAAAACAATAAAGCAAACATTTGATTCATATAGTCCCAAAACCTAGGCTGCCCTAATATCTGAACTCTTCTTTGCTTGCTTTAGTGGCTGTTTGTTTAGCTGCATGATTATATGTATTTTTCTTTCTATTGCCTTTTTGTTGTTGAGGGCATGACGGCGTTTCCTTTTGGGTCTTTGCATGTGCAGAAGCACAAAAACCTCAAACCCTCTACATCTAAATATACTGAAGTAACATCTTCATTTCTTACCCAGAGCACTTCTATCTACTGTTACCTGTGACAAGGTATCATAGTGATTAAGGGTTTGCATTAAGAAAGACTTGAGAGAGACCCAGTTTTGCACTTACTATCTAATTTCTACAAATTATTGACTACTGCAAGTTCATTTATTTTGGCTGAAAACCAAGGCTACCTTGGCTCATATAAAATATCTTGTGCATCATATAAAACATGTACTAAGGACTGGGAATGGGCTGAGCACAGTCATGGGGCACACGGGTGCCTATATGCCACCAAGTAGTTCAGTAAGAATGAGGCAAAGGCACACAGTACACATCCTCTTCAGGAAGGAGACAGTCAGGACAGGCAATCTGGAGGAAACCACAGAACAATCTGCAGTGGGAAATACCTCAAGGATTTTGTTAATGTGATAACATATTCATGTATATCCAACATTTAATGACAATCATGAGTCATTCAAAGAATCATAGTTCTTTCCTAATACATGTCTTTTTGTTGTTCTTTCATAATTTCATGATCACAACTGATCATGACCTACAAACCTGAGTCAAGATAATTTAATAAATTTAAAAAACCTGCTAAGTTTCTCAGTGGGATTAGCATTATGTAGTTGTAAAATTTTGCTGTAGTACCATAATCATATAGATTAGCACATGGAAAGATTTTATTCTCGTGTTTGCTTTTAACTTAAAGCAACAACAAGCATTTTCAATACTTTGCTTCATTGGAGGGCATTAGGATGATAGAAGGTACATTTAAACACATTAGTCTATCTATTGGTTTAGAAAATGAGCCAGACATCTGGGAACTTTAGAAAACTCCAGAATATGAATGATACAAAACACTCCCTCATGTTCCTATTCCTTCTTACTAAATTCACTACTTCACTAGGTACAGTCAGTATTTAAGAAACTTGTGTATTTGAAAGCTTTCTGTGCAAATTTCTCAAAAAGATACTCTGTAAAGGTTTTATAAAGTACATTTGTATCCTTGATTTTGTAAAAAATTTAATCAACGTGAATATATAATTCTTCACAAGTTGAAAAAAACCCCAGTTTATTATGTTAAGCAGTTGATGTTGTGGGTACCATATATCACAAAGACTAAGATACAAAAGCAATGTTAAATCTAAGTCATTACCATATGCAGTAGAAAGGATCAGCACTTTTCTTCTCTATATATTATCCTGCCAATCCAACAAATATCATTTAATAATGAATAATGATCAGCAAATTAGGATTTGCAGAAATCAAAACAACCAAATGAACAATATATTTGTTTCTTTTAAGTTGGCTGAAATAATGCAGGGCTGAAAAATATTTAGATGGTTGGGAAACCAAGAGACAAATACAAAAAAGATACTCTCATCAAAACCAACTTTTCTGTTTTGGGTCCTGGATAGCAAAGTAGTAAAAGCAAGTGTGGAAATTCTCAGGGTTGCAGAGATGCTCTTTTTGTACATGCTGGCTGGCCTGAGCCCTGGGTGTTGAACCCGACTCCTTGTACATGCTGAATGCACAGAGTCCTGTTAGGTATACATCAGGCATACAGGCTACAGAACTTGTGGGAGCTGTGTAGATATAAACCACCCACTTGGCTCAGAACCTACAGTAATCATCTAAACATCTCTAGGCAGCCAGTCCATCACAACATGCTCTGTAGCAAACATGGCTTCACCCACGGACAGGACAAGGCCACTAGAGTAGCATAAAAGGGCACCAAGCTACAGGCAAGTGTAGAAAGTGGCTGGATTTCTAGGACAATGTTTACTACATTTTCAACATCTTTATGTTAAATAACATCACAACCTTTGGCAAATATTCACAGGTAAGTTCAAAAAAGTTTTTTTAAAAACAGAAAGAAAACGCTACCAACAACAGAACAGATCCCCTGTCTTTACTGTTGAATGGTCTAGTATTGATTAAGCTTTAACTGATAATACAATTCAGCAAGAAAACTGGTTCCCCTGCATTCATATTCCTATTCAAATATCCTTTTACCAGATTTTCTGTATCTGCCGTCTTTCAAAGTATAGATTCAAATACATTTTTTTGTATTTTTTTTTTTTTGAGAAAGGGTCTCCCTGTAGCCCCAGCTGGCCTGGAACTGGCTATATAGACCAGGATGGCCTTGAACTCACAGAGATCCACCTGCTTCTGTGTTGGATGAGCTTGTCCTCCAACTGGCAAGCCAGGCTGACAAGCAGTGGGTGGATGCCTTCTTCCCTAGCTTCTCACCCACTTGTTTTTATCACCTCAAACTAATTTGACCATAAGACCCTCCATGGGAGGGGAGGGGCAGAGGAAGTCAATCACTCCTCCCACCCAATCAGTCAGCCTTAGTTGCATGAGGAGGAGGGACTAAGGATAGGAACAGGGGAAGCCAGAGAGAGGGGTGTTCTTCATCGTTTTTTAGACCATTGTTGAAAGTGATGTAGGGAAAAAGCCCAGGGGTGCCTACACCTTTGTAAGTATCCCTCAAGAATGTTAGGTTTGCTGTAAGAATGGTGGGAGGAGGGTGCTGGGAACCCGAAAGCTGTGTGCGCCTCCCAGCAGTAAATTTAAATACAATTGGTGTAGCCAGGCAGGATACCACAAAATTGAGTAGTTTGGGAAGAGCAATGATGATGTCTCTGATAGGGGAAAGACAAACTGAAGCACAGTTGGGTGAGGGGAGAGTGTGTGCAGAGGAAATATTGACATAATGGGTTATAACCATAAGCTTACTGGGGGTAGCATCAGCAGCACGGATAATGTAGTGGATCGTGAGATGTATAACTAGGGTGAAGTCGCCTAAGTTGATGAGGTCTGTGGGGGAAATCCCAGGACGGCAGTCATCTTGCAAATGGTATAAAATGCTTAAGCGGTGGGGGCTGCTATATGTGTATGGTGATTCTTTTAAGGACTGTGGAAGGTCTAGAGCAAAATTTACAAGCCTTGGAAGCAGAGCAGGGGCTAAAATTTAAGAAAGCAGCTACAGACACTGCTTGGCTGCTTCTTTACATAATAAAAGATTTGTCCCAGGCAGAGGTCATAGCCCAAGGGGAGACTGAAAAGGTGAAAGAGGAATTACTGGCCTCTTCAGTATTGGCCTCAGACCTTGCCAGTAAATTACATAAGGGAGAAAAAGAAATGGAAATTTTAGCTTATTGCTTTTTATGGCTAGGGAGCCAGAAAGGAAAGAGAGCCTGGATTATCAGTAAATACAAGCCTCATCCTGGAGCCCCAAAACATGGGACCCATGGGAGAAGGCAGATAAGAGATGAGGAAAGGAAAGACCTCGAAATAGCTAAAGATGCCCCTCAGATTCAATCTTTAGTACAAAGAAAGGAAAAGGTCATGTTTCAACATGCTGATGGAGGCCTTAACAATGGTCTGGTGAAAGGAGCTAGGGAAGACTTTCAAACAAGAAATGAAGGAGCCCCTCACCACCTGGCTTGTGAGGATATGGGACATGGGAGCAAATGATATTACTTTAAGTGCTACAGAAGCATTAAAGCTGAGCTATATAACCACCCATTCCTGCTTGAGACATAGGCTACATAACCTGAGACAGTATAGGGGTAAGCAATCCCTGATGGAATGGCTTGTGTGAACCATTAGAGATACTTGTTCATTACCAGTGGAGGTTCCCATAGATATCAGGGCTGAAGGACCATAGAAGAGGGGCAGGCATTACTGAGAGAACTAGGTATGAGAAAAGCAATGTATGATGCCCAGGTCACTGGGCCAGATAGGACTGTGTTGACCAGAGGTATAAAGAAAAACTCGATTCAACAGGGACCCTGAGATTGGCATGGAGCGTTAATGGTTTTGCTAAGTCCCTTTGTGGGGCAGGATCTTTGTGAGGTAGGAGAGGCTTTGGCAGATCTAAGTGACTTAAACTAGCATGTAAAACATGTCTGTAAAATAGCAAAACAACCTAAAGGAGATATAAACAGAGAAAGAGGTTCATTTGGGTTACCAGAAGATGTATGTGGCAAGATTTATGGCTTGGCAAGATTTATGGCTAGCCCCAAGTTCCGAAAGAAAAAATTGACAAAAAAACAAATTCTGTACTAAGCTTCTGGAAGACTTTAAAACCTGAGGAACAGTTCACAAAAGGCATACAGAAGATAAAAATGGTCCTGGGATGGATAAGGACCGCCTGAAGATTCAACAAGGTATATTTCTCTCCTGGGAGAAGTTATGCCAAGGGTAGAGGCAGTTTGCCCAGCCAGGGCCTCCCCCAGCAGCCAGGTGTGGTGAATGGAGAGATAACAGATATGGATACAGCCAGGAAGCACACCCAGGGTCTACTTGACCCTGAGAACCAACAGGTACAGCAGGGATAAGAGGGGCCCTACTCCTCCTTGGCCGTGTGCAGGGTCAGACAACTTGAGCCAGCACCAATGAGTTTATCAAAGATATGAAAATACAGAGATGCTCCATGCAAAATCCCCAGGATGCAGAATGACTCCCAAAAAGATAACTAAAGATAGTAAAGAACTAAGTTGATGGCTCTTAACCATTCTATGATACCAATGAGAAAACAATACAAATGGTTAAAATCTTTCCATGCTGTTAGACCTTGTGTATGTTTGATTTAGTATATATTGTTAACCTCTGAGTGTTTCACAGATGTGAAACCCATTTGAGAGATAACCAAGTACACCTGAAGAAACAAAGGGCAGCTGTAGCTGTAAAATTCTTGGGAGCTTTATGGTCAGGTAAAGCACAAGTGATACCCACCAGAATGGTTGGGAAAAGTCTACAACAGCCTGATCCTCCATATGCCAGAGTAAACAAGTATCTTATAAACATAAAAATAGAGGCTCCCCAAAACTGTACAATTGTTAAATAAAAATTACAGTACCAGGGGTGCGTTGCCTCCCTATGAGCTGTTGGCTAGAGAGACCCTAGACATCCTCAAAATGGTAAAGGCTATGCCACTAATGTTGGTTGCAAGCCAGGAACAGTTGGAAAGGACCTGTTGCTTAAGACACTGCATGATGTGAGCATGCAAGAGGGAGAGATGAAGCCAAGACCAAGCTGTAAACTCCTGCCACCAAATGGCTGTTGATCATAGAGCCAGGAGATGCTCAGCAGAATCTTTAGGAGAGAATGGTCCCCAAAAGTTCTGCTGCATGCTCTCAACATGCCAAGCAAGATGTGCCTGCTGGTAGACTAGTGAGTGGTTTGACTAATATATGTTCAACTGACAAATTTCTGATTGGACATTAAGGCCTGCTACTAGGGGTGGAACACACATCTGGTGCTGTAGAACAGGCCAACCCTCTGTGGCAGGGGAGAATACAGGACCCAGCAGGGAAGCCACAGCAAGTGTTTTGTTAGATAAATGTAATGTACCTGTTAAGGTATCTTCTAAGCATTTATGTTTACACCCATTGGTTAGATTATTACAACAGTGAATGTTTGTTTAGATGTTCCTGCTTCTTTTCATGTCTTTGTAGTAGGAGAAATACCACTGAGATGGATCAACAGCTATGTCTTAGAAACAAATAATGAGGAGGCCCCTGCAGGAGTTCAGTATCTCGCCACAAGAGAAGAAACATCATCCTTCATCTGTCACCCACTTCAAGGCTCAGAGACTCTTGTGAAAGAGATGGTGGAAATATTGTATGAGCTGGAGGAAGTGGTGGAGTGTTGGATGAGCTTGTTCTCTGAGTGGCAATCCAGACTGGCAAGCAGTGGATAGATACCTTCTTCCCGAGCTTCTCATCCACTTGCTTCAATCACCTTAAACTAATTTAACCATAAGACCCTCCTAGCGGCAGAGGGAGTCAGTCACCCCTCCCACCCACCCAATCAGCCTTAGCTGCATGAGGGGGTGGGACCAAAGATAGGGGCAGGGGAAGCCAGAGAGAGGGTGGTCTTTGCCATTTTGGACCACCACCAAAAGGTCAGTGACGTAGGGAAAAAGCCCAGGGGTTCCAATACCTTTGTAAGTGCCCCCCAATGCCACCCTATGCTCTGTTAGGAAGCTCAAAAAAAATCCTTTTGTTCCCTAAACTGTGCTTTGGAGGAATGTCTGTTTGTCCTAAGAATGGTGGGAGGAGGGTGCTCGGGACCTGGAAGCTGTGTGCCTCCTGGCAGTAAATTTAAATACACTGTTTCCCAAGTGCTGGGATTAAAGGTGTGCACCACCATGCCGGGCTTAAATACACTTTTAAATTTTACTTGCTGAGCAATATTATAAAGAAAGAAAGAAAAAAGCTTACAAATTCCTTTCAAAAAGAAAGGGGTGGGAGGAGGAATGAAGCAAGCTTACAAACATAAATTCTCCTGTCTTCTAAGGAAGAGCCTAAAGGCTTTTAAGCCTAGCTATAAAAACTAAAAGGGTTTATCATTTTTTAAATGCTAGGTTGTGATTAGGACATTACTTTGCACTTGCTTTATAGAAAAACTACAAATTTTAAGATTATTCTTATTATTTTATGTGTATGAGTATATTGCCTGCATGTAGGTAAGTGCACCCATGTCATGCAATGCCCGCAGAGAACAGAAGGGGCTGCCGGATCCCCTGGAACTGGGGTTATGGACAGTTGTTAGCTGCCATGTGGGTGGGGGATTAGAACCCGGGTCTTCTGCAAGAACAGCCAGTGTTAACTGCTGAACCATCTCTCCAGCCCCCCAAAACTACACATTTATGACATGATCAGTTTCCCTACAGACCACTTGAAATGAAAATAATTCCTTTTCACCTCCTTCGTTTCTTTCAAATACAAATACTAGGTCCATGTTTTATTCCCTTGCTTTTTTCCAAGAAACCTGAAGTACATGCAATCAAATTAGAATGTCCCTTCTCTCAGTAAAATTAAGATGTTGTACTTAAAGAGTGTTCATGGTGTTCCTATGCTCCTTGGAAGAACTCCCAGGCTTTAAGTTACTGACAGTGTTACTGTTGACTAAAAATTATTCAGATACATGCATGTATCTTCATATATTCGTATCTATTTAGGCAAGTTCCTTATAATGGTTCATAGAACACTTATGTCTAAGTAAAAAAACAATGCCTATTTATGTCCACCAAGAAACTAATGAAAGAATCTAAACAATCTGAAGCTCAACCTCATTTCAACACAGTACTAAATTACTTAAATACCCTGTGGTGACTCAATGTCTGGGCAATGCAGGGTGATCACCATCACTGAGCCAAAACACTATCACATGCTCCAGTCAGAGGCTGGCTCCTCCAGCTTCCCTGGGTACAGATGGGCACAGGTGCTAGTGGCTTCTATCAATACTCAGTAGGACAGTGTGGTGAAATTTGTAGCCATAAACCTGTGCAAACCAAATCTGGGATTTACTCTTAAGGAAAATAGAAAGCAAAAACAAAGATATGTGGAGCACTAACTAGCAGCCCTATCTGGTTCCTCTGAAATTCTTTTAACCCACCATCGGCAAGCCCCAGAGCCACTTTGAAGATGTGAAACGAAAGAGAAGTCTTGATGGTGCTCACCTGCTTCACTGTACTGACATGACACCAAATCCCTTTCAATTGTGAAATAAATATTTTAGTTTGAAGTAAGTGTAAGTGGGGCCTATTTTCTTTACTCTTGAATCTTGATGTCTACTTATTCAGCTAATAACAGAGGTTTAAGTATGATGATAACTAATGCCTTAAAAAGTCTTAAATTAGGTCTTGGGGAAAGTCCTCACAAATCTAGTGGAAAAAAGATTAAATTCAGGTCATGAAATTGAAATGCTAACCAATTCATAATACAATTTGATTCTTTTGAAAAAAGCTTGCCCTATTTTATGAATAAGTGACTAAATGAAAGCATTGTGCTATTCACAGGCCTTATTGATATACTTATTCTTAGGATCCTTGTTCCTAAAGCAAAGAAATTTCAGAAATCTGTTGTTTAGATAAATATAATGTGCAGGATAATTGTGAGGCACACTGCACTTTAAACAACTTTTGAACAGTTCAATACATTCTCGAGTGTTCACATTTGTACAACAAATAAAACTTTTCAAGAGCATATCCCTCTTGAAAGGCATTCTGCAGCATCCTACACTCTGGATTCCACAATGCAGCTTAATCTTTAGACACCCACTTGTGCCAGGGTCAGTTGAATGAAACATTCTATTTATAAAAATTCAAGCTTCCTGTTTAAAATGACAATCATCTCCACACTGTTTATTAAAAACTGTGTGTATCCCACATGAACTGCTATATTTGGCAGTTATTGAAACTCCCAGTAAATTCCAGAATTATTCCAATCTGGAAAATGCCAACATTTTTGGTATATTAGAGTTCCAAACAGTCTGAGTCTGACTCTGTGAAGCCAACACTGTGTATACCAAGCTCTGTACAGCACAGTGGCTCACAGGAAGTACTGAGCAGTGGTCATGCTTCCCAAGAGAACAGAATGCAAAACTCTTTAGTAAACTGTATTTATTTAGTGGCACACTTGTAACTCTCAGGGCATGCAGTTCTGTTGCAAACTTCAATTATTACCAACCATTGCTATGTACCCTTTGCTAAGCTCAACAACTAAAAACTTTCAACTTGATTTAATCTTTTTCATTTATTTATTTTTATTTTCTGTATATGAGTGTATTGCCTGTATGTAGATAGGTGCACTTGTGTTGTGTAATGCCCATGGACGTCAGAAGAGGGTGTTGGATCCCCTGGAACTGGAGTGAGTTATGGACAGTTGTTAGCCAACTATTGGGTGCTGGGAATTGAGCCCAGGGGCAAGAGCAGCCAGTGCTCTTAACCACTGAGCCATCTCTCCAGCCCCCTAATCTCTTTTTTAAAGTGTATTTTATTATTCTTATTTTATGGGTATGAGTGTATTACCTACATGTATGTAAGTGAACCCATGTTGTGCAATGCCTGTGGAGGTCAGAAGGGGGCATCAGATGGCCTGGAACTGGAGTTAAGGATGGTTGCTAGCCACCATGTATATTCTGGGAACTGAACTTGGATCCTCTGCAATAGTATCCAGTGCTCTTAACTACCGAAACAGCTCTCAAGCCCCTGCTTTAATCTCTTAATAAATAACACACAGTTTTATACTATTTAACTCAAATTAATTTTATTATGCTCCATGATGAATTGCCACCAGTGCAACATCCTATTCACTATACATTTCAAAAAAAATTCACATACTAAAATTTCAGTTGATAAATGAAACTGAATGATTGAACAAAATCTTTATGAATTTCATAATACAATATGTGGCTAGCTGAAATTGTCTATCACATAGCATTTAGATATAAAAAGGCCTCATGCTAGTTTGTTAAATGCAAAGGCTACCAGACAATCACTTAGCTGGGGTATATATGCGAGGCTTTCAGACGATGCATAGGTACAGTGCTGCCCACAGTGCAAGATAGTGGAGGACTGAGACATGCAACTGACAATCTTACTCAGCAAAGTAGATCTATTCTTCATGCCTTGACTGAACCCCACCAACTCTTGTATTTCAACCAACAGTAATTTAGGACTTTGTGCAACAGCAAAAAATAAAAATATCGCCTTCTTTTTAATGAAAAAAAAAAAAAACCCCAAAAAACCTCAATTAAGTTTGGCAAATTATATCTATCTTGCATGTTATTTGCAACTCAGAGAACTGAGAGCCTCTTCTTAGAGTAGCTTCTGGTCAAATACCAAAATAAGCTGGAAAATCCTGAGCTTCTTGGCCAAAAGTTAAGTGACATATGAAGTGGCGATTTCTCAGACATTTTAAGGAAATTTAAGTCTTTTATAAATATCCAAAAGAAAACAAAAGCCTGATGATATTTATTTAAAATAATTGTAATATCCTATTTGCCATTTGCACAAATTCCTAATTTTACTGGTAGTTGTCCAGCGTCATCCATGGCAGACTCCCAGAGCTCAAGCCACATAGAAATGACAGTAAGCAGAAAAGGCTTCTAGCAGCAGAGAGTACTGTGCACAGGAAACAAAAACAGTATTTCCCATGTGCTTAAATTACTCTTGCAAGGAAGGTAACATTCTTTGAATAACTTAACTATTTTACTGCACCACTTAACTGCTTTCAGCAACTAAATCTTTTAAATTATGGTAACTAGATGTATGATCACTAGAGATTATGGGATAAATTGGTTAAAATTCAAGCCATTATCTTGCAGGTCCAGCCTGTCAAGATTGTGCCAATACTAGATTTTGGTGGGTAATTCTAGCTAGCATAATTTTAGTTGGATACTGTGATTATAACAATGAAATACATTTGGAGCTACATTCTGCATACAACTCAATGTGAGAAAAATATGTCTGTATTTAAATCAGATAATTTTCTACCTAAAATTTAAAGTAGGTAGGAAGGTAATTATCACTACAAGTAGGAAATGACCACCTTTAGGCAGATAAATGTAGTAAAGAGGCAAGGAAACCCTAATTTTAACACATCTTGTAGTATACCTAAGTGTGCAAGTTGTAAAGTTTATTTATTTTTTTAAATCTATCAAATTAATTAATCAATTATGTGTTCCAAGAAATTTTCCATTGGGACCATTAATCTGAAGAAAAATGTAACCCTTCACCTGATATTTGACTCAAAAACCTTGAGAAATCACCAAGTAAAAACAGAGTATGTAAGGCTTAGCATTATAGTGCATGCCTTTGCCAATTAAATCTCATTTATGGTATTTCTGAATACAGTAATTCATACAAACTGCAAAATAAAAATATTCCATACCATCTTAGTGTTCTGATATCTATTTTTATATAACATTTTATTTTATGTGTATGAGCATACTGCCTGTCTGTGTAAGTGCACCCGTGTTGTGCAATGCCTGCGGAGGTCAGAAGAGGGCATCGGATGCCCTGGAACTGGAGTTATGGATGCTTGTTAGTCGCCATATGGGTGCTGGGAATCAAACCCCAGTCCTCTAGAAGAGCAGCCAGTGAGTGCTCTGAACTGCTCAGCCATCTCTCCAGTCCCTTGGTCATTTTTTGTTTTGAGACAGGGTCTCCCTGTAACTCCACCTGGCCTGGTGTTTGCAACACAGACCAGGCTAGCCTCCAACTCACAGAGATCCTCCTGCCTCAGCCTCCAGAGTGCTGGGACTAAAGGTATGTGCCTGGACTGAAACGATTTTTAGTCAAATGTTGGGGTAACCACAACTGTTTATGTGGCATGAAACTACCTCCAAAACTAACTTTTAACTACTCTTCAGAATATTACCAAAATGTGTTGAATTTTTTCCTAAAAATATTCTGTCACATTTGCTTTAGCATAAAAGTAACCTCAGTCAAGTGAGGCATGTGAGGCTCATGGGGATTCCAGCCTGCTTACCACTGGCAGGTGATGCTGTGGTAGGAGTGAGCTGCTGTTTCTCTCCATTACTATCTCTGTGGTGACTTTATGCAGAATATATCGCTAGAATTTGAAAAACGGCACCTGTGTAGTGATGTCTACAGAACTGTGCAATGTATTGGCTTCAACATTCATATGTGGTGTCATAGTCAAAATGAAGGGGCTAAAGAAACTAAAGTTTACATCACTTGAAAAAATGTAGTGCTATACTAGATTTTAATAAGAAAATTTAGGTACAGAAAAAGTAGGGTATGAAAATAGTGTTTTCCTTCTGGCATTATAACTAAATTACATTAAGGTTTTTGTCAGTCTCACATATAGTACTTAAACTCCCTTGTTGATGGAATGAGAACATTCACAAATCAAGTGAGCATCCTGGTGTAAACCTGCACAGAGTAACAGGGAGTAGCTTTGTATAGGATTATGACAAACCTTTACAGATTAAATGAGGTATTGCACAGATTAATTTTTAAAAAAAAAAGCAAAAAGGCAACAAAAATATACAGCAAATTGGTAGAACATTTACATGATAATTTTACAGAATTCATAGACAGAAAGTAGTGTTTAGTATTTCACCTTAAAAATATATATATAATATATAGATCAGTCTTCCCATTCATCATCATCTTCAAAATCTTCTTCATCATCATCATCTTCATCTTCATCTAGAAAAAAACCAAAAACAACAAACAAAAACAAAAAACACTGAGACCAAGAGTTAAAGCACAGAAATAAAATAGAATGGCATTCCATAATTCTTGGGTAACTCCTGAAATGAACATTTAACTCTTGAAATATAGTTACCAAACTGTTTTTAGAATTAATCTAGTAAAATAAATCTAAAGAGTATGATGGTGAGTTGAAGACTGGAACAGAAAGTCCAAGATTTGAGTTTTAGTTCTTTATTATTATATGAAAAGATTCCAAGGAGTATTTTTTAATGTTTGGGGTTAGCCTTTCTGAACTTCAGACTCACACATGGTGAATCCAACTGCTTTCTAACACTCTTCACATAATTTCTCAAACCCCAACCCAGATGTTCCTCTTTCCACAATAGGTTTCTACTTGGCCTCTCCACCTCCATCTCAATGACAGGCAAGTCACCAAAGAGCCTGAGACATTTAGGAGTCTTTTTTCTCTCCCTCAAGTCTCCTCTTCACCACCTCCACAGTCACTATCAGGTCCTGGTTAGATCAGTGCACCTTGAGTCCATTCATCTCAGAGAAGTGATGATATTGTCAGAAGGATCAGGTTCTTCCTGTCTAAAGGCCTCCCGTGGCTGCCACCAGTCCCTGGATGCATTCTAAGCTCCTCTGAATCTAAACAGAACTTACCACCTACTACCTCTCACCTCCTCTAAACCTTTCTCCCAAGGCCCTGTCCTTCCAGTTATGGTTTCTAGCAGGATTCCTGCCCTTTCTACTTTTTACCCATGCTGAGTTTTTCCTGTTATTACAGCATTTTCTTTGCTTGTCTTCTCATCATTTAGATCCCACCCAGAAGCCACTTCTTGAAACAGGCTTTTCCTGACCATCCAGTGTAACACTTCTCCAGAATCAGTAACTGTCTAGCCCATATCCCATTTTTCATAATTCTACTACCTCGAATTCTTACACTGTTGAAGGATTTATGTCTTCATACTAGCTCCTTGAAAGCTGGGCCTCTGCTGTCTTACCACTGATCTTTAACACTAGAGGAGTGCTGTACAGAAGCTGCTCAGTAATCACTTGTTTAATGAATAAATGTTTTAAAGTCACGGAACTCTGAGCACACTTCTGTATTGTATCAATTTTCCATGATCACTACCATGTAAGGATACTACCTCACAAAACACATGAAGGCCAAGTTTGACAAGAAAGACAGTACTGAGTACTTGTGCTTAAAAATAATAAACAACCAGTAAGTACTGAACTCATGACATTTATATACGTGGACTAGATAGAATAAACACAAATATCTTTAATCTTCCCCCAGCTTTTTTTTTTCAAGAGTCCTGAAAGAAGTACTTGAGCACTAGTATTAGAACTTGAAAATAAACAGAAAGTGGAGAGATGCAAAGACATCTTACTGTGCCCCTCCCCCCAGCATTTCAGGTTTTAAACTAAGGTCTTTGATTCACTTGGAATTCATTTTTGTGCAAAGTAAAAGATGAGTCTAATGTCATTCTTCTGAAGGGAGATACTCAGTTTTGTCAGCACCATCTACTGAACAGGCTGTATTCCAGTGTCTATAACTGTGTGGGTTTATCTCCTGATTCCTCTACTGTGTTCCATTGGTCTATGTGTCTCTTTTTGTATCAGAACCATGTTGTCTTTCTCACTATGATTCTTATTATCAGCATATCATAGACATGAGATGTAGAATCTCATGCCTTGTTTAGAGGCTGCTTGCTGAATCTTATTAGCATTTTCCAGTATAGGATATGAAATTGCTCATTTTTAACAAAGTTGTTCAGTTGTCTGGCAATGATGACCTGGCATCTATTAAATTTTAGACCAGTCACTGAGGCAACAATTCAGTTAAATATGCTATAAAACTCACATCATTAAGCTGCTCAATTGGCAGAGAGGAAGGTAACAAAGACAGTCCTACAAATAAACATAGACCCATAGTCCCATCGAGATGCTTAAAAAATACCTGAGGAATGAATGGCTTTGCTCCTTTTCTGCATCACTTCCATCAATGCACCTACAATTCCTGAAGTGGGTGCAGGAGTTGGTGGTGTGGATTCTTGGCCATCAGACACCTTGAAGAGGAAAATGATCAAAAATCAATTATAAATCCTAAGCAAAGAATTTCTGGGGGGTAAGGAGATGGATGGCCCAGTGAGAAAAGTGCTTGCTGCATAAGCATAACCTGAGTTCAGATCTCCAGCACCCACATAAAAGCTAGATGTGGTAGCATATATCTGCAACCCCAATGGAGTTTGTGGAGCCAGGAGGATCCCACATCTCAGGGAGGTTCACCAGTCTACCAGTCTAATACAGTGGCACACAAAACCATACAACACACACCCATGTACATGGACCTTTATTTCTAGATAAATGTTTATTTTCCTAGGTTAATTTTGTTTTAAAAGAAAAGTAAAAAGAGATCCACGGAAATTTGCAAGGCCAACAAAGGAATAACTTATTTAGAAGAAACAAACTTCTATCATAAAAGAATTACTAAACAAATAATTCTTCCTTCATAAGATATCAGCCATAAATATGTTTCAAAAATAACTTAGCTAACAAGCCCTGTCCTGCACACTTGCCCCTACAGCTGGTGTACTTCTGTTCATTCTAGCACATGGATCCTTAGGTAAACAAAACTTTAAACTATTTTACCAAAGGACATCATTTCACACACCTATGGTAGTATTTCTGACATGTTAGGTGGGTACCACACTTAAGATAACTAAACAGGTCAGGTGGTACAGGTGAATAATCAAATTTAGTGAAGAGGCCGAGGGAAGAATCATGAGCTCAAGGCCTGCTTAGGCTTCAAAGTGACCTCAGGGCTGGTGTGAATAACCTAATGTCTAATTTCAAAAACAAGGGGGATAATGGGATATATTCCAGCTCAGTGGTAGAGTGTTTGAATAGCATGCAGTCAATGTCTAGAGCAACAGTAAAAACTTACATTTTCTAAGAAAAATAGTTCTGTAGTTTTGTATGTTACAGTTATACATCAGATGACAGAAAGTTATAATTAGCATATATATAATTTCAAAATGAACTTCTTTTCTCACAACATTTAGTTTCTCTTTAAGGAAAAGGTTGAGTAGTTTTCAAAATGTACCTATCTCCTAAGGCAAATAATTGTGCCTAGTCAAAGTAAACCCACGTCTTCTAAACTATATTTAAGGAAAAAAAAAACCAAAAACCAAAACCTTTCATTAAAACTTATTTTCTCAGTCAGGCATGGTGGTGCACTTCTTTAACCCCAGCAGTCAGGAAGCAGAGGCAGGCAGATCTCTATGAGACTGAGGTCAGCCCGATCTGCATAGAGAGTTCTGGGTCAGCTAGAGCTATAGCAAGATTCTGTTTCAAAAAAAAAAAAAAGAAATGAAAGAAGAAAGAAAGAAAGAAAGAAAGAAAGAAAGAAAGAAAGAAAGCACCCCTAAAAAAACCATGTTGCCTAATAATCTTGAAAGCACCCCTAAAAAAACCATGTTGCCTAAATGGAGCAGATGCTTTTATGTATTTATTTTGTCAGTTTCATCTCTGGACTTCCATTACCCACATAAAGGGATAATGCTGGTAAAAGTAAACATAGTAGAGCTACATTTAATTATCAAACAAAAAATTTAAGCATATATATTTATTTGCAGCAATATTAAGGCAAACTTCTCACTTTTAGTTCTTAAAACAGTTCTACTTATTCCCTTTCCTTAAAAAAAAAAAAAAACTCAAAGAAGCTGCTTGTAAGGTACAGACTCATTCATCAGTCTTTACAGACTGCACGCTGTTACTATTTAGAAGGGCCATAAGCTGAAAAAAATGGCAGAATCATCTTTAGAGCTTTGTATTTCTGTAAGATGTTTTCAAAGAAGTAAAAGAGTAGCCAAGAGCAACCTTTTAAAAAATATGATCAGGCCAGGTGTGGTGGTGCATGCCTTTAATCCCAGTACATCTCTACGAGATCAAGGCCAGTCTGGTCTACAGAGAGAGTTCCAGGTCAGCTGGGCTAAAGGGAAACCCTATCTCAAAAAAAACAAACCCAAAGAAATCTGATCACCAAAGCAGAGACAACAAAGCAGGAGCACAACTCTGTTGAACCTGTTGAACACATTATTCTTCTGGTACTTACTGGGGACAAGGTGTCATTTTGAGTTTCTATGGACACGGAATTCAAAATATATGTGAGTGAGGACCTCTGCTAGCACTTAACTGAAACTAGTTTCATGTTAGCCATATTCATCACAGAATACACATACATACAAATGAAATACAGCTACAGGATCACACATAAAACATGCTAATAATTTACTGGTTATATGCGCTATGAAATAGCAAAGTCAACACCACTTTGTTCTGTCTGACTTTCACTTTACCCTGTGTTTCTGTCCAGCCACTCCCACTGCAGTCAGACAACCATAAAGGCCTCACACATAGTTTCAGTTGTACATTGTTTCTACAGTATTGGGAAACTCCCAAGCAGCCCAGTAGCATATAGTCTTACCCAGCTATACCTGCATCTCTATCGAACCCACTACAATTCTGAGAAACTTGTTTTTCTTAAACTTTTGCTAACTGGAAACCTCTTTGTTAAATGACCTGCCCCTGGTCTGTGTAACTATGGTGATCTAATGTAACCATGGTTACTGGCTTTGCCCCTGGCATGATGTAATTGTGGTTTAGGCTTTATAAACCCAATCTCTCTCCCCTTGGGGTCAAGAGTTCTTTTGGGCATTAGCCCCTCTCTCTGACAGCTGGCTAATAAATGACTCCTAATTTGACCCCAAACTGCATGGCATTTCTCTGAGGGTATTCTATATTAACATAGTGAATATAATCAAAAGGAAAGTGACTATTTAAGATAATAATGGTCTACTAGCCTACATTTAAAACAGAAAATATTTTCCCCTTTAAAGGGAATTAAAAGCCAGTTAAAGTTTCTTTGGGTAGAAGGCAGAGGACCGGGATGGGAAGAAGTGGCAGTAAACTAGACTCCTGTTAATCTAGCCTCTCGTTTGTTCAACAACTCGAAAGCTTAACAATAGTTTTTACATCTTCAAATGGTTGAAAATCAACACAGTATTTTTAACATATGAAAATTATATGAAATTTGAATTTCAGTTTGCAAAAATGAAGCCTCACACAACAGCACTGAATCATTTAGATTCAATAGCTGTGTTTGTAGTAAAAGAGCAGAGATAAACCAGTTGTGACAAAGGACCATATAGTCTACATTTTTACTATCTGAACTCTACAGAAAGTTCTTTCTCTAAGTTAGAGAATCCAAACTTCTACCACTGCTGTCAGGTATTCTAGAGCTGGAACTCTTCTTTCAGCTTTCTGTGGAGTTTGAATTTTTATTATTTAAATTTCAAACTATGGAAACTTTAGAGTACGGTTTTGTTTCTATGAAGTTACTGTTTTGTTATCCAAGATGACTGCAATTGGTTTCAAGTATAGCTATTTTAACTTACCTTAGTTCAATAAAACTATTTTTTAAAAATATCTTTTAAAGTCTAGAACAATGAATTACAAATATATTGTAAAATTCCATCTGTGTGAAGTTCTAGGATAGTCAAATATAACACATAGCTATCAGATTAGTTACTGTTTCTGAGGTAACAGAATGTTCTAGATTTTGATATGTAAGAATGGTTTACATAGCTACATTTATCAAAACCAAACCAAAAATGTGTACATTTCATTGTATACAGATATTTAAGAATTTAAAGAAAGTACAAGAATAAGCTTCAAAGACAGGCAATCTTATTAAAAATTATGATAAAATCTCATAGTGCTAGAAGATCTAAAATCAAAAGGATACATTACTTACAGATTTCAGCTGAATACCCTGTCGTATCTGGTCTAAAAGTGCATCCCTTCCTGAGCAGGACACTGGCCGACTGTTCTGTTCCACTTTTTTTAGCTGGGCACCCTCTCTAATTTGATCTAAAAGAGCTGCTTTATTTCCTGCAGGAGTTGGAACTTGATGGTCACCATCAGAAGGAAGGCCTGGGGGAGGTGGTGGCCCAGGAGGAGGTGGAGGTGGCGGTGGAGGGGGTGGTGCTATGGACCCTGTCATAGACAGAGGCGGAGGTGGTGGTGGGCCTGAAGGTGCTGAGGAGGGCAGTGCTGGTGGCGGTGGAGGATACATCCTGTTTGGAGGAGGTGGAGGGACAATAACACCTGGCCTGGAAGGGGGTGGGGGTGGAGGTGCAGCTGTGGGAGCTCTTGAAGGCGGTGGGGGAGGAGCCCCTCTTCCTCGGGCAGGCGGGGGAGGAGGACCTGAGCTATGAGGAGGAGGAGGAGGAGGTCCCCCTCTTGATGGTGGAGGTGGTGGTGGTGCTGAAATAAGAACAGAAAAAAATGAAAGCATGTTTTTCACCATAAAAATATTAATAAAGCAATTTATTCTAATATGCATGAATCCAAAATAATGCCAAGGGCAGAAACAGGCTTCATCTTTGCATTTTATTTACAAATATATCTCTGAGCACAGGTAAGGTGGTATCTCAAATTTTATTTGGAAATACTTAACTTAAAGATTACCTACCTTTTTCTTGAAATTTGCTAGTTAAACAATGTAACTTAAAGAGAACTCAGTATTAGTTCTGAAGGTATAATTAACACTTTTTACTTTGCATAATATAGAATCATAATAAAATTAAACATTTTGCTTGTAAGCATCACCTTACATTTTGATAGAAATTGATTATTTTCATTTTTTAAAGAATCAAGTACATTTAGATTTTGTCCAAGATCAATTCAGATTCAAATTTTATAGTGTGGTATAATTTACTAAATATATTCACATTAATTTCAGTTAAACCTCAACACAATTGCATCTTCTTTTGGTATTTAAAGAAATTATTTAGGGGCTGGAGAAATGGCTCAGCAGTTAAAAGCACTTGCTGTTCTTGCAGAGGACCAGGATTCAGTTCCCAGCACCCACATGGTGGCTAACAAATGTCTGTAACTCTAGTTCCAGGGATCTCATGTCCTCTTCTGGCTTTCATGGCCCTCCATGGGACACATGTGGGACACTTACACAACACAGGTAAAACACTCATACACGTAAAATACAAATCAATATAAATTTTTAAATTTATTCATTTTGTCATTTGTGTGTGTGTGTGTGCCTAAGTATGTGCATGTGTACAACATGTAGGCCCACAGAGGTCAGAAGAGGTTGTTGGATTCACTAGAGTTAAGAGTTACAGGTAGTTGTGAGTCAGTATGTGGATGTTGGGAATTGAACCAGGGTCCACTGCAAGGGTACTGCTGAGCAATCTCTCCTGCCCCCAATGTACTATCCTATAAAAGGTAACGTTCATTGCTAATTTACATGTGTACTTCTACTATACAATACAATGTTTCACATTACTAAAAGACATCACCAATTCTACACATGGTATTTTAAGAGAGGATGGTTGCCTGGCTAAAATGTTCAATTACATATTCAAATCTGAATTAAGAAATTAATGGAGATTTTTTTAAAAACCACAAAAGTATAATACAGTTTTTAATTAAAAATTACATTACCCAAGTAGTAGTATTTCTATTCTTATTCTTAAGTGAAAATGTAAGATATATTAGGAAAATAAATCCCAAAGTAACAGCAGAATATACTTGAGAATAAGAATAAAACCTTTAAAGATTTCAATCCTGTTACTGCAAACATTTTTTTTTTTTAACCACTGACATGACTTTATTCATTTAAAGATTGATAAGATAAACTGACTACTTTTATTAGGGCTTAAGAGAAATTTTGGAATCCCTAATAATCATATAACTAGTTATGTAAAGTATATGTGGTACTGCATAATATTGTACAATCTACTGTTATAACTATATAACTAATTATGAATAACAGGCCTAGATGCTCAGTAATACAATGGTACAAGAGAGAAAAAGCCCTCACTCTAAAGGGAATAAAAGGGTATCTTCTAATTTCATTTGGTTCAGGCATGGAAATAATGCTATAAATATTTGTGAATTAAATGTTAACACTGACTGAAACATGCAGAAAGGAAAATTCATTATGGAAATACTCTCCTGGTATACAAAGTTTTCAAACTGGAAATGACAGACAACAGCTGAAGGCAGTGGTTATCCTACTGACACAGGACACTCCAGTGGGGCACTCACTGTATTTATACTCAGAGTTTACTAGAGGGTGAAACACAACAACTAAGTGTCACTCAATTTCCTAACTGGACCCAAAGCAGAGACCAAAACCTTGCTGAAAGCAGCATCTTTTGTATCATATTTTCAATGAAATGGTTGAAAATGAGCCGGGCGTGGTGGCGCACACCTTTAATCCCAGCACTTGGGAGGTAGAGACAGGCCGATCTTTTTGAGTTCGAAGTCAGCCTGGTCTACATAGTGAGTTCCAGGACAGCTGGGGCTACAGGGAGACCGTGTCTCAAAAAAGACA
>NW_008360312.1:534244-540794 GCF_000622305.1 Nannospalax galili
AGAAGACAGTACACCCACCAAACCCTTCAAAAATTAAAAATAAACCGCTTTTAAAGTTTGTATTTCAAATAGGAGTATTTAATTAGACTGATATTTTGTGATTTTCTTATCTAGTAATCAAGAGAAGGACCTAGGCAATCTTATTATAGAAGATAATATTTTTTGTGATTTATTTAAAAATTCTGAATTAAAGTTCTTCTGGACTTGCTATAAGCATACTTAATTGGGATAATTTTAAGACCAGCCTCCATTCAAGTAGACACTAAGTCACTGTTCAGAGAAAGGAGAGCTTTTAAGTTACAATGGATAAACTTGATCATTGCATTCAATTTAAGTACCACGTTTCTATTTTCTTAAGTGACAACAAGCTTGGGTGTATTTTCTTAAAGACAACATTTATTGCCAACTCTTCTTTAGTCTGTATTGTATCTAATCCATTGTATAGGTAAATATGTGAAGAAGGAACACAGGAAAGACAAATGATATACTGATAGTGAGATTGAGGAAGTCTAACGAGTCACCACAAACACCACAAGCACAAGGACAACTGCTGCTTTTCACAGTTTTAAAAAGGAGTAAGAAGGAAAGCATGCAAGAGACATTATAAAAATTACACACGCTCTTATTATTAAAAAAACAATCCCAAGACTGAAGCCATGTTGTCTCATCAAGATGAAATAGGCAAATTTTATTTGAGACAAATTTAAATCTATGGGAATACTGTCAAGTCTCCAAACAAGCAGACTTCACCGTGCTTACTAATGTTAGTTCATCCTCTTTCTCCTAGTTAATGTAAAAATATTTTATACAGTATTGAAAGACATTAAGAGTGTAAAGCAATTACAAAATTAGCAAGAGTAAAAATATCAGCGGTGCTATGGCAAGAGGTATTTCCTAATAAATACAAAGAATTTAAAAAACAATCTAAATTATAATGTAGAAGCTCTGAATCACAGAAATATGTTTTCCTTCTTTTTAAATGTATGTATGTGCTCAAAACATGGATTGAAAGCAAGGCATATCAACTCTAGCTCCTTGGAAAATCAACACAGCAAATCATGCAAAACTTAGAGCACTGATTCAAATAATATTCCACATACATACCATTCCACTGTGGTGGACCTACACAGACAGATTATTACAAGTTAATGGACTTTAATAACTGTACAGAGAGATATTATGGAAATCATAGATCTATTTGTTTTTATAAATCTGTTCCCATAATTTTATAAAACAAGTGCCAAGATTTGATTAAGTAAGTCTAAAAAAGAATTTCAAAACAAATTTCATTAACTTCTCCATTTTTTCCATTCTTTTTGAATGTTAATATACATCATATACTATGTCGAGAAAATATTTGTACCAAATGTTAATTCCTCTTTTCCTTAAAAAAAAAATCGGGGGCTGGAGAGATGGCTCAGTGGTTAAGAACACTGGCTGTTCTTGCAGAAGACCTGGGTTCGAATCCTAGCACCCACATGGCAGCTAACTCCAGTTCCAGGGGATCCGACAGCCTCTTCTGTCCAGATCTTTGTGAGTTCCAGGCCAGCTGAGGCTATAAGGAGACCCTGTCCCAAAACAAAACAAAACAAAACAAAACAAAACAAACAAACAAACAAAAAATCTATCTTACATAAAATTACTCTGGTGTAAAACAGGTCCTACAGTGAGAGTCTTGACTATAATAAAAATCTTTTCTCTCTATACGTTGGTCCTAAACTGTGGTTTTTCTTTTGTTTTAGAATAACTCAAGGAAAGGCACTGCCCAACTATTTTTAAAACAGTAATAATAAAATCAAAAGAAACCCAGTTAATATAAACCAGCAATATAGATGGTTCAAAATCAGAGAGCAATCTACAAGCCTGCAAACTGAGAGCGGTGTAACCCTGAGCAGGGTCATGCATGATGGAGAAACAGTGCTGAGGAGTACATGAAGGCTCAAGACCTTCCTCCACATGAACATTCTCGTCATTGTCACCATCAGGCACTTAGAAACAACGCCGCTGTATTCATAATATTTTTTGTCTTTTTGAGACAGGGTCTGCCTCTAGCCCCAGCTGGCCTTGGACCCTCTATGAGCTGGTATCACTATGTAGATCAGGCTGGCCTCAATCTCACAAAGACCCGCCTGATCCTGCCCCTGCCTCCCAAGTGCTCCATAATGTGTTTTTAAAAATCCGCAGAATTTGGGAGTATAAACTGCTTGCAAGAAAGATAAGTTAGCATAATGCTAGCTACAACTGAACTAGCACCGTAGTTACATGGCAGCAATATAACCCCATCCTTGTTTACACACGTGCTTGCACTCCAGACTAAGACTTAAAGGCACACACAGTTTCATTACACTGAAAGATCCTGAGACCATGCTGCAGTAATCAAGTTTACTGAATATACAAATGAATGCATCAGCTAATCAAGGAATGAATGAGCATCAGCAGTAAGAAAACAAAAGACAAAGGAGAGTCAAACACTCATTTGAAAATGACAGTTAAATTCAAGAGCACCTGAACTGGAGCTTTAGCTCAAGGACACTATTCTGAGTACTCAAAGTATAAGAGCAGTTCCAAATGAACATAGTAGCAAAGAGATGACTGTGACACTGAAAAATAGTTATCTTGTTTACACCTGGCTACCATAAATGTTAAGACACAACCACAACAATAGGTTCTTTAAATGAAGTATCAAGCATCACAAGGCTGTAAATTATGCTCACAGAAACCAAAAGATATTTTAAAAATTTGTCCATAATAAAACAAAAACCAAAAAATGTTTGTATTTCAAAATTAAGAAAAAGGTTTTAGGCTGCTTATACTCTGAAAATGCTTATATTACCAATTATATGGTGGTCTTTATACCAATAAACAATCATGTCAAGATTTACTTACTTACTTACTTACTTACTTACTTACTTACTTTATTTATTTATTTATTTATTTATTTATTTATTTATTTATTTATTTATTTATTTATCTGGTCTCAGTATGCAGGCCTGGCTAGCCTTGAACTTACAGAGAGATCTGTCTGCCTCTGCCTCCTGAGTGTTAGGATTAAAGGCATGTGCCACCATGCCCAGCTCAATGTATTGCTCTATCAAAATAATGAAAAATGCAGGTGCTGGGCCAGATTTCTCATTCAAAAATTCAAACACTGCTTGTGAAGGGGTGCACCATAAAACTGATCTTAGAAAATTCAAAAGGAAAGAACAGATCAAAGCCAAAACAGACTTAAAGTTACCTTGCCTTCGGAGTTCATTTTTAACAGCTTCTACACCTCCTGTTTTTTCAATAAAGTCATAAATGACCTTTGACGTTTCTCTGTCTTTCAGTTGGGCTTCTGAGATTCCACACATATCAAAAAGATTCTTCAATTCTGGATCCAAATTATTCAGCTACAACAGATACAACAATTGCTAATTAGACAATTCTATTCCAATTTTTAGAAAATAAACATGGTAAAATTTAATACTTAACCTGTGTCCTTATGAAAATAAATTTATAAACTGAACATTCATCTCATTTATATTTCTGTTAATTTACTCAAGACTTCAATGTTCAACTATTCCAACACAGCTAATTTGAAAATTTGAGGATGAGCACCCCTTTGCACTCTAAGTACCCCTCACAGCATCCAGCACAGAGGTGCTCAATATGTTTACAGAATTAATGTTGTAGTTGGAGTTATAGATCAAAAGGATTGTTGACTCCAATCACAAAATATTTCTTCATCTAACAATTTCCTGGGATTTGGTCAGTGAAGCACACAGTATGCATGTATGAGACTGACTTGGAACCCCCGGCACCCATATAAAAAGCCTGGAACAGCAGTGGATGTCTGTAACCCTAGCAATGCGGTCATGGTGACAGGAGGAGTCTCAGAGTTCAATGAGATCCTGTTTCAAAAAAAATGCAAGGTGGAGAGCAACTGAACCAGACACCTCTGGCCTCCACACGTGCCCATGCATGCATACCTATACAAACATACGTGTGTACACTCACACAAAGAATTTTCTTCTCAAAATAATTTATCCCAATCATAATTTTTGGAGAAGTAGTTTGGCTTACACTGCCACTACAGTGCCAACAAAAACGTGAGTGATCACACCGCACAAAAGAGTAAGTGGACGAAGCAACACAGACACAGCAACCAGACCCAGGCTTATACTACTCATCTTTCTAGCAATGTCATGTACAGTCCCCTGAAATTATCACTTAACAAATACAACTTTTTTGTTCTCTTGGCTTTCAAAACATTAAATTTACTTATTCAGTATATAATCAAAGAACACAGAAATTTTGTATTCAGGGACTTAGCAGTCTATGAGAACACTATTATGGTTTCAAGCTTCAGTGGCATACACACAAATGCAAGCATATTCAAATACATACTAGATTAAAAAATAAAAAGCCAAAGATAGCCACATCATTCCTCTATATTTTGAGTAATAAAATAGCTTAAAAAGTTACTTACATCAAAACCTGTGTTTGGATCCCATCCAACATGCCCAATGTGCCTAAAGAAGAAAACAGAAAAAGAAAAATAAATGTATACAAGGAAATTAAAACATAGTATTATGGGGGGGGGGGGGGGAGAGATGGTTCAGGGGTTAAGACCACTGGCTGCTCTTACAGAGGAGCCAGGTTTGACTCCCAGCACTCAACATCATGACGGCTAGCAACCATTCCTAACTCCAGTTCTCCAGGAGTATATGGGACCCTCTTATGCCCTTCATGAATTTTGCATGACACAGGTATACTTATATACATACAGGCAATGCATTTATACACACAAAAGGAAAAATAATAAATAAAATATGAAAACAAAAAAGTATTATGAAATCCAATCTTTTCTTAGAATTTTTGGGCTGAACTAATACCTCTTACAAACAAACCATACTTTGGGCAAAACTACATACAAAGTGAGTAAGGAGACCAGGAATCTAGCCCTGGCCCTGTTGCTAAATGAATCCTAGCACAATTTTGGTGTAACCTTTCTGAACTGTTCGTTACTTCTTTGCTTATTAAGAGAGTCAAAGAATACTGGGCATTTTCTGCAGAGATGAGCTCCCTGAGAGCTTATCTAATATAAATGAACAGCCTTACACATAGTTCACAAGCACCATTAAGTGAACTCAGGACAAATCAGCCTGACTTGGTGGCTCACACCTATAATCACTTGGCTACATATGAAATTCCAGGCCAATTTGGAAAACATAGCAAGATCCTACCTCAAGTAACAAACAACTAAACACTTTGAAAAATCTATAGCTATTAAAAAGTGATGAATGTGGGTGGGCATTATAGCCTTGGAGCCCCTCCCACTCCTGGAGTTCTTTCTCACTTTCCTTAGTATGCCACATTCACTCTGCTATTTTAAAAAAAAGGTTGAGGAAGCCGGGCATGGTGGCGCAAGCCTTTAATCCCAGCACTTGGGAGGCAGAGGTAGGCGGATCTCTGAGTTCAAGGCCAGCCTGGTTTACATAGTGAGTTCCAGGACAGGTGGGGCTATAAGAAGAAAGAACCTGTCTCAAAAAGAGGGGCGTATACATCCTTCCTGTTGTGGTTGTGAAATGGCTCCCTTAGACTGTTGTGTCTGAACCTTTGGTCTCCAGCTGGCTGCACCTCATCAGAGGTTGTGGAACCTTATAGAGGTAGAGCCTTGCTAGAGGTAGGACTTCACTGGGGAGCAGAGATTTTTGCTTTTAAAGCTCAACCTCAATGTCCTGTTTTTTTCTCTGCTTCCTGACTGCCAGGCCAATCTCACACTCTAGTAGTCACACCTTCCCCACCATGATGACTGTATCCCCTCTGGAACTGTAAGCCAAAATAAACACTTTCTACTCCAAGTTGTGTTTTTGTTGGGGTATTTTACCACAGAAAGGTAACTATTACACACGTCCCTCGATAAACAAAGTTTCCTAACAAGTCAAGCACAGCATTGCATAAATCAAACAAATAAAAGCGAAGTTGGGTGTAATAGTGCACATCTGTAATCACAGGTACTGCTCTGGAGGATGAGATAGGAGGATCTCAAGTTCAAGGCCAGCATGGACAACATACTAATACCAGTCTATTTAAAAAAAAGTGATGTGAGCACAGGCGAGTCTTACTGGAAATTACTTGGCGTTCCAATATCTGCCTTGGTTAGTCTCTTCTTTTTAGCTTTTCCTTTCTTCTTTTCTTTGGTGTGGGAGATGTTGTTGACTTGTGAACTATAAAACCTATTTGTTGTGATTTCTGGATTTTTAATGTCAACTGTAGCCATGGGTAGACTGGGACCTACAAATAAAGCCAAAATGATATGAAAGGGTATACTTCAAGAAAAGAATTTTATACAACCATAATTTATAATTTAAATGCTTTTCCAAAGTAGAATCATTTCATTACTACAAATTAGATATATTTTATATAAGCCTGCCTATTTATATCTTATAATAGTTACTTATATTTCTAAAGCCTATAGTAAATTCTTAGATACCTTTGCACAAATGCAGCATTTCAAAACTAATGTTTATATTTAAAACATTAAATTTCATTAAAAGCATCAATGTCT
>NW_008360312.1:540873-563776 GCF_000622305.1 Nannospalax galili
CATTAAAAGCCAATGTCTATAGAACTATAATTAACTGCTCAGATCCCTTAAATTTCTTACTATAATGGACTCCTACCCAACACACTGCTCTTGGTAAAATGATATATACAACATGTAACAACAATTATAAAAAAGTACTGTAACTAATTTAAAAAAAGAAATATAGTCTTTTTTTTGTTTCAGCCTTACTAATCAGTCCATGAGTAAAAAAATACTTATAAAAAATTATTACTAGCCCCCAAACTGCCAGATTTAAGCCCATTAATATCTTCCCCATCAACATATATTCATGCTGGCTATTGAAAACACAAGGCTCAAATGTTGGCAAAAAAAAAA
The DNA here is from genome assembly GCF_000622305.1 of Nannospalax galili. NCBI lineage: Eukaryota > Metazoa > Chordata > Mammalia > Rodentia > Spalacidae > Nannospalax > Nannospalax galili. The sequence goes on from NW_008360312.1 coordinate 541,210, forward strand.
AAAAAATTTTTTTTTTCTTCTTTTAACACGGTCTTCCTGTAGACCCAGTTGACCTGGAACTCGTTACACAGACCAGGCCACAGTCACACAAAGATTCACTTCTGCTTCCCAAGTGCACAAAACTTGTAACATACAAATTGTTTATAATTCACAAAGATACTCTTGATATTCAAGGCATGAAAGTCTCAACACAACACATTCAGCTAAAAAATACCTTATAAATTAAACTTAAGGCCAACACATGTTCCTTAAACATTCCATTTAAATACACAATTCTCTGACAAAACTTCCTCTCACACCAAGTTCCTCAGAGATGATTAAAGTCAATTTCAAAATGTTAAAAAAAAAAAAAATCACTACTTATAGTTAAGAATCAAGCTTGTGACTGGATCTAGTAAGGTTTGTTTGCAAGGCAGGCCTTAGCTGTCTTCTGGGAATGTGAACTTTAAGAGAGTCTCACCATTCCCTGAGAAGGTGGGCTCACTGTGCCAACACCCAGACTTATGCTTAACACCTGCTTTTTTTTCATGTGGGCAGGGGTCTGGAGTCATGGTTATGAGCTATATAAAAACATTGGGCACTGAATCTCTAATGAAATTTTCCCTTAGACAACACTGTACATATTTTCACAATTCACTACTGGAGGAATGAAGCCCATCTTCTGTGACTCCAGAGAGAAGTCATGGACACTTGTGGCTGCCTACAGAATTCATGCCATGGAGCTTTCTATGCTCATTTTGTTTGATAGCTTTTCAATGCAATGAATATTTTTAATATGTACAATTAGACGTAGAGTCCTGTGAGTTCCTCTAGCGAATCTCCAACCATGGAAAATAGTCTTGGGAACCCCCAAGACAATCGTAAAATACCAAACAAAACCGTAAAAACTTCTAAGCTAATGCAAGTGATCATTTAATGCCAATTTGACTATGAGTCTTCAGTCATGTTGAACACCTCAGTTGTACTGGATTCTTTAAAGTTCTTGGGAAGCCTAATTTATATCTTATTGGCAAAGGAAACTCATGTGTCTCTGAGGAAGGTTCAAGAATGAATAGGAAGCCAGGAAGGCCAGACGTGGCTACATACTGAGTTTAAGGCCAGCCTGGGCTACATGAGACACTGTCTAAAACAAAACAAAACAAAACACAGAAGCAAAATGAGTTAGGAGGACAGGAAGAAGATACAAGTTATCTTTTTTTAATTAAAAACAACTGTCACAGAAAAAGGGTTTTAAATACTTGTATGAACAGTAGAAAGTGCTTTCCATTTTAGTCTGAACTGCCTATCTAAAGGGACTCAAGTTTCCCTTTAATTACAATGAAAGCAGGGAACTCTCACAAAGGTGAGACAGCTGAGAAACATGTCCCAGAGGCCTCTGACGTCAAAGCAGTCATGAAGAGGAGAACCACTGGAACGTAGATAAGGTAAAATGTTGAGATTAACCAATACAGAAATGGGGGAATTACTGAGGAAGACACCAAATTACATTTTATAAAGATATTTAACTTCTACATAGTGTTTTTATAATAGCAGCAATGAGAAAAATGTCTGATAAAACTACCTGCACCTGAGGACATGAGACAGCACCTGTAGATAGTTGAAAACATAGCTAAGGTGCCTACTGACACCTGGTGGTGGTGCAATCAAAATGCAGTAAAGCAATAGCTGATCAAATCTCCTGTTCACATAGCCCAGAGCAAAACCAGGTGGACTGGAAGAGCAAAAAAGTATTAAAACTTCTCTTACAACCTCATCGTTTATCATGTATGTAATATATTAGTACATTTATATATTATAAATTAAAAAGTAAAAATACTGGCAATACTGAACATAAATTTTGTTCTTTAACAATACTATTAAAAAGGAAACAGGAGCCCGGTGTGGTAGCACATGCCTTTAGCCCTAGCATTCAGGAGGCAGAGGCAGGGGGATCACTGTGAAATCAAGGCCAGCCTAGAAAAATAATGAGTCCAGGCCAGCTGGGACTACAGACCCTGTCTCAAAAACAAAAAATAAAACAAAAATCTCTTCCTCATGTAATGAAAAAAGGTCGAGATCACGGCACCACAATGTTAGAACTATAAAACTAAAGATGTAAAACCGAGAACAATCCAAGAGAAAAACAATATTCAATTAGAGTAACTCAGTAGAGAACAAAATTCTATCTATTCATAGCTGGCTCACAGATACATGTTGTTGAAATAATATTTTCAAAACCTACCTATACCCTTAATTTTAACCTGATTTGCACATCTATTATTTTAATATTTCAGGTTATTTTCTCCAAAATTAGATGCCACCCCTAGGAGGCCTTCACCCCAGTGCTCAATATACACTCACCAAACACAATATAACAAATGCCTCCAAACATTAAAACACTGTTCACATATCAAGAAAAACTTTTAATGCTACATTAAAGGTTCATAGGTGAATAACTCATGACTCAGCTGCTTCTACTGTGCCACATACCAGCATCCAATTTTGAGATGTGCTATTTACCCTCTCTAGATCTTGGTTTCTCCTTCAAAACCATTTTAACATTGTACAGCATAAGGGCCAGCTCCAAAGTCAGGTCACTTAAGGCAGAACCCTGCTCCAAAACTAAATATTTTTATGATCTGGAGCACACTGAGTTTTGTGATCTGGGCACTTACCTATGCCTTTTCTGCACCCATTACACAGGAGTAAGACAGGAGCTACTTCAGAAAGGCACTGACTAGTACCCGGCAGGTAGCAATGATACTTAACTAGGAGCTTCTCCTATTATTGTCACATCTTTACAATAGGTAACCATTATGCTAAGCCATCTTGATTCTCTTTTATACCCCACAGTTAAATAGTATTAGTAACATTTCCATGCAAAAGGCAAGCTATATTACACTTTGGTACATGGTAAACAATACTGAAGGCAACTAGTCATTAAAAGATAATAAAATTAATTAAAAAAATTGAATACATCAATATTTGGTTCATGTTTTGTAACAGGAAAAGAAATTTAAGGACAAAATAAGAAAGCTATTTGTTTACAGGTTACAAACCTCAATAATTACCAACAGTCATCTTATTAAGAACTTAATATTATGCAAATATTTCCCTGAATAATCATCCTATGTTCTGAAGGGACAATCTGAGATGCTTTTAAAAGGAGTAGCTACATTCTCTTATAATTAAGGTTCTTGTAGCAATGGGTATTTAATCTCACAGGGTCACACTCAATGTGATAAAAGCAATGACGCCTCTGTCCAGAGAAAAGCACAGATAATTATAAAACTCAGCAGAGTTTTAGGAAGGGTTTACAGAGTCAGATTGATATCTCTGCTGTAATCTAGGACCTTACCCTTTATATCTCTGGTATTCACATAAAAACAAACCAAAGACAAAGCAAAACAAAAGAATTCATCATACTCAAGAGGGCTGGATGCAGCTACGATTAGCTTGAATCACACATTTACAAGCAAGTGTTCATTTTATAAAGGCCTTCATGTAACATGGGGAATATTGGTATTTAATATTTAATATTGGTATTATAATGAAATATTTTAAAATAAGAAAAAAGTAAAACTTAAAAATAAAGTAAAATACTAGTCAAAAATGCAATGCCTCGTCTTTTGCACTTTCTATCCCTGCCTCACCTGTACCACCACAGGCTTTCCTCTAAACAGTAGAGGCAGAAAGAATGACCCTCCCCATCCAGAGCATCTTAACCCTCACTTTCCAGGAAACAATGCCTTCACAGGCAGCTCTGTTTCAATCAGGGAAAGGGATGAAGTAGGACAAAGAAGGAGCTGATGAACTAGCCAGAGCAGGGGCCCATACTGCCTGCATCCCATCCCTGAGCACAGGGCCTGGCTAGAAGGAGGCACCCACAGCAAAGGGCAAAAGGGGGAAAGAGGAAACCAGAGCAGGGCTGAAGACCCCTCAGGACAGGACCTATGGGCCACCTCAAAAGCCACTCCAAATAAACCCATTGTGAAAAAAAAATGCAACTCCTTTAGGAAAGACTTAAGACAATAGTGCACAGTTTCTAAACTTCTGAGCACAGAATGAGTCACTTTTGCACTGTAATTTTCTTTTATGTTAGGAAACAAATGAAAAATATCTTTCTAAGTCTTGCCTGTAAATCATTAATTTAAAATAAGAACAAATTAAACTATGGTATTTGATCATAGCTACTAATTATTAGGTATTAACCTTCAGTATACGTTTCTACAATAACTAGCAATCATCAGAACTTACCATTTGGAGGGTCTCGTCTTTTCTCTGTTAGAAGAAAAATCAGAATATTAATTAGACTTACATAATATATCGTCAACATTAAAAAAAAAATCACTGTACTGGACAATCTGCTGCTCTTGCAGAGTTCAGTTCCCAGCACCCATGTTAGATGGCTCACAACTGCTTCAAACTCTAGCTCAAGGAATCCAAGACCCTCTTCTGGCCTCTGAAGGCAAAAACGCACACTCACATAGACACATAATGAAAAATTAAAATCTTTAAAAAATTACTTCATTTAAACTCATATTCCTACACTGATGTGTGGATGGTTAAGGCATTCCTTCTGAAGAAAAGATAATCAAGCATTTATTTAAATAAAATAAAGAACCTATTCCAAAACCTAAGAAGAATACAGCATGAGGAATTGCCATAAAAATAAGAAAGTAAAAAGTAAGAAGCCAATCAGGAGAGTCAGGGACTCATCAGGATGAGTTCCATAGGAGATGGCTGAAGACGAGAGTTTACTCTTCACATGAAGAAAGCTCTCAGGTGACAGGGATTAGGATAACAGTCTGGGTACTGTGTGCAGTGACTGCAGGGAAAGAGATGGACAGCAGCATGGGGAGACTAGGGGACTTAGTGGTCCAGAGGAGTAGGGACAAGTCCAAGTGGGGCTGGGGCTGGGATAAGGGACATTACTTATGTATTCTGCTCAGACATGCTAATAAGACAGTCTAAAGGTCAGGAGAGGTCAGTACTGGAAATAAAACTTCAGAGTCATTAGGATATGGATGTTTTTAAAACCTTGATACTGGATTAAAGAACAAAAGTATGAGAACACTCAGAGGACTCTGAGATCTGGACCAGTCTAGAAAAATACTGAGAAGCTACAGACTAATCATAGGAGGAAAATCTGAATTTATAGCAGCTCTTTGTATTTGTATAATCTTGCATATCAGTTTTGTCCAGAAGATATTATTTTGTCTTTTAACTAAGTTAAAAAAGCTTGAAGAAATTTTTGCTTGTTTGTTTGAGACAGGGCCTTGCTATATAGTATTGGCTGGTCTACAGCTTGCTATGTAGATCAGGCTGGCCGTGAATTGATGAACAATTTTGCACCCGCTTCCTAAAGTGCTGGTGTACTACCATGCCTGGTTGAATTTAAAGAATTTTAATAGATGAGTTTATTTTTATTTTTTGGTCTTTTTGAGACAAGGTCTCCCTGTAGCCCCAGCTGGCCTGAAACTCACAGAGATCCACTGCCTCTGCCTCCTGAATGCTGGGATTAAAGGCGTGCGCCCCCACACCAGCAAATTTAAAGAATTTTAAGCAACTATGATTTATATATATTGGGAGGGGGAGCTGGAGAAATGCCTCAGAGGTTAAGAGCACTGAATGCTCTTGCAGAGAACTAGTACCCACATGGTGGCTAACAATCATCTGTAACTCCAGTTCCAGGGGATCTGAGACCCTCTTCTGACCTCTGCGGCATTGTATAACATGGGCACACTTATACACATGCAGGCAATACATGCATACACATAAAATAAAATAATAAATAAAGAAGTTTAAGTAACTGTAATTTCTACATATTTTTCTAATATAAAATGTTCTGAAATTATAAAAGAAATATAAATAACTCTAGTTCCCATGGTGATATTATCTCTGCATTTCTCAAAGTATTGGATGAATCAAATGAGAAAGTATACTAAGATAAAGAAAAGGTTCAGAGTGTCAGTTCTAAGGAGCAATCGCTCAAGACATGATCATATCCTTGGTTGAGAACCATTTAAGTGGAAAAAGAGGAGACACCTGGTTGAACAAAACAGAATATTAGGCTAACATGAGATACCTGCTAGAAATATTTGCACAACAGTGTGTATCAAGTTTAGGGATGTTTTGATATCATAGTACTACTTGGATTACATGTATTGTGTTCAAATCCTAACACATTTTGAAAAAGATATAATCTAGTGAACTGCAAGTACAGTATTCAGAATGATTAAGTCTATAAACAGTATTGCAGGAGTATTTCAAGAAACTGGAACCAGTTAGACTATAGAAGAAACAAAAACCTTAAAGAACACTTGATAGATGGTTCCAGAAAGGCTCATGGTGAGGAAAAGAAAACATTCATCTATTGTTGGAACCTTGCTCCAAAGTTAAGGAAAGGTAACAATGAGGTATGTTTATGAAGAACTACTCAACAGTAACTGTGTGTTACTGAAACACTTTACCTTAAAGTCTAGGTAGGAATTACATGTAACAGAGTTCCTATGCCAGGAAAAAATACCTTCAATGTGCTTTTCAGTTTCCAGATCAATTATTTTTAACAAGTGCTTGCCCCATAGGCACAAGGACTGGAGTTTGGACCCCAAGAATTCACATAAAGCCTGCAGGTATGGCTCTCAGCCTGTAACTCCAGCACTCCTGAGGCAGAGACAGGGGATCCCAGAGTAAGCTGGCTAGGTAGATCAGCCACAATCAACCAGCTCCTGATTCAGCCAGAGACGCTGCCTCAATAAATAACATAAAGGGTGATTAAGAAACCTAAAGATACATGACATCATTTTTGGGCTGTCACACAGATAGGCATACATGTACACATGCACCCACATACATGCAGATACATATACACTACACCACATACACAGAAATAAACAGAATGAAGGCACAGAGCCATAATGATCCCTAAAGTTAAGGTTTCAACAGGTTTCAATATCATAGCATGAAATACTTTCTGAGTGTGGAGTCAAATGGTAAATTACTTTCAATTCTACAAAAAGTAAAGAGTCCTAAACATTCTATTGACTCACAAACCTAAGACATAAGGTAGCAATAGTTAGGCAACAGCTTGGTTCACTTTATTTCCATGTTTTTTTCTTCCCTACATTTAATTATTTCTCTATCTCTCTCTTTGCACGTGCGCACGTGTGTGTGTGTGTGTGTGTGTGTGTGTGTGTGTGTGTGACAGCACATGTGTGAAAGTTAAAGGGCAACTTGTGGGGGTCAGTTCTTCTTACACTACGTGGATCCCAGGGAACAAACTGAGGTTGTCAAGCTTGAGGTACAGCAGTGAGTGCCTTACTTGCCATCTCACTCATCTGGCCCCTATTTCATGTTTTTACCTCACTTCCTTCTTGGAACTCACTAAAGAACAATAAAGATGCATGAAATGGAAATGTCTGCTTTGTCACTGCTGTTTCCAGGTCTAGTGCCCTCCTTTGCTTTATTCCTCTTATTCATGAAATACACTGATCTTCAAACTGGGTAACAGGTACCCCTAGAAGCACAGAAAGTGGTTCAGAGGGTATAAGGATGTGGCTAGCATAGGGGATCGGTTCGCCAGTGTCCACTCTTCCAAAGACTCATATGCTTAAAAAGATGGTTTGGAGAGATTCACCTTTCCTAACCACTCTTTACTTCACCCCAGCAAGGTCAGAACAGTTGTTAAACAACAATTCTGTGCCAAATAATTTAAAATTCTACATGATCCTGTATCACTTTCTAATTGGTATATATATGGGAGAGTTGTCTTAAGGATTAAATTGAGTTTCTTATGATTGTCCAGTATACAATATTAAAACACAAAAAAGACAGGGAAATAGCAGATCTAGTTTGTAAATTCTGGTGATTTGTTTTTAAACTTATCTAAAGTGTTTGTTTATAAAACACAAAGTACTTGCTAAAATAATTCCATTAATAATGAAAATTTAAGTCAGTGAACATGGAATTTTATCAACACAAAAAGGTTACCGGAATAAAAATATTATTTCTTTTGAGGTAGATATCACGGAACTTTTGTATGGAGAGAGCTAGACAGTAAAAGTATTTTAGGCTCTGAGGACTATATTGACTCACTCAAAATTGTGCTGTGGTAAAACGTAGCCATAGACTGTATGTAAATCAATGAATGGAGCTAGAGTTCTATAAATTCTATACAGGAATAGCCAGTGAATCATATTTATTGATAAGCCATAGTTTGCTGGCTTATTTTATGTACAGCAAGGAAAAGGAAAAAGGAGTGGGGGGCGCATACCAGATTTCCGTTGTCGCCGGCTCAACAGGTCTGTGACTGCTTTACGGAACTTTTTTGCTTCTTCTTCATTGGCAAAATTAAGAGCAACTTGACAAGTCTGAAGTATTTTCATGAAAAAGAGCAAACAACTAAGTGTATGAATTTAGCTTTATATAACTAAAATGATGGTGATCCACAGAAGCACACTTTCTAAAGGAAAGAAGTTTTTTCCCTGACAGATAAAACTAATTTTATGAACTGAGTAACTTGAAGAAGGCGAAAAACATGGAGAAGGTAAAGGACTACAGGCAAGTTTCCTTATAGTACAGGAACTCAATCGACTGAATATCTTTAGCAAAAAAAAGAAAAAAAAAATCAAATGTTAAATCGTTTCATCTTTCAATAGATTTACAAATAATGTAGATTAAAAGGCAAGCAACAGAAAAATTAATCAAGACAAAAAGAAAAATAGGACTTACATCTCCAGCAAACGTATGAAAATATCCTCTAGGACTATTATATACAAAGTTGTTGTACAGCTCTTGTTCCCACAATAATTTCCCATCCTAGAAAAAAGGAAAAGTTAAAATAAAATCTAGTAAAGACATCTTTAGGACTAAAAGCCAATGACTCATTAAAGGAACTGATTCAATAAACAAAAGCTTTTATGATATTTATTCCATATGTATGTGTACATATATACACAACATATAATATCACGTAACTTGAAAAGGAATTTAGGGTTTAACAATACAATAAAAATTGGATGATGTTTCTTTCTAAAAACCAATATGTAAAGTGACTTTAATTTAGTAGGGCAAGCATTTCCAAATACAGTTACTTTGTCATATACATAATGAGATCTATTAGTACCAGTGTTACACAGGTCAAGTAAGATATGCACTGACTGCCAAGTACACAGTTCCATCAGCAATATTTAGGCTGTTTACTTTCAAGCACTACAGTAACAGTTGGTGATCTTTCCATCTATTTTACAGATGCAGAATAATCAAACATATTCTCTGGATTCCAGACTTCTACAGAACAGTCTAATGAAACAATGGTATAAGTAGTATCAATCATGCTACAGAGACTGGTGATGAAAACACAATGAGTGCAAGCAAGATGAGAGAGCGACATAAGATTGCCACTTCTACAGCCACAGTATAAGAAATACATTTAATCTTAATACCAAAGCTGGCTAACTATGTGTGATCAGCAATAGCTATGTTTAATTAGAATTAAGTGATTAGAGAAATGTAATCATTGTCCTATTCTGAAATCCAAAATTTTCCCTACGTCCCAAACTTAATATGAAAAGTCCACTATACCTACATAATGATCACTATAGTGGAATTTCTTTTTTCTTAGTGAAGTGGTATTCAGTTTCAGAACAGTGCTTCTTACTGGTGATAAGAGATGTATAAAGCCACGTATAGGGCTTCTTTCATACTACGGGCATATTCTCCAGATCCCCAAATCACCTTTATTGTAAGCCAGTGTGAATAATAGGAGCAATTCACATCTCTCAGCTGTGTGTTTGGGTTCATAGGAGATTTTAAGAAGCATTAATTTTAAAAGTACAGTTACTTAAATATCAAATTCAATGTAATGCTTTGTAACAGGGCCCAGGTGGTTTTTGCATTTTACAAGAAGTCGAGGTCCAGAAGCCATCTGACAGCAACAGGGACCAGGCTCATTTGATCTTTTTTTTTTTGCCCTATTATACTTATTACCACTTTTAAATATGAACTATGGAGGCTTTACCTACAGAGATTTAAAAGACATATTTGAGAGTTCAATTTAGCAAAATGATAATCATTTTTATGGCAACTACAAGAGATGAAAAACCTTACAAAAAGGCATCCAACTTATGACAATGTGGATTTATAACTGAGTGAGAAACATGCATAAATCTACACAAATATAAATACATTTATGATGAGGCAGCACAAGGAAAAATGGGTAGTAAATACACTTTTATAGATATTGTGTAATGTTTTAAACCTGGACTAAAAAAGTAACAGTATATATAAAGCTAAAGTATTACTTGTTGTTTCCCTAAAGGACTAAATATACTAACATAATGTTAAAAATGAAGAAAAGGGACTGTGAGGAAAATTCAAGACAAAAGAAAATAACCTAAAAGCACCACGTTTAATGTATGGTGGCAGCAAAAAGATTAAATACTGGACTAGTTCACCTGTCAGGGAATATAGTCCAAGACATGCCACTGATGCCTGAAACCCCAGGTCAAAACTGCACAAGCATATTTAAGATGAAGTTTTATATAAAGTATAATAAGAATAGTAATACAACAGAATAACTACAGTAATAGTCTGTAATAAAAGTTCTCTAGAACTTAGAAACTGCACATTTCAGGCATTTATTCGTTTTCTGTTTTAGGACTGTGCCTGAGAGCAGACAACTGAAAGGACAAACAGCAAAGCTGTAAGAAAGAGCGGGCTACAGAATTCTTATTTGGGCTTAGTAACATGTTTCTATTTGGTCCCAATGTCCATATTTCCTGGTTGTCAATTTGACTGGATCTAGAATCAACTAAAACAAAAGCTGCTGGGCACTCCTGTGAGGGACTTTCTTGATACATTTTTGAAGTGAGCAGCACCTTCTGGTGGCAGCCAGATAAAAAGACACGGAAGGATGCTTTGCATTATGTCTGCTTGCCTTCACTCTCATCGGCAAGTTCATCTATACTGCTGCAACAGCATTCCTCCACCGATATTTGAACCAGCTTCTTCCGACTTCCAACAGACCAAAGACCAGCGGCTCTGCAGGAATCCTCCGAGCCCTCAGTGCTAGACTGGGACTGCTGAGACATCCAGTCCTGTGGACCGAGCAACTACTGGATCTTCATCCTCTCCAGTGTGAGACAGCCATTGCTGGATTATCCAGACCATATTGTGTAAATCAATAGTTAAGTTCCCTTAATATATATTCACTTTATCAGTTCTATTTCTTTAGAGAACACTGACCAATACAACCAAGCTTCATTCTTCTAAATATACACAAAACAATCAAACACATCCAGACTAAATTATATTTGAGGCAGAAAGCCTAACCACCTACAGGTTAAAATGAAAGTAAAACAGAACTTACCTTAATGTCAAATATTCTTAAAAAATAAGACCTCTGTGGATTGTCCTTAACAAGACAAGCAACACCACTGCACTTCTTTGACCACATGCAGTTCCGATCTGCTGCATATAACTGTACCACTGCTGACGACATAGTCTGCAAAACACCAAGTGAACAGCCCTTAGCTTCAAAACAATACTCAGATTACCATAGCCCCTGCTGGCACCTTACTGCACCCTCAAACCAGGACCACCCAGCTAAGCTGCTCCTGTACTGCTAGCTCCAGAAACAGGACCCAATAAACATGCGTTATGTTGTCACTTAGTTTTGATGCAACAAATTAATATAATGCCCAGAATAATTATTGAAAACTAATATGTATTGATCCTTAAAAAGCATCAAGAAATATATACTCATAAATACCCTATGTAATTGTTACTGCTATTCTAACCTTACTTTACACAAGAAACACTGAAGGCAATAATGTGGCCAGTACCACACTGCTAAATGAGAAAGCTGAAATCCCAGAGACAAAGTATGACTCCAGGTCCTATATTTTCATTCCCTGCATTACACTGTGTCCCAGTGAAGTGAATACTTAAGCAGCAGAGCAACACTATCAGTGAAAGCTGACTTCTACAAACTTTAATTATCATTCTATAGTATGGGAACTAAATCAAACCTGAAAGCAAAATTAGTGATTACTATTAATAACTATTGGTTGTGTTGTTGGTAGTGTTGTTTGAGAGGAAGGACCTCCCAGCTGGCCTCTCTCACATAAGTCTGCCTGCATCTGCCTTCTGAGTGCTAGGATTAAAGGTGTGTGTTAACAAGCCCAGCTAGGTGCTGAATATTTTATCATTTTTATTCTATGTGTATGAATGTATTACTTGCATGTATGTATGGGCATCCGTGTTGTGCAATGCCCACGGAGGTCAGATGAGGGTGTCAGATCCCCTAGAAGTGGAGTTAGGATGGTTGTAAGCCTCTATGTGGGTGCTGGAATTTGAACCTGGGTCCTCTGCAAGAGTAGCTAATGATCTTAATCGCTGAGCGATCTCTCCAGCCCCTAGGTGCTAAATATTTTAAAAACAAGACAGATTATGATATCTTTTAAAGACGGTAAAATTGTGGGGAAAGATTTAAAGTGATTTCTATAGGTGGGCACACAACTTAAAGAAACAAAAACCAACCTGAATGATTACTGTCTTGATTTCTCCAAACAGGACCTAAAACGCTTAGATGCACAGGAGAGAAGCTAACTCACTACCTGCAATGGGCACCCCAGGCTTGCAGGTTTTCCAGAACACCTACAGCTACCTTCCTCATGAATATGAAGCAATACCAACTCCCATTTATTCTGCATTAAGCTTTCTTTATATTATAATCTTGAAGGCAACTATTTAACCTGTTAAAGTGGCAATCACATATACTGGTACAGTACTTACAAATCTTCCGAAAATAATTAGTTTCTGGTCCACTAATCTCATTTCTAAACCAAAATAATAATAATAATTTAGAAACCAATTATTTTTATAACAATTATTTTTATATGTAAATGTAAGAGTAAGCATTTCATATGAATTTTTTAAGTTTATTATACATAATAATGAGTTTCTAGGTTTCAGTACAACATTTAAAAAATATTTTATTATTTTTATTTAATGTGTATGCACGCATTGCCTGCATGTAGGTAAGTGCACCTATGTTGTGCAATGCCGGCAGAGGACAGAAGAGACTGTCAGATCCCCTGGAACTGGAGTTAGCTGCCATTTGGATGCTGGGATTCAAACCTGGGTCTTCTGCAAGAACAGTCAGTGTTCTTACCCACTGTGCCATCTCTCTGGCCCCTCATTACAACATCTTAATACATGTACATAATGTATTTGATCATAGTCACCTCCTATAACCCTATCTTGTTCTTCCTACATCTCCTTCCTCTTCCCAATCAGTCCCCTTCTACTGTCAAGAATCATGGACTTTAAAAGATGTAATTTAAATAATCGAAAATAGAAGGTGATTAAGTATTAATGACTTAGTAGATGACTAAGAAGATTAATGACTTAGAAGACGACGGTACTGAACTAAGTATTACTTAGTTCAATAAAGTATGGATATTATGTAAACAGTTGACTATATTAAGTGGGGTATTTGGGTTTTATCTAATTATGGTTGGGGATTGCCCTCAGAAATGTAAGATCAGTACACTACCTGGGATTAAAACTTCGTAAAGACTTTCCTAGGTAACAGGGCTCAATGTTCTATTTTGAATTTTTACAAAAAGAACTCATCTGAGCTTCACACATTGTGATAGCAAGGCAAAAGTAGCAGGAAAATTTCTACAGGAAAAGTTGTTATAAATTATAAGGATAGGGGGCTGGAGAGATGGCTCCTCAGAGGTTAAGAACACTGACTATTCTTGCAGAAGACCCAGGTTCAAATCCCAGCACCCACATGGCAGCTAACAACTGTCCATAACTCCAGTTCCAGGGGATATGACAGACTCTTCTGTCCTCCATGGGCACTGCATGACACAGGTGCAGTTACCTACATGCAGGCATACCACTCATATACATAAACTAAAAATAATAAATAAAATATTTTTTCAAAACCCCCAAAAAACAAATTATAAAGATAACATAGGAACATGGAGACCGGACACTAGACACTGGGTTCAAAGCAGGATGTTGAGCATATGGACAGACACAGGCCTGCTGGAGACCGATTTGCAAGTGCACACCCACAGCTGGCGCCACAGGCTGCTGATTCCACATCCTCCTCAATGAGAGTTCCAGACAAAAATAGACACTGCATCTAATTCCAATCAGCAACTTAATGAAATGTGTATTCTAATGAAAATTCATATAAGTCATAGCCATTTGCGTATGCTCCTACCAAGGTGTATTTCTTTAAGAAAAAAAAAAAAGACCAAACAATTAAAAAAACTAGATATCTAGATACCAAGACAGACAAAGACCTAACAACTTCCCTACTTAACAAAAGTTAACAGCTTTAGAAAACTAAAAAAGAATGTTATTCATACAGTCTGAAACTCCGTTTTTGGAATCCCCTGGCCAAAAGATCAAACACTAAGACTGCGAAACATCCTATCTGGATGTATATGCGAATGCAAAGGAACCAAAATTAAGAACTAAAATCCTACCACCATTGAACACTAACATAAACTTAAAATTTAAACACAAATGCTTATGCAACGAACACTCAACTATTCTATAATTTTCCACACTGAAATGGTTTGACATTTGAACCTTATTTTAAGACCAATGAAAACTCAACAATGCACAAGCAATTTTCAGTAACAGATTTTGAAAATTTGTTCTAAGTCTAAACTTAATGATACATTAAAGCATCTTACAAAGCCTTGCCCAGTTAACTCAGATTAACTAGACTATATGCAAAATAACTTGCACATACAATATTTAATATGTAATTTCTAGGCAATGAAATAGAACACCACTAGCCATCCCTTAAATTCTAGATTGACAGTGGCTTAAATTTGTATAAACATTCCTTCCATTCCTTTAAAGTAATTACAGTTAATCAACTCCAATATTCTTATCTTTTTCAATCAAGAAGATATTAATAAAAACAACCTAAGGACAAGTGTTCTGGAAGGGAAAGCCACTTCTTAATAGCCCAATAACAGTTAAAAATCTGTTAAATAGGAGGAGAAAAATGTACTGCACTGATGTCTGTTTCAGAAACAGAAACATCCTATCTTGTGCATTCCAGACAGTTCAGAACTGAGTAACTGTAGCACCATGTTCATCTTCAGAACTTTCACTGTAAAGAGCAAAAATAAGAAAGGTTTATCCTGAGTGACCCTCCCTACCATTTTTCAGTAGAACACTTCACCTCTTGCACTGATTTTGCAGGTAGGAATGACTGTCCACTTTTCCCTCGTTTCTCCAATTCTTTTCTGTGTATCTGTTACTCTGTTATATCACAGCTCTTATTCCAAAATAAAATAACTGTCTATATTGACTTCTTAGACATTAATGATTCCCGTAGGCATCTCAAATAGTTTGGCAAGCCTCTATTTTCACTCTAGCTATACTTTGTCCCCAAGTAAATAAATATTTAATAAAACTTCATGTTCTGAATTTGATGCTGCCACTATCTATGACAGTAAGAGAAAAGCCTCATTTTAGAACATATACCCTGAAGTATTATAAAGGAATATGTCTACAATTTACATTCAAGTAACTCAGAAAAAACCAACAGGAATATACGAGAGGAAAACGAGGTAACATATTATAAGCATTTAGTAAATACTGTATTCCTAAGTTTTCTGCAAGTCTTAAATGAAGGTCTCTCAGTGCCTTTCAAGGTCACGGCCATTTTGACGGAGTTGTTGTCCTTGAGTTACTACACCAGCCACTGCTCAAGGCTCAAACTGAGAAAATAAACATTTGCCACCTCCTCCAACTCCTCCTGTACATAACTTTGTTACAAAGGACTCTGCTCTCAGTCAGACTTAACGTACAAACATACAGCACTTCTGCAACGATGGCATATCCATATGAAGTAACTCACCGTGTAAGAAATTTTACTCTGTACAGCAGAAAATATGAGAAATTACCAGAGAAACAAAATTTTAAAAAGGCAGAGATTAAAAATAAAATAAAGGAATACAGCAAAGACTGAAATCTCCAGAAGAAATAGGTAATCAAAAAAGGCAAAGCTGGAGTGAAGGAGGAAGAGGAAGAGAAGGAAGAAAAGGAAGAGGAGGCAGCAGAATGGCAAAAAGTAACAAAATCCCAATAGTAAAGAAAATGGAGCCTGATAAAAACAGCTGTTTTTACACCAGATACAATGATTCAATCACTGAATCACTGCATATTAGCTACATAAAAACTACTGTGCCAGAATATTTATTTACCAAGTGTTTGTTGAGTACCTACTATGCATAAGGGAATAGCAAAAATATGGGTAATGGCAGGACTAAAAATGGGGTCAAGAACAGAAACAAAATATACATATAAGCAGCAATATACACTTTTGATATCTTCACTGGATGTGGCACTGAGATATATCATTCCTGTAATGGCCCTTGCTACCCCAACATTCAAATTCCTATATATCTTTCTTACTGTCTCTAGAACTGTCCATGTGACTTGCTTTGACAAAAGTACATCAGCAAATAAAGTTTGGAAAGTCCTTGCACATTATGGTCTGCCTTCCGGGAAGGTAGGGTTGCTCTAAAAACCTGGGATCAAAGACTAAGATGCCATCAGGAATGAGCCCATTTACCAAACCAGGAGAAATAAACTGACATTGTTTTAAGTCCTAAAGTGGTAAGGGAGGTTTGCAGTAAGAGGCAACAGACATTGGAGGATGCCTATGCTGAAGAACTAACATCTGTAATAGACAGTTCTAGCCTTTTCTCTATTTTAGTTATACAGACATGTATTTTAAGTTGCCAGTAAGTCACAGAAATTTAAGACTTTATTATGATTACCAGCACAGATTTGATGGGAGGAGCATTTTTAAAACCATTTTAGACAACACTCACACTAAAAGGCATTTGTTAAGTAGCCCAGGCTCACTCAAAAGTTACAACCCTTAATCAGTCTCGCAGGTACTTATGATTTAAATTCACACACCCAGAAAACTGCAAATCACTACATAGCACTGATTTTTAGAATGACTTGAAATCAAAATCACAGATGTTGTAACTACAAATAGCAAGGTTTGCTATATTCTCCAGTTTTCTACTTGAGGGCAGTCAACCTGTCGACAAAGGTGACAGAGCACTGTACCCACTAGACACCAGGGCCCATTTACCCAGGACACTGTGTCAAAGGGCACAGGTGTGGTGTACTCTTCTCTTCCTTCCCCTTTCCCCTAGCTTAAGAGGACCTGTTTAAAATGTTTTCCTCCTTTTTCCTCTTCTGCTCCCTTTTCCCTGTCTGTCTTTCCAAGTCCACTAGATTATGCTAATCCAACATAAATCTGCCAAGTCTGGGTTTGGATTTTCAGGAAATGAAGGTAAAGAAGATGGACTCCCAGGGTTTCCACCTTAGCTTGGTTTAACGTTACCAGCTAAGACTTAAGTCCTGATAACAAGGAAAATAAAGAAAAATGGCATGCAATTACTGCTGTTGCTCCCAAGCCTTGCTCTGGAAACAGTTTGGGACAATAGACTAGAAAGGTAGGCACTATGGTTGCTGGTAGGATTTAGTTATTTCAGAATTCTAGAGCCAAATTGCCTAATTTCATTGTAAACTTATCAAGAACATAGTTCACTTTCATTTTATAGATAGGGTCAATTTACTTTCCAAATGTCACAGATTATGCAGCTTTGCATGAGCTTCCCAATCAGCTACTAAGTTTATATTCAAAATATATTTAAGCCAATTTCTAATTTGTCATATTTTAACCTGTTCCATCTAAATGATTAACTAAGAGCTATATATCCTTAATATAACTTTATTTCTCTACAGCCTCATCTCTCATTTGGTGTGTTTCTTACCCTGGGAGGCGGGCGAAGTGGAGACTGATGACAGTGATGGCAGAAAGCAGGTAATTTCTGGCATGTGAGATAAAGAGCCTTTATAACAAGGGGGAAAAATCCAAAAAGACTAAGTTGTATGTCACAGAACTGAGCCACGTGTTTCAGAAGTGGATTTCTATGAAGCACATGAAGTTTACATTTCAATTCTTTACTTGGGGTTGTTTCAAACATATGAGGTGACCACAACCCCAGCCTCAGCAAAAGGCTCCTCTCTAACTCACCTGATGGTGCACTATCTACTTATGCACAGCTCCCGACAACAACCTTCTAGACCATGTAATATGGGGAGAACCAATTATGAGCCCCAAGAAAATGGAGCTGAATGCTGCCCAGCTCCTACCAGGTGGAGCAGACTATGACCAAATGCCATGGACTCTTCTGGGTAAAAAGAAATAGTCTAACCAACTGAGATTTGGAGTTCTTCTTGGGCAAAAAGCACACTGTGAGCTGGGCATGGTGGCCCACACCTTTAATCCCAGCTCTTGAGAGGCAGAGTTGAGGGATGAGGCCAGGCAGAGTTACAAGAACAACAGACTTTAAGAAAAGGAAGTAAATTAGACATGTGCCATTGCTAGTAATTATTTTTCAAATGTCCTTCCCGAACTTCTGAGCTATCAATAAACAATACAATGAATAATAGCACTATCTTCTATAAATGCCTCAATAATTAACAGTTCCACTCAGTCACTGCAGGGCCTTAAGGCAGCCAAAGATAACAACCTCTGTGGGCACTGTATGACACAGGTGCACTTACATACATGTAGGCAATACACTCATACACATAAAATGAAAAAATAGTATTTTTTTACACACAAAAAAATGAAGAGCTAAGTCAATGTTCAGTTTTCCAAAATCATTCTTAACGGAGTAACACTTTAACATAGAGTGACCTCGCCCACGTAAGGAACCAACAGTCAAGCAATTTCTAAACACTACTAAATAAGGCAGACAAGAAATGCCAAGTGATGTGTAGAGGGGGTGATTCTTCTCTATTCATGCAAGAATCTTTCAAATAACATTGCTAATATGTGATTATATAACATTTGCTTAAATGCTTGCAGTTGTAATGGAAGGTTCACAATGAGAGAAAAATTCCCTTTATGTTTTTTGAGAGTATTTTGATATTTAGCAGTTCAGTTAGAAAATACTTAATGCTGAATCTAAAGCTGTTTTCTCAGCAATTCCCACCCAAAGACTTTCTATGCTTTTCTTTAAATCTCTGTAGAGCATTTGCTGTGATGGGTACAGTTACTGCAACTATGGGAAAGACCACGGACACAGTGCCTCCTCCATACAGCCCACTTCTTACTGTGCAGTGGCAGTAACATTCTGACTTCTACAAAGATGTACCCCTAGTACGACTTCTTAGGCCATCTCTTCCTCAGCTGAAATGATTTTGATCTGACCTGAGTTGCATATAAATCCTCTATCAATCTGGTAGAGCACATTAAAATGAATTTCCATGTGTCTGATTAGTTCAGAGTATTAGCAAAATGATGAGTGAAATGAATTAGTTTTTGATCATAAGAAGAAATGTATGCTGCAGGTTCATCCATTCTTGCAGCGTTTTAAGAAACAAGAAATTGTACCCGAAAGTATCCTTTCTAAGATCCTGATCCTTTGTCTCAAGATGTGCACTCCCAAAAGTGAAGTGCCATTCTCTCTTCTAGTCTGGGAGAGATGCTTATCCACTGTGCTCCCAGTGCCTAGCACATTCTTTACAACAGTCATAGTGTTACATAATCTGTTTTTAGGTTTTCTCACCAGATTGTCGCCTTCCTGAAAGACAGGGTCCTATCTTACTTTCTATTCATTCACCCAGTATGATGATGTCAGGCACATGGTATTCAATTATATAAAGATTAAAAGTTAAATGAAAATGGACTAGTGGTAAAGCACTCTGCCTAATACACAAGAGGCCATAGAGCATAGATTTGATGCTCAGTACTACAAAATAGTAGTACTTAACCTACTAAAAGGATAAGCAACACAAGCCTGTGTAACCAGATACTTTAACCAGCTGCAGTCATCGGAAATCAAGAGGCAGGCACTTCTGCTGCACCCTTGTCTGCTGCTTCCTTGCAGTATGCCCTAAACTTGCCTTTCTCTCCCCTAGTCTGATGGGCAAAGTAACCCAATACAGGCTACCCTCCTGCTACATTTGGTGGCCTATAAGGAGAACAGTAACTTCAATTTTTTTTATCCACTTCTCCCAACTCTGTACTCTTGGGTCACCTGCTACTCTGCATACTTGCCACCACCCTGAGATGAGGAACCTGGCTTTGTCTAGGAATTTTCTCTCTGCCTTGGGATGCTCAGGGCACTCCCTGAGGTTGAGGGAAGCAATTTCTGGCCAGGTAAACTGGAAAAATCCAAAGATTTCCCTGTTTGGGCAGATAACTCCTGTAACCCTGAAACCAAGCCTTTTAACAGACCTTTCAGTGGAAGGGTCCTCATCCCCTGCAGCCCAGGGACCTGGCCAAGAAGCTCTTTGGTGGGATCTGAAGGCCTGAGACAGGATAGTCCAAATGCTCTCATCAGTATGGAAGAATGAACTGACTTCTTTCTCTCTGCTCAATCCCTGTTCCCAACACTAATTGAGCAGGTGGGAAGATATTCTATACCTATTCTAGTTTCTTTCCTGCTGCTGTGACACCATGACCAAAAGCAACTTAAGGGAGGTTTATTCGGCTTTCCCTTCTAGGTCAGAGTCCATCACTGAGAGAAGTCAGGGCAGGAACTCAAGCAAGAACTTAAAGCAGCAATCAAGGATGAAAGATGCTTGCTCGCACACCAACTCATGCTTAGCTAGCTTTCTTATACAACCCAAGACCACCAGCCTAGGAATGGTATCTCCCATAGTGAGCTGGATGCTCCTACATCAAGTAACAGCCAAATAATCCCAATAGGCATGCCCACTGCCAATCTGACCTAGGCAATTCCTCAAATCAAGGTTTTCCTCTTGGGTGACTCTAGGCTGTGTCCGGTTGACAATTAAAGCTAACTAGGACAACACCCTGTAGGTTCTCTTTCTTTTCTAGTCAGGCCTCCTGAGACTGACCTTGTTCATCTGAAGACTTGCCTGGGATGGATGTCATACTGGGTTTAACAGTTCCACCTCGAGAAGATGCTTTGATGAAGTTATCAAATCCCATTATAGGAAGTCCCTGTTCCCTTAGGCTTCCTGGACCAAGTAAACAGGTATTCTACCAAAACCACCTCTAAGTATGGTTTTCTTTATATGGAGTACCATGGAGTCCCTAAGTAATAAATGGCGTGTTGTCCCTGCTCAGCACCATGAAACTACTGAAGAAAACACCTCCAACCAACTTCCCAAAACTGGGTTTCTTATTCTGTTGGGGGAATGTAAACTAAAAGCCATAATTGAGAGAGCAGAAAGGGCACAGGACTTATCAAGGAGTTTCCACAATACAAGTCTGGCCCAGAAAGAGTTCTCCAGAAGAAATCAGATGTTTATTTCAGGCCAACCCTGAATAACTGAATGGTGTAACTGAGTGCAGTCAATCGAAAATAACCATGGCTGTGTCACGGCAAGCTGCTGTCCTGTAAACCCAGCCTCTGCCCCAAATAAAATGTCCACCCATCAAGACTGTCCTCATTTGCAGGGTGGGACTTGCATTAGGGAACTGCATGGTGGGTTATCCTGACTGACCAAGAGGATAATTCCCCAATGAAAGCTATCACAGTCCATCTTCTCTCTGAGTTCTTCTATATTCTTGGTCATTGCTTCTTCATAGTCGAAGAAGAAGGGGGGGGGGCGACAATGACAACGACGGGAGAGGTCCTTTTTCACTGAACCTTTCCAGTGGAATGGTCTGTTAAAAAGGTCCTTTTAGACTGTACAAATGGCTATATTAAACATTCTTTAAGAGGATAGGAACTGTAAGAAATGAGACAAAAAAGTCATCAAATAAAAGTAAATATGCTCAGAAACAAAACTAATTTCATTTGGGGAAAAAAGTGGCAGAAAAAACTATGAGGACTGGTATAGTCAGGGTTTTGACATCAGGAAGCATAAGCATCAACAGTGTCTGGGAACCCAATCCAGCAATGCTACTACAAAACCTCGTCCAGACTTTCAGAAAACACAGGCAAGTGTGCTCTAGCAATATTACTTTATGGAACAGCACCAAAACTACAAAACAGCAAAGTGAAAGTCTCTGACAATTAGTAGGGTTGAAAAATGTTACCGAATCAAAATAGTATCCAGTATGAAAAGAAAGTGAAGCAACTGGCCAGCAATAACCCTAAGTCAAGTCTCACCATGGTCAAAAAAGAATAAATTCAGAAAACACAACAGGATAAGATGATTTGTGTCATACAATAAAAAAGGATGTTAGTGTCCAGATGTTTACAAGGACAATGTAGTTTATCATATAAGACATACAACAGTTAAAGTGGGTTCAATGAGGCTAGGCATGGTAGTGCATGCCTTTAATCCCAGCACTTGGGAGGCAGAGGCAGGCAGATCTCTGTGAGTTCAAGGCCAGCCTGGTCTACACAGTGAGTTCCAGGAAGCTGGGGCTACAGTGAGACCCTGTCTCAAAAAGACCAAAAAAAAAAAAAAAAAGAGTACACTCTTATGCCTCGATGGGTGATGGGTGCTTCAGTAATCTTCCTGATACTTCATCTATTGTAGTTGTTTTGTTTTGGGATGAGACAGGGTTTCCCTGTAGCCC
>NW_008360312.1:564097-601320 GCF_000622305.1 Nannospalax galili
CATGCCAAAAAAAAACAAAAAAAAAAAAAAAAAAAAAAAAAAACAAGTTCAATGAAGTATTCAGTCTATTTAAACATGGGTAAAGAAGTAACACATTTTAGAAAGGTTTTTAGTGCAATCATTGAGGATTTAAAAATCTTATAACTAATTTAAACCTTCAAAAGCTTAAAATTGTCCAAAATTATGGCAACAGCTAGAATTTTTCTCTATCACCAAGAAAAATACCTGCTCAATTCACTAAATACAGCAGTTTAGCTATCTAACAGGATATTACATAGTGGTTTTAAAGAAAGGAAGGAAGGGAGAAAAGAAGACAAGGAAAGAGAAGAGATCTCCTTAAGTAATGATAAGGATGGCAAGATATACATCATTCATTATGTGAAGAAATCAAGATGTAGAATGAAGGGCAGAGTATGTTCACATTTGTACACAAGAGGATGAAAGAAAACAAATAACTTGCATTTGTCTAAGCAAGCATAAAACTGTGTGAAAAGAGATACAATTAGTCCCAGTGTCAACTTATCAGCTTTGTGTGTGCATGTGTCTAGAGAGGGGAGGAATAGTAGGGAAATACAGGATGGATAGATAGAAGAGAACTTCACTTTTAAACATATCTGTTTTTCACTTTAAACAAGCTGCATCTATCAGATGTAAATGCTGTATGCTCAATGAAGGCCAAGGTCTTTTAACTATCTTGAGTCTTTTCAACTCTTAAACATACTCAGCATAGTTAAAATTAATTGGCTTTGTATCTGCCATTCTATGTTCTGCAACTCTTAACCACCCAAGCATTAAATGATAGTTACATGTCTGTATGGCCACGCTTAATTTGTTTGATTTTCCTATGTACATTCAAGGTGGAAGGACATACAAAGGGAAGATTAATCTAAAAGCAAATAACAAAATGCAAGAATCTAAAAGCACTGAGAAAATATAAGGACTTGCTTTCTTCACTGTCTTTCGTTGGTTTTTTTTTTCCAAGTAACAGGTTAAACTCAGCATTAAACTTAGCCAAGGACTTTTATGTACAGCTTCTGAGACTCTTTTATATATTAAGCATAAGAATTGGGCCCAAGGAAGAAAAAGATAAGAAGTTTTATTTTTTAAGAATTATACTTTATTTACAACTTGAGACCTATCACTGAAGTGTTAAACATTAACAATCAGTAGTCCACAATGAGCATGAAGCTTACTGCTAGTTTCAAAGGCAACTTTTATCTAATATGCACTGAAATCAGTATTTCTAACTATAGTTCTCACCATTGAAATTCAACCATCCATAACTCCAGTTCCAGGGAATTCGAGACCCTCTTCTGACCTCCACAGGCACTACGTGACACAGGTGCACTTACATACATGCAGGCAATACACCCATACACATTAAAAAGTTAATAAACAAATAAAGTCTATCAGATTAAATGTTAACAGGGCATTAATTCAACAAATACTATAGAGAGCACACAAGACCTCCACAGGCACATGACACGGGTGCACTTATATACATGCAGGTAGTACACCCATACACATTAAAGAAAAAAGTAAAAAATAAAAAACAAAATAAAGGTTATCAGATTAAATGTTAACAGGGCATTAATTCAACAAATATTATAGAGAGCATATCAAGAATCCCTGTCTTTAAAATTTTAATAAGCTAGCAAAGGAGATACATCTTAAAAAATAATTAGAAGCCCTGGAATAACTACCCAAATCAAAAGAATCAAAATTCTCTGGGAGGAATGAAAAGCAACCCTTGAGCTGAGGACAAGCTGAGGACTGTCCCAGAAGAACAGTCTAAGTCTCAGGAGAGTCCACTCGCATAAACTATGTGACTGAAGCAATTACTTATCTACCCTTCCATGTTCACTTATCTGTCAAATAGGCAGAATACTAACTTCATTTAGTCAATGCTCCAACCTTCCTCACAGAGTTATTTATTAAGACCAAATGAAACAGTGCCCACAATGTGTTTAGAACATAGATTGGCATTTTATACAGCTATTAAATATTAACCATTATAATGCTTATTAAATATATCAGTGCCATACATTCTTGAGACCATTTTAACCCTCTATTTGCTATTAAACAGAAACTAGTGGTTTGAAGACCAGTGTTTTTCCCTGTCACCCCCACAAGTTGGTTAACTCAAAGAGAACTAAAACCAAACTCAAAAACAAAAACTCCAAAACCCCCTAATCTTCCCAAAACAAGAAAGTCCCCCTCACAGTCATACATCTACTCTCTGCAAATCTGGGATCCAAGTTTGTAGAACTAGAAAGCACTTCAGTAAGCAGAGTACAAGTTTTGAACAACTGCATAAAGCGGGTTTAGGTCACTGAGAAGAGAGATTAGTGATCCTGTACTACACAACCACACAATTTTCATTAGTCTACTGTACATACCACAAACCTAATTTCTAGGCACTTCTTTGTCTTGTCAAACAAATACTTAAATGTTAAAGACTCACTGCCTCTCACTGCCTCTCTCTAGGAACAGCACCTGTGCTAAACATTGTCCATTGGATTCAAGTTGCCTCCCAGGAACTTAAGAAATCTAGTAGGGCTGGGTTGAGGGAATATGGAGCTAACAGAAGTTACAGTGACTCCTGCTGACCCCTGCTGTTTTGCTCAGAGCATCCCAGCCTCCTGCTGTTCCTGAAGCTTCCTTGGTCAACTCTGTTTTAAATTCCACCAGGTCTTCTAGTGGCCAATAAATTTCTTTTTGCTTAAGCCAGCAAAAGTTAGTTTCATTACTTGTGTTTTTTTTTTTTTTTAAACTTTAAGACAATACTTAAGATACTTCTTAAAGTATATTCTTATACTTTTGAATTCTTAATAGAAACCAATAAACAGAGTACCTTTTCATCCTTTGCATATGCTCTTGAATACAACTTTATAAGTTGAGTTCCAACATTTATATTTGTTTTTGCCTAAGATATTGTAAGAGCCCCCTAAAGGGTCACTCTGCCTTCTCTTTAGTCTGCTTCACAAATTCTTCTTGCCTATTATCTTTTAATACATGTTCAGAAATAGAGCAGGTATCCTATTTGACAAAAATAAGGTTACCTGGGCCTGGTGTACACACCTGTAATCCCAACTCTTAGGAAACAGAAATAGGAGGAAGATGAGTTAAGAGGTTGGCCTGGGCTACACAGAGAAAACATTTTAAAAAGTATTCAAGAATACAAGTTCTTAGTATTTATGTTCATCTCCTGCCATTAACTCAGTATGTACTTGAGACAGCAGCAAATGATCTCAGCCATTGTCCTGGCACTTTTTCATCTTAGCTTATGTTTTTTTTCTCTGTTGAAATACGTTGGAAATTTTTCAAAATTCATATATGCGAATATCATACTCTTGTTCAAGTTTCTCCTGACTTCCTCAAGCAAACACTTCCTTTCTGTACTCTTCATAATTCTTCCTGTTCCCATGTGGGATAAGCTTCACAAATACACCAAAACTTTCAAAAGGTAAGGGTTACTTGTTAGCTACTGTCCTTAGCCTCTAGTGTATACAAAATGTGTGGTTTTTTTACTCATTCATTTGATGAAGTGAATTCAAAAACTGTCCTTAAAATCATATTAATAATTCCTACATTTCACCTCATATAAGTTTTAGAGAGGGATAGAAATGGCCAATCTTTGGAACTAAAATTAATTTCAGAACAACTTTCTTTCGGGCAATTCAATTAACCCTGTGTCTATATGATATAGTGAAAACTTCAGTTAATGCATCCCTATATTTTAATATTTTAAAGACCACAAACCACAGAAATTTGTTTCCATTACAGCTTCTCCCAAATAAGGTGTGGGGGTTAGAACTTAGGGACAAAAAACAAAACAAAACAAAAAACAACCAACCCAACCCAAACCAAACCAAAACAACAACAACACAAAAAAACTACACCAAAGTCAACATATACTCTTAAGAATGTACTTCCCCAATAATTCTCAAAGCACATCAAGCCAGATGTCACATGAAGACAGAATAAGAAACAGTTCCAGTACATTTATTCAACTTAACAAATAATTTTGTGGTTTTCAAGTAAGTGTAAAAAAGTGTTCAACAGTTTTTATACATCATTGGGTATACACAGTACGTAACATCCTAGTTCACTGCTCAGTAAGTATCAAGTTTGCCCATCACTACTGTACTAAGAAAACAGAAGAACTTTTGAACTAAAGGTGTTAGTCATTAAAGAAAGAAAGGTAATACTCTGAAAACTGCAAAGATACAGAATAAAGCATGTAATTTATCCTCTTTTGCTGGTGCCAGGTATTGAACCCAAGATCTCACACCTGCTAGGCATGTGCACTTCACTGAGCTACATCTCCAATTCCACAAACATGCAATTTTACATCCCATGTACACTCATAAAATATTTCTATTTATTTTGAAAATTTTCTAAAAAGAAAATGCAGGGGCTGGAGAGATGGCTCAGCAGTTAAGAACACTGGTTGTTCTTGCAGAAGACCCAGGTTTGCATCCCAGCACCCACACATGGCAGCTAACGACTGTCCATAACTCCAGTCCCAGGGATCTGACAGCCTCTTCTGTCCTCCACGGGCATTACATGACTTGGGTGAACTTACCTATATGCAGGCAATACATGCAAACACATAAATAAAATAAAAATAACATTTTTTTAAAAAATGCAACTACTTTCTTGAAATATCTTACTGCTTTTCCTCAAAAGAATATCAAATAAAACAAACATTAACTATTTAGAATGTGTCAGGTACACTGCGAAATCTTTACTTGTATTTCATACTTAATTATCAGCCCTAGAAGGAACTGGCTTTATACTTAAGGAAATTAAAAACAGATGTTGGACAATTTGCTTATTGTTAAGTACCAACTGAAGGGAGAGGGCCCTAAATTCAAATTGTCTCAATATGCAACCCAGGATAAGAATTATTCTGTATCAATGCAGGAAGTATTTAATATCCTGCTACCTTCTAAAAGGAGGACAAGGGAGGAGATTTCAATTCTCTCCCTAAGTTAAAACTTTTAACTGAACATTAAGTCTATGAGAGTTCCTAATAAGTAATTTTGGTCACATGCAAGGATAATAAACAGATGAGCATTTGAAAGCAAACATATAACTTTGTATTCAAGTATTTTCTAGAGTTGTGAAGAGTATGTTTTAGAATCCTAAAAAAATTAACATTGTTAGAGCCCCAGTAAAGTAGCAAAGATATAATAAGGCAGAACAAGGAATAAAAGCCATAAAGATCAGAGAAGCACAACTGTATTCTTCCCTGAAGATATGGTTATGCAGATAAAGAACACAAAATTTACAAAAAGCTACTCAAACGAATCATCTGCTTTTAAGGATGTATTGCTACTTTCATTTACGTGTGTGTGTGTGTGTGTGTGTGTGTGTAAGTGTAAGCATGTGCACACTTGAAGAGGCCAGAAGAGGGTGTTGGATCTCCTGAAGCTGAAACTACAGGTGGTTGTGAGCCACTAGACTTGGATGTTGGGAAGTCAACACAGGTCTCTGCAAGAACAGTAAGCACTCTTAACCGCTGAGTCCTCTCTTCAGCCACTAGAATGAATCACTGAATTTAGTGAGTTTAGAGAATAAAAGGTCCATATAGTATATAACTCTATGTTAGCAATTAACAACAACAAAAAAAAATAAAATACCACCAATACCAGCAATGAAAAATACTTAGAAATAAATACTGAGATGTGATGTTCATGGACTAGAAAACTGAATATTGTTATACCTACTCTTCTCAACTGATCAACAGATTATCAAAATGGCAAACAAAACACCAGCTTCTGAGGGCTGGAGAGATGGCTCAGTGGTTAAGAGCACTTGCTGGGAGTTTGATTTCCAGCACTCATATGGTGACTTACAACTGTTTCTAACTCCAGCACAGGGGATCTAATGCTGTCTTCTGGTCTCCATAGATACTACACACATGTGGTACTCTTACTTAGTACACTTACATTCAAGCAAAATATTCGCACACATTAAATAATTTTTTAAAAAACCCACCAACTTCTATAAGAAGCCTGAGAAATTAATTTAAAATTTAGATGGAAATTCAGAGGACCTAGAATTGCTAAAACCACCTTACACAGGAACAAGTTGGCTCTAACTGATTTTAAAAGTTTCATGTAATAACCAAATTAATATTGCACTAACATAAAGATTTAAGAAACAAACTAATGGGACAAATTAGAGTCTAATAGCTATAGAGAAAGTTCCAAGTCAAATAAAATACAGAAAGTTTATGTATCAAATTACTAGTCCCTCAAAACACATCACTTGAAAAAAGAAAAAAAAAACCTAGGTGAGACAATATTAGAACTACACATCTCTAACAACTGCCTTGTGTCCAAAACATAAAGAATTCCCACAAATCATTAATAAACAGCAAACAACCCAATGAATACATGAACAAAATTCTGCAAATGGCAATAACTAAGTGACAGGATGCTGGACATCAAGTCATATCCACTATCAGTACCAAAACCAAAGGCTGCCCATGTCAAATGCTGGAGAAGACATGGAGTCACTGGAGCTTAGGGGAAAGCCAAACTAGCAGGGCCACTGGCTGACAGTTTCTTATAAACATACATCTACGCTATGCAATTCTCCATATTCATTGAAAACAAGATGTATATACACAGAAACTTTTACAACTACAGAAGCCTTATTCATTAAATGCCAAAAATTGTAAACAACCCAATTCAAAACTGTAATGACTCAAAGGAGAATAAACATACTTCAACAGGTTCATTAACAGAATATTACTGACCAATTAAAATGGATAAAAATCTATACAATAACATGAAAAAGTTCAAGTAAGCAACAGTGAAAAAGGTTCACGTAAGCAAAACAAGGCCGTAATGATAGAAATCAGATAGTACTAAGGACAAGAGGGGGAGGTGGGGAGGGCAGAAAAAGGAAAAAGAAAAGAAAAAAAAATATGGATAGAAATACAAGGAACTGGGCTAGAGAGTTGGCTTAGCGGTTAAGAGCACTGATTGCTCTTGCAGAGGACCCAGGTTAGATTCCCAGCACCCACATGGTGATTAACAACCATCCGTAACTCTAGCTTCAGGGTATCCAACACCCTCTTTGGACCTCTGTGGGCATTGCATGACATGGGTGCGCACGGGTGCACCTACCTACATGCAGGCAATATGCTCATACTCATACACATAATAAATAAATAAGTTAATAGAAGAAAGAAAGAAAGAAAGAAAGAAAGAAAGAAAGAAAGAAAGAAAGAAAGAAAGAAAGAAAGAAAGAAAGAAAAAGTACAAGAAAAAGTACTATCTGAGGTTATCTTATTTTGAAGTTAGTGGCTACACAGTGTATCACTTATCAGGTAAATTTCCTTACAGCAAATCTTTAATTTTTTAAAATTCATTTTTATGTGTATGAGTGTTTTGCCTGCATGTGTGGTACAACACATGTGTACAATGTCCATGGAAGTTAGAAGAGGGCATGGATCCCCTGGAACTGGACTTATGGACAGCTGCTGGCTGCGGTGTGGGTACTAGAAACTCAACCTGAGTCCTCTGCCAGAGCAGCCAAATGCTCTTAATTGCTGAGCCATCTTTCCAGTCCCTGTCAAACAATATTCAACATTTTACCTAATATAAATTACATCTTAATCATTTTTCATGTGTATGTGTGTGTAATATACGTTTCTATGTGTGGGCATACAGAGGCCAGAGCCTGACACTGGGTGTCTTTCTTAATTCCTTTCCACATCATTTACTGATATACAGTCCCTTGCTCAAATCTGAGCTCACTGATTCAACTAGCCTCACTAACCAGCCTGCCTCTGGGATCTGGTCTCCATTCTCCCAAACCCGGTGTCCAGCTCTGAACTGCAGTCCTCATGTTTGAGAAGAAAGTGCTTTATCCACGTACATGAGTGCATTGCCTGCATGTATAAATGTACCCGTGTAGTGCAATGCCCACAGAGGTCAGAAGAGGAAGTCAAATTCCCTAGAACTAGAGTTACAGATGGTTGTGAGCCACCATGTGGGTGCTGGGAATTGAGCTCAGGTCCTTTGGAAGAACAGCCAGTGCTCTTAGTCACTGAGCCATCTCTCCAGTGCCCTGTATCTTACTTAAAAAAAAAAAAATTATTTATTATTTTTATTTTATGTGTATGTGTGTATTGCCTCATTGTAGGTAAGTAGTGTCATGCAATGCCCATGGAGGACAGAAGAGGCTGTCAGATCCCCTGGAACTGGAGTTATGGACAGTTGTTAGCTGCCATGTGGGTGCTGGGATTCCAACCTGGGTTTTCTGCAAGAAGAGTCAGTGTTCTTAATCGCTGAGCCATCTCACCAGTACCCTGTGTCTTACTTTTTAAAGTGAAAAAAGTATCTTAATGTGAAATGGTGTCAAAGCAAACCAACAAGCATTAACAACTTGTTTGACAGAATTCTAGTCAAAGTAACCAGATAATTTAAGGAGAAAGTTCCTATTAACAATAAATATTAATGTAATCTTTCTTCTTCTTTATTTGGAAAGAACTCACTTTTCAAGAAAAATATAAAACCTGACTGAAAAGTACATTACTATATCCATATTCTCATTTGTTTATCTTCATTTTAAAATTAGATGTACCTGAGAATGCTTAGACAAAGTAGGCCCTGCACTAAGCAAAATCATGTTTTAAATGCAAAACATTTCAGTGGAATTCAATTTTTAAAAAATCTTGCTACTTATATCTGCTTGATGTTACATGAGGCTTAGGAACTTTCAAGAACTAAAAAGGATACACTAGACTATCATTATAAGGGGCACAAACTATTATCTAGAGCAATTTGGCAATGTAAACTCATTTTTGAAGTTTTTATCTTTTAACTAAGTGGGAATATTTCTTGGGTGTATTGTAAAATAACCAATCATGTCTAGCACTGGGTAGACTGGTGAATACTAGTAATCCCAACAATTGGAAGGCTAAGGCAGGAGGACAGCAGGTTCAAAGCCAGCTCGGCTACATAAAGTTATTTTTTAAAAAGGAAGGGAAGAAATACTCCCTATTACACTGTATTGGTGTCCATTCCCAGAAGTCCATATGCTATGCCATTGGTAAAGGCAAACTCACTGACACAGAGGAATGAATAAATGTATCTACAGAGTACATTTGCTGAGACCAAGTGTAGATGTGGTTAGTCATCACTTAATAATTCATATAAAATAAGACCTGGAAAGAGCAGTTAAGAGCACTGACTACTCTTGTAGAGGACCCAGGTTCAATTCCCAGCGCCCACATGGTGGCTACGAACTGTCCTTAACTCTAGTTCCAGGGGAATCCAAAGCCCTCTTCTGACCTTCACGGCATTGTGTGACGTGGGTGCACTCACATATATGCAAGCAATACACTCATACACATAAAATATAAAAATAATAAATAAAACATTTTTAAAAAGTACTAGTAAATACTATTTCTACCTAAGAGTTTATATATTTTTACTATATTACTTTATTGTATGACTTAAATATGCATAACCCAGTAGAAATATCAAAATGTTTGGGTAGTAGCCACTATCTAAACAGAATGAGTGAAATAAAAAAAAATTTACTTAACTAACATAGAAAATTACTACCATTTTACATGAAATTGACTGTATTAATGAAACATTATGCATTCTTTCCATTCTTTGGAAATCCAAAGACTATTTCATACTTACTGAACATCTCAATTTGAATTAATTGCCTTTCAACTGCCCAACAGCCAGCCACATGTGGCTAGTGATTACCAGGTACTACATGGTTATCAAAAGATTAAATTTTTACTAATCAGGACTAAGTTTTTAATAAGAAGTTATTTTTTTAAATAAGTCACTTGATTGCTATAAGAACCCTTTCCAAAACCTCACAGCTGTGTATTACATAATCTTTTGGATTACTTTAAGCTCTCTCCTAGCACTCTGTGGAAGAATATTGTTTTTAGAAATGAAAAGGCTGGTCTGAGCTTATGGAACAATACAAAATCAGTTTAAAACACAACACTAAAGTGAATCCTCTGGTAATGAGAGTGACTATATACATAAACTAATTCTCTGATTTCCATGTATTCCAATAGTGGATTTCTGACAGCTAAATTCAACAGTTACTGGTTAGGCATACATTATGAGCACTGCTTTGGGCCTTTATAATATGAAATTACAACGGGAATACACCTAAAGAGAAAAAAAAAATCTCATAAACTTTTCTAGGTCTTTCTCAAAAAAACAGGAAAAATATAGCAATCATTAGATACATCAAACATGGGTTCAAAAGCTAAGAATTCACTCTATGTGCTTCAAATAAATGTAAGAATTCATACCAGAGAATTTTTCTTCTCATGGAACAAGAATTACATTGAACTTGTTTTCAAAAATCATGCACAGTAAGAATGAAATAAAGTGTTAAAAGAAAAACTCTCCCAATCTAAATTCTGTATTCAGCAAAACTGTCCTTCAAAAATAAAGAAATGGTTTTCAAACACAAATTGAGGGAATTTACTATCACTAAAACCGACTTTCCAGAAACGTTAAGTTCTTCAGAGTGGGAAAACAACATAAAATAGACATGACCAGAGATCTGTTTCTGTGGTGATTATAAATTTTTATACTTATTTACTTACTTTGTGAGGGGGATTTTTCAGATTAGGTTAACTGAGGTGCGACCCACCCTAAACATGAGAAGCACCACTACTAGAATATAGAAAATCACCTACATCTATGACAAAAACTAATTTCAGTGCTACATTTTAAATTAATTTGTGTGTAGGGCCACCATGAAGAAAATTTTAGAAAGAACTGCTTGTATAGAAAATTCCAAAATAATCCAAAATAATCACAGAAAAAAAAATCAAGAATTAAGTTCCAGGAATTAATAAGCTGTTACAGCAAAGCCTTAGGCTACAAAGTTAATAAAGTTAAATTGCTTTCTTATTTACCACCAATGAACCAGAATCTGAAATGAAAACACAATACTACTTACATTAGCACACACAAAAAAGAGGAAAAAAAGAAAGAAAGGAAAAATATTAATACATTATTTTGTGGACATCAACAAAATAATCCTTAATTGTATATGGAAAGCAAAAAGATCTGGAATGACCAATAGACTGTTAAAGAATCAAGTCAGAATGATTAACATACTTTACCTCAAGATTCCCTACAAGCAAGTTTTGAAGGCCTTAGTGTGAAGAGAACAGAAAGATCAGTGAACAGAGTAAGCACAGGTGATCTTTAACAAAGGAGCAGAGAGAGAGTACAACAGAGAAAAGACAACCTCGCCAACCAACAGTGAAAGAAATCTCTCCTCCATAGATACTGAGGACCACTATATGTGTGCCCACAAGAAACCCACACTAGGAGTAAGACAGAGACGAGGCAGAGGAATGCAACGATTACAACGCCAAGCAAAAGAAAGCTGCAGTGGCGATATTAATTCCAGGCAAAGTTGATTTTTTAAAGCAAAGCATTATCAGGCACAAAGGAGGTCACTTCATAATGACAAAAGGGCCAATTCATCAAGACCTAGCAACTCTAAATATTTACATACCTAATAAAATTTTTAAATATTTGAAGCACACAATGATAGAATTACATGAAGCAGACTCATTCATAAACAAAGTTAAAAGAATTTAGTAGTAGACAGTTAGCAAGGCTAAAGACTTAAACATTATTGGTCAATCTGACATAATACAACATGTGCAGTATGTGAGACACCATGACAAGAGGACTTAGGAGAAAATGTATAGTGCTAAATACCTACTTTTAAAGAAGAATGTAAGTCGTAAAAATCAATTACTCCAATAATTACCACCCTAGGAAAAACTGGAAAAAGCAAATTAAGCAAAAGGAGATATAAAGAGCATAACAGAAATCAGTAAAATAGAGAAAAACAAAAGAAATCAATGAAACTGAAAGCTGATTCTTTTAAATATATTTTATTATTTTTATTTTATGTGTATGAGTGTATTGCCTGCATGTATGTGAGTGCACCCGTGTCGTGCAATGCCACGGAGGTCAGAAGAGGGCTTCGGATTCCCCTGGACTGGAGTTAAGGGACGGTTCGTAGTCCCCATGTGGGTGCTGGGAATCGAACCCGGGTCCTCTGCAAGAGCAGTCTGTGCTCTTAACCGCTGAGCTCTCTCTCCAGCTCCAAAAGCTGATTATTTTAGAAGATAATCTTGACATGCCTCTCTCCAGAATAACTGGATGGTGGACACATGATGCAGAGATTTCCTTTAAATAATACAGGAAGGGCTAAGTGAGCAGAGATACACAGTGATCAAGACAGGCTGTGTGCTAAGCTCCTGCAGGGCTGCATATTGTTTGGCATTCTATTCACTATTCCTCTTTGCATATGTCTAAGATTCCATAACAAAAAAGTTTTTAAAAAAGCATGAGGTAGATTCATCTGTTTCCCCAAAAATTACCTGAAGTGTGAGCCCTCTGAGATAAAACGCAGTCATACATTACATATGCAAACAGGCACATGAAAGGATGATATTCAAGCTCTTGTGCTGAGCTTTACATGGAGCCTGATAGTACACAGCTGTGTAGTGCAATGTGTGTGTACACACACACACACACACACACACACACACACACATTTAAGTATTATTTAAACAAGTATATCTGCATATTATATTTGCACTTAATGTTAAAGGCTAGAACATAAGAAAACTACAGAAGGAAATTGTGGTGGTTAGCTTTAACTTGACACAATCTAGAATCACTTGAGAAGAAAGTCTAGAAAAGGGACTGTCTAGATCAGGTTGGCCTGTAAGGTATGACTGTAAGGGACTGTCTTGATTATGTTAATTGATGTGGGAAGACCCAGGCTAAATGTAGGAGGCACCACTCCCTAGCTTTGGGTCCTGAATTGTAACAGAGTAGAGGAGAGCAAGCATGCATGCTCTGATTTCTCTCCTCTCCACTGCCTGGGGAACTGGTGTGGCTAGCTGTTTTAAACTTCAGCAGACCTGACTCCCCTGCTAGGAGTGACCATGACTTGGAATTGTGAGCTGAAGTAAACCCTTTCTCACCTAAGCTGCTTTTTGTCAAGGTATTTTACCACAGCAAGGGAAATTAAACTAACACAAAATGCTTCCAATAGAAGGCCTGGGTATGTGAATTCTTCCTAAATTAAACTACAAATCCAATTCTATTCTAAATCTAAAATATTTTCTAGTGAAATAGTGTGCAAATGGTGACATGGTATATAAAGTTTTTAATACTATGTATAAGTTTATTAAAGTAACCAGGAAGCACTGCAGAGTAGTAAAAGGCTTACTCTGATAAGACCAACATTATGAAGCTACACTCACTAAAATTGTGTATACAAGCCAAGAAATAGACGAATGAAAAAAGCAGAAGGGCGTGCACACAGTGCTAAGTACACCTGGTAACAGAAAATTTAAAGGTATGCTTTTAAATGTGAGAAGCACAAATTATTCAAAACCTTTGTCAAAACAACTAGCTAATCATCTGTAAAACTATAAAGCTGAAGCTCCACTATACTTGATTTGTAGCATCCCTTCTGGAAAGACTCAAGATTACATGTTCAAAATAAAATCACAAGAGAATGAAGGAAATGTTCAATATTCTTACAAATACGAATTAGTAAAAGTATTAAATAAAAAAACTGATACAACAAAGCAGTGCACCCCAAAGTCCTCTGAATCTGTGTTTTGCTTCAACAGTGTTTAGATGAAACAGACCTGGGGACTTCCTCTTTTTTTTTAAAAAAAAAAAAAAAAACACTTCCAACTTCCTTCCAATCTTTCCAGCAGCACCACCAGGATCTTCTCACCAACTCTGGCTCCCAAGACCAGCCAACACAGTCTATGTGTAATTAGCTCTGTACTGCTAAGCAGACACGACACGACCACCATGGTGAAGGCCACAGTAACTGGCCTGGTCCCTTTGCATTTGTGAGCTTCCCACCTCTCTATGGGCTACTGCTCTGATCAAGACAATGCGGCTGTAGTGGACAACGGCCATTTTAGAAAGTCCGGAGAAAAGGAGGGATGGAAGAGTGCCTAGACAAGATGCAAAACTTACACAACATGTAAGATTAACTCTATGGTGGGGCTGTCCAGGATGTGCAGAAGCCTTCTCAAGAGGGGTGTGGTAAAATCCAGAGCATGTAAGCAGACTTGGCCCTGGAAAAGAACCTGAACCAGGCAGGCCCTTTCAGATTTTCCTGCCCTGGTTTCTACCCCACAGTCCCCACCCCCCATCTCTGTGATTTTCACAAGAACTGCTTCCTGGGTGAAAAGGTAAAGTTCATTAAGATGAGTAACCACTTGACCAACCTCTGTAGGCTGACCAGTTCCAGTCAATGCGGACTAGTGTGCCCCTGGGGCAGTATCTCTTAGAATGGACACTCCCAATCACCACCAGAGTCTTAGAGGCCTTTTAGCGGCTCCTATGCTTGGCAATAGCCAGCCAAGGCTTGAACTAAGGACATTAAAACAAACAAACAAACAAACAAACAAAAAAACAATTTGAATGTTTATTAGATCACTATACCTTTCTTTTGAAAATCAAGCTACCATTAGTATTAAGCTCAATTGTGTCTTCCAGGAAGATATCTTAAAGTCCTAACCCTCACACCAGTGAATGTAATCTTTCCTAGAAAAAGGGTCTTTACAAATAGAACCAAGTTGCAATGTGGTTATTACTCTAATCCAATATGAACAGTGTCCTAGGAAGTAGAGAAGATAGAGAGGGCACACCATGTCATGGCACCGGCAGAGACTGGTGTTCAAGGAACCTCAAGGACTGCCAGCAACTGCAGAGGATAGAAGGAAGGAATGAGACAGTCACTCTCAGTTTCTTCAGAAGGAACAAGCTCTGACAATACCTTAATTTTAGATTTCTAGCTCCAGAAACAATAGGAGAGTAATTTCTGTTTCATAAGCTGCCCAGTTTATGGTGCTTTGTTATAGGATCCTTAGTATGACCCATCAACAGAGATAAGAAATCACATATAGCCAGGTGTGGTGGTGCACGCCTTTAATCCCAATACTCGGGAGGCAGAGGCAGGTAAATCTTTGTGAGATTGAGGCCAGGCTGCTACATAGTGAGTTCCTGGCCAGCTGAGGCTACAGGTAGACCCTGTCTCAAAAAGACCAAAATAAATAAATAATAAATAAATAAAATTACATACAAATAGATAAGAAATCACATATAGCCAGGTGTGGTGGTGCACGCCTTTAATCCCAATACTCGGGAGGCAGAGGCAGGTAAATCTTTGTGAGATTGAGGCCAGGCTGCTACATAGTGAGTTCCTGGCCAGCTGAGGCTACAGGTAGACCCTGTCTCAAAAAGACCAAAATAAATAAATAATAAATAAATAAAATTACATACAAATATAACTAGATATAATGTAGCAATATGGTCTATAATGCAAGAAATAGGTATAAACAGACTATGAGTTAGAGCACTAACCTAAGTGATAGGTTGTAGAATAATTATACTGTTTTTCTGGTAAATTAAAGAAAACCTATCTGTCTCTATCCCTTGAACTCCTTCTGGAAAACCATCTGTTATGGTTATGGTTAATATTCAATGTCAACTTTAAGGGACTTAAAATCATATGAGACATACTTCTGAGCACATCTGTGAGGGCATTTCCAGAAGGTTTAACAGAGCACAGACCTGCCCTAAATGTGGGCGGCACCATCCCAGGGGCTGGGATACCGTAATGAATAGAAAGGACAAAGGGAAGAAGCAAGCTGAGTACTAGCATGCATCGCTCTGTCTCCTGACCACTGTGGTTGCATCACTGCCCTACCCTCACTGCCCACCTTTTCATCTGTGATGAACTGGACTCTCAAGACTGTGAACCAAAATAAACCTTTTCTTCCTTAAACTGCTTTTGTCAAGCATTCGGTCACAACAGCAAAAGTAATATGTAAGTAAAGGAAGCATCCTTCTCCAATGCTGACCAAGTGAGACATGAGCTAAACTGCTCCCCTCTGTGATCTTGACATCTTCAGGGATCTAATTTTATTTCCATACTTCAATAATAAACACTATACAGAGATTCTAAACACTATATTCCTACAGCTCCTAGTTTTTAGGCCTTCCTACAAATAAGTTCTGTTGTCACCTGGAGTTCCTGCAGCCAACTGAACACTGACATTTTTTGGTTCACGAAGTTTCTAGCATCTATCCTTGACATGGCAACTAGAATTCATGTATCAACAACTTGGACAAGGTTGTAGGATATTGCTAGTTAACCAGAGCCCATATCTGGACTAGCAGGGAACAATGCTTTGAGTGACTGGTGCTGTCTGCCAAGGACCTTGTTTTTTTAAAATCTTTTAACTTTTGATGCTGCTATAACTGGGTTCCTTAGCTAGACCAGGAATGAAAAGATACTGAATGAGAAAAGTATTGAGCAAACTTTCAGAAATAATTTACAGTTTTCCCCATCTCTGTATTCTTCCTATCTTAGCATTTCTAGAGTCAAAAATCTGATTGGATCTTTAATACCCAAGAAGTAAAGCTCATTCCTTAGGCTGAAATTTCATGTCTTCCCAAATTTGGCCTCAATTTACCCTACAAAGTTATGATCTACTCTTTTTCCCAGCAAACGCCACTAACTCCAGCTAACAGTCTATCCAATATTTCTCAACACTCCATTCACATTCTCTACTGCAGGCTTTTGCTTATATATTTTTCTATGCCAGAAATGAGTTGCTTCTTTGCTTCTGACTTTGTTCTACAGTAGGGTCTTAGATTCAAGCCCCACAATGATATACCTCTTTCTCTTATTCAAATCTCTAACATAAGCTGACTTGTTCTAAGTCTTTTGTCCTTCCTATCTACAGGGTAATCAAGTGAGGGGTAAAGCCTGAATCTTCCTTACCACCTTTCTTAATATCATAAGACTGGGAGTGTTAAATACTTAACAAGTATTTAATACTTAATGGCATTTCACTGGAAATAAGTAGGTGCTCTCTAGATATTTGTCTACACAAAGGTATCTGACCATTCTCAAGAGCATTTCATTTTTTTTCCCCTCAAATTTGGAAGTCTGATAAACAATTTTGTCCCTAAATAGTTTTTGCTTCTTTAAATCTAAGATAAAAGCTTAACTTTGTAAATAAAAACATCTTTAACTGTTACTGTGTATACAGCTTGTGATGATTCCAATTTCTTTAGTTCATTGTTAATATTATCGTATATCCCTAGATAGTCTTTTCCCTTTCCCCTCTGCTTCAATCTAGAGGATTTTTAATGAGTATTAATTTTCAGAAACAGATTTTTTTTTCACAAGAGCACAAATCCAGTTTCATTTATTTACTTTCCATCAGTTTAAGTCCATAAGGGTACAGCACCACAGATTCTATGTCCAATGTCCTCGCAGACAGGCTGCTTCAGAATTTGGCATGAACAACACCACTGCAGAAACAGATTTTTTAAAATAAGTCTGAACAAATCACTAATGCAAAGGAGCCAAGGAGCCAAAGATACTGAGTCAAACAGTCACGATAATTAAAATATAAACTTATTACATATCCTTTATTTGACCCTATTTTCTAAAGGGAGTTTTTCTAATTTTCTGGCAGCTCTGACAATTGCACCCAAAGCTTGTCATATGCAAAGCAAGCTACCATTGTGTCATACATGTACAACACAAGCCACAAAGCAAGTTGGCACTTTACGTTCTCATTTATTATCATTACAACGCTGGAACCATCTACTTCTTCTAGGAACACTGACTTATAAAACAAATTTATTTTTGTCATGCTGTATTTATGAGTATAGTTGAAGATGCCAAATATCTTCTAATTAATAACAATAGTTTAAATATTATTTTAGTAGATTATTAATAAGCCAGCACGAATTAATTTATAGCTAATAATGTGTATCTTATTAAGGTAAGAATATATAAACTTATTTTGCCTCCCAGAATCATTACAGTAAAAATGAATCACATTAATAATACTAGGATCTTACCTATGGGATCAGAGCTGTGACTTGTAGACATATATAAAATAATACATAGCAAAGCTTAACTATCTGCTCTTTTCAAATTTATTTTTCTACCGAAAATTTGAACAAGTCAGCATGATACTGCCTTTAAAATCTGTAGAATATGGACAGAAATAAATGATATTTACAAGCATGAGTTTCATTTGAAAATCTTAAGCTTCCCAGTGTTTATCCAGATTTAGGAAAAAAAAAATCATGCTTTAGGCCCTAATGTGTAGGGTGTAACGATATATACCTGTAATCCCTATACTCTGGAAGTGGAAGCAAAAGATCAGAAGTTTCAAGTTCAGTCTCAGCTACATTGCAAGTTTGAGGCGAGCCTGGCGTACATGAGACCCTCTCTCAAAAAAACAAAACCAGGAAGTAAATCAATAGATATACTGTTTTCCAAGGCTCCAATACTGAAATGCACACAAGCTGGTCAGCAGAACTCATCTCGTCAGTACTTCAGCCAACAGATTCTAACACTGTGGGCGTTTCTGAATGTCTTCCTCAAGCCTGCTGTATTACTTCTAATAGACTTCATTATTACAGACTGACAAATTTGACATTATTCATAACCACCATTTTTACATTAAATAAAGGGTAGCTTTTTTAAAAGTGGTTTTAAATAAAATCCCTAACACTGTCCACAACAGAAAGATAAGAAGATGGTCAAACACTGGCAGAACTGGGGGGCAGGGACAGGCATAAGAGGGACACAGTTCAAGGTTCAGAAACTCTCCAGAGAGGCTTATTCAAAAGTGGATTGTTACAGGACTTTTATCTTAAATGACTTTAAACAAAATTGTTAGAATTGATTTACCTAAATTGAAACAAATTCACACTCAAATCTCCTTGCCATCAATGGGAAATGTAAATGAATACTGAATAGTATTAACAACTTTCCTCATATTCTGCTGTGAACTCCTGGGTGTACATTACTCTTAAATGCTTCACCTAACTACAGCATTATTTTTAAAAGACCCTTACTAAGCCTGTTTTACATATCCAGAAGAAGGGCTTATGGGGGTGGGAAAATGTGTCCATTTTGCAGAACTGAGAATGGCCTGAACTTGTAACATGACCCTGCTGTACTCTCTGCACCCTCTCCTGTGCTTCCCTAGTCCACCCCAGTCCACTCCGTACTATACATGCTGTGGTGCTAACTTTCTTCCTCTATACCAGAGGAGCGTACCTTTCATCTTTGTGTATTCTAAATCCAGTGAATTTAGCATTTTCTTCTCTTATCATTCAAGGTAAAAGACATTTATCACACACTCTCCACTACTGCCTTTATTCAGGCCATCATCAAGAAAAAGATCTCTTTTAAGCACACTTTCCCCTTTATACCTAAGACTTGCTACACCCAAAGTCTGCCTTAAAACAAACTTAAAAAAACAACAACAACAACAACAAAGTAACTGTTAGACAGCTATAGCTACCATCTATATTAGCTCAGCAGAGGAATAAAATGTCTTGCTCTAATTAATGGAGACTGAGGTCCAGCTAACACCTGCCTTAGAATAGAAAGTTTTTTACAACTTGATCAAGCGTTAAGAAAGGCAGACCAATCTCCTGAGGAATAAACAAATGAACAATCCTAATTACTAAACCAGTAAGTATTCACCCACCTGTGCTAGATAGGAACATCATAGAAACACCAAGACTTTAGGCCCAAGTCTCAGAACTGCATAAAAAGTGAGGAAACCGACAATTTAATGAAGATGAGTAAGTAAAAACTAGGTTTGAGTAATTATAGAAAATGAAGGTTAAAAGCTGACTAATAAAAGTAGCTTTTAAGAATCACTAAATAAATTTAAAAAAAAGAATCACCGAATACTGAAGTAAAAGAAAAGCGAACCAGAACCAAAACAAGAAAAACTGAACACGTGGGAATGAGTGGCAGGTAAAGATAATGGCCAGTATACCATCAACCTGAGTCCATTAGACAGAGACAGCTGGACAACAGACTAGCTAAAGGGATCATCTTCCTCACTCCTTACTTATTTGGGACTATGTATATTAAACTCCACTTGGCAAGAATGCATCTCCTTACATAAAATAACTATCACACTACCTAGAAGTCAGAAGAACTACAAAGACAGACCTGTGAATCTTGCTTTTTAAGTTCTCATATTATGAGGCAATACTACCACATAATAAATAGCATTAGGACTTCTAAGTCCCATGTAAAAATTAGAACACATTCATATATTACATTTAGTTTTAAATGAAACCCTAATTTCCATAACGTATTGGTTAAAAGTATGGCATAAAACCAGATTTACTTAAGATTCACTTCCTCCACAACATCAATCACCAATCCAGTCTGTAGGCATTTTCCCAGCTCCTGAGGTATATACATTCTCCATACTTTTCTGCTCTCCTTGCAATGCCCATCCTCACTGCGATTCTTAACCTACCTTGTTTCCAAGTGGGATTAGGAGTCTTTTTCATTCTATGTGACCCCAAACTGCTTTTAATTCAGGTTGTCTTTGTATTTCATGGGAACTTCTATCAACAGCTATGGGATCCACGCTGCCTCCACTCTCACCATACCCAATCCATTTTCTACA
This sequence comes from Nannospalax galili, assembly GCF_000622305.1. NCBI lineage: Eukaryota > Metazoa > Chordata > Mammalia > Rodentia > Spalacidae > Nannospalax > Nannospalax galili. The sequence goes on from NW_008360312.1 coordinate 584,655, forward strand.
TACTGCCTCCATTATTCCTCCAGGTACATTACAAATGTCAAGCCTGATGGGTAGCTCCCCACTAGCACATGCAGAACTTCGTCAACTGGATTTGCCTCTTCAGAGTTATGAAATGCACCTGGACATCTAAAAGGACAAAGAATGCTGTACCAAAGTAGCTTGCTTTAATTCACAAAAAATAAACCAAAGATTAAAAGCAAACCTATTATTTCAAATGTAGCATCAAATGTTTCCTATGTACCATTTCTAGGGTTACCCTACCAGAAAACCATGGGCTTCTGCTCTCAAACTGTAATATACCTTAGAATCTTCCCATCAAGCTACCTAAAAAAATGATCAAGCTCTATCTCAGACTCAAAAACTCTGAGTATTATCTAGAACTGAACCTAACCACATGCATTTCTAACAATTCTGATAAAGAATATAACACATACATGAATTTGAAAAGCCAAGGAGAAACTGCTCCCTAACTTTTCAAGTAGTTCCACACCTCTCATTAACCTTGTCTGTACCTGTTAATCTTCCACATTCGGGTAATGCCCATTCTACAAAGCATTTACTCACCCCGTCTCCTACCACTCTCCTTTCATCCTCCACCCTCTCTAAATCAATTTTCATAAACTTACATCCACTCCTAACCAACACAACCACTCCATGAGATAGTATGCAGTTCTACAGGTAAGAAAATCAAATCCAGGGTGGGAAGGTTAAGGAACTTGTCCAAAGTGACCCTGCGTTTGAACCCACATTTGCTGACTACAAAGCTATGGAGTTTCCCACTGTGACATGCAGCCTTTGACATCACTCTGAACTTCTGACTTACTCATCAGTTTACATCTGTGTTTCCCCTTCTTTAGACACCAAGTTCCCTGAGGGCATGCATAACCTTGATTTTGACCTTAACATTTAATGACTCAATACATATTTGTTCCATGAAAGAAGGGATGAAATGAAGACGCATAAAACCTGGTGCTGTATAACTACTTATTTCTTGACTTCCTAGCAAGAGCTTGGAATGCATTTCTTGCCTAATTACATTTGGTCTGACCGGTAAATTCCTTGCTTGACTTACCAATTAATTTCACTATTGTTTAAAACTACAAAAATAAAAATGTATAGCCAATAAAGAAAAAAATTATTCCAAAAATCTTATCTTTCTTATATTGCCTTCTATGAAACTAAAGATTCCAAATTTTAGTTAAATCTTCACAATCATTTCAACTAACAAGACAAGGCAACTACAACAGTGTGGTTTTAAATGACTGAAATTCAAATGGTAAAGTTGATTAATAATAGATGACAGAAGGAAATCGAGCACTGAATACTCACAACCTATTTAGCAACACACTTATGCTTACCAGTGAGCAGTGCTACCTTTGTCTATCACAACTGACTCCCACATCTGTCATTTCCTTGAAACCTTGGGTAAACACTATAGGTAGTAAGCACAGAGCAATGAGTCTACTAGCACATAAATGCATTGTCCTTCATACCTAAGGTTCTTGGGCCTGATGAATGAGCATGGTAAGCTTATGCTTCATAGCTTTACTAAATGTAATAAACCAGCAAAGCTGAACTGTTTTCCATTTACAGATGCCTCACATTCAAAAAGCTGGAGACTTCCCTAAATTGAAAACATGCCAAAATTAATGCTACTTTAAGAAAAGTATATTTTAACTATATTAGTTTGGGTTTAACAAAAAATAAAGTGTTTGTTGCTTTAACACCATTTTGAGAAATAAATAAGGGGAGAAAAACCCTTCTGAAATAGCATGGTGTAGTGGAAAGTAGAAGGGACTAGGCACCTAGAGCCCTGATTTCTTAGTTCCAGTTACATTACTAAATTGCTGTGTGACTTCGGGCTCACTGGCTTCACCTTCATTCTCATTTCTTTACAAAGAAAACTGAGCAAGGGTAAGGAATTTGATTACCTTTAAAACTGTTTCCAAAACTGTGATATTGTAACCACTTTTGTTTCCTACTTCTAATCAGTAACTGTGTTTAGTATGAATTCTTAACCACGAAATACATCTTAAATTGAATGGAATGATTTCGTTTCCAATGGGAGATAAAGAGAAGACAAAATACAAACAGTAGATGCTTATAAAGTTAACAATCTGTTAACTTTCCAGAAAACTGTCTAACCTTAACTTCTTAAACTAGCAGATGGAGTCTGGTTTGACATATCTAACTTTCTGAGGAAACCTGTAAAACGCTACTGCTCTGCTCAAACTTCTCGAGGTATTTCTGGGGTTCCAGGGGCACAAACTCCGCAGGTGCCAGGAAGTAGATGGGCAGAAAGGGAGCCAGCCAGCATTTCAACAATCCACCTTTCCGCTCAGATCACCTCAGTAAGATCCCGGTAAGGCCTACAGCACAGAGCAGAACCTCCCCCACCCCCAGAAGCACCAGCAGCCAATGTTAATGAACGCTTCCGACAACAACGCGGCAGCAGAACGGCTCGCTCCCAACCCGCCATCTGGGGTAGGAATCGGCTGCACAGCACTTAACTAAGAACCACTCACGGCTCCAAAGGCCAAGAACTACTAGAAATTACTGCTTCCTTGTGCATGGCTGAAGGAATAGCAGCACCCACCCCTCCCACCAAAGCAAAAAGAAAAAAAAACAAAAAACAAAAAATCAGTGGGGCGGAGAGAAGCCAGGCCTAGGCGCGATCGCATAAGGAATAAACCTATGTCTTTGCAATGGAAAGCAGGCTATTTCCTGGCCCTTGCTCTGATCCGAAAAGTCCAGGAACCTGCACTCCACTTCATCCCCTCTTGGAATACTAAAGTGGGCTCGAAAATCCGATGCGCTTGTTGCCCCATCTATTCACTCCTCAAACCTCCGGCATTGTTAGGAAGATAACCCAGATCCAGAAGTAGGAAGAGAAGCAAAGGCCGGTGCCGGGGTCCTGTTCTGGGATTAAGCCGCTCATGCAAAAGAAAATCCCTTTGCGGTCTAGAGTAAAGTTTGAACCTGCAGCAAGGGCGCGGGCTGGCCGGGCCCGGCTGGACCCAGGGCAGGCCTGCGGAGGTGACACTCCCTTGTTCTCCCGCAGCTCGGGGAGCTCGGCCTGCAGCCGGGGAGCGGGGCCGGGCAGGCGGCGGGGACCCGGACGGCGGGAGGCCCGGCCCGCTGCGGGACTCCGGCCGCCCCCGTCCTCCCTCCCATGCCCGGGCCCCCAACCCAGGCCCTCCAAGGGGGGCAGTGGTGGCGGCAGGCGTCCCGGTCACTGACCACACATTTCTTGCCAAGGAAGGAGAAGAGCGACTCGTTCTCCTGCGGGGTGAGCAGCAGGGAGCCCACGTTGGTGACCCTCCGCGGAGGCGGCAGCTGCTGGCCGGAACTCATGGTGTCGCCGGCGGGGTGGAGCGCCCGGGGCCGTGTCGTCGGGTGATGGGCGAGCGCTCAGTCCCGCGCAGGCTGACAGGGACGCCGGGCGGCCGCTCACGGGTGCAGCATCCCGCCGCTCCACGGCGCGGGGAGGAGGCCGAGGGAAGCAGGCGCTGGCGGCGGGCCGTCCTCCAGCCGCGCGCCGACGGGGACGCTCCCGGCTCCCGCCCGGCTCGGCTCGGGCCGGATGCTCGTTGTCCTCGTCCTCCGGCGACTACGCTAAACTCGCAACTCCTTCTGTCCTCCCGCGGTAGCAGCAGCGGCAGCCACAGAATCCAACATGGCAGCCGGGGCGGGAGAGACCACGGGAAGAGGGACGCGGGGGAGCGCTCCGGAAACGAGGCCGGGCTCCCCCTCCGCTCGCCGTGCGCCTGGGCGCGCCCGCCGCAGGCTCCGCCCCCTTCCGGGCGAGGCTAGCGGGCCCTGAGCTCAGCCCTGCGGGGGTCACCACCGGCCTGCGAGTGGGCGGCCAACGCGTGCGCAGACGGAAGAGCGTTTGGAGGCTGCGTCCCACCGCCCGGTGGCCTGCTGCGCTCACCTCTACCCGGCCGCCTACCGTAGTAGCCGGTGTCTGCCCGCCGTGTAGGGTGGGCTAGCGCGCTTTCGGTCAGAGCCTCAGGTGCCCAGGGTCTGGATTTCTCAAACTTTGTCACACAGTAACAGCGGGAGTGGAGGAACAAGCCGGCCTAACCCCGGATGGAGAAAAACATCTTCATGGGTGTCAGAAAACACCCACGGAGGAAAGACGCCCACCGCCCGCCTGGCTGATCTCGAGGATAAATGTATGACATTTAAACTCGAATTCTCCTAAGGGGCCTGAACACCATTTTTTTTTTTTTTTTTTTTTTTTTTTTTTAAAAAAAAAAAAAAAAAGCTACCCCCTCCATCTTTTTCCTTATCTCAAATCCTAAGGACCTTGTTTTCTTTTATCCAAAATAAATATGTGCAAACAGTACCAACTGAGCTACGTCTGTAGCTTTCTCTCAGTTAAATCTCGAGAATTTATTTCATTTTATTTACTATTTTTAGTCTATGTGTAAGAGTGTATTGCCTGCATGTAACTGCACCCATGTCATACAATGGCTGTGGAAGTCAGAAGAAGGTGTTGGATCCCCTGGAACTGAAGTTACTATGGTTGTGAGCCACTATGTGGGTGGTGGGAATCGAACCTTCGTTCTTTGCAAGAACAACCAGTGCTCTTAACCGCTGAGCCATCTCTCCAGCCCCCAAATCTCGAGAGAATTTTTAATTAGCATAAGAAATTTTTGAGAAATGACCCAGCTTGATATTTTCAAATCCGTGAATGCAGGCTTCAGTTAGGTCCAAGGTGAGGTTCCTGTTAGGCCTCTGATAATCCAGACTTACACAGATGGCTTATCTGCTTCAGTTTCCTCATCTGTAAAATGAAATTACTATCTCGTAGAGCTAGTATAGTCTAAGTAGGAGCAGTTAGACATGCTTTAAAGTTGTAAAATAAGATACCTATGAAAAATACCTTATAACACAGTGGATACTCCAATCCTGTCAAACATTGACCATCCTTGCCTGTGGTCTGCTCTGCTTTCCTTCTACTAAAGAATAAAGAGTTGGAAGTATGTATTTTTACATTCATTCTACCTAAGCCTGGTTCTTTAAAACTCCAGTTTACAACTTTACACAATTCTCAAATTATGTCAGTGAATTTGGAGTATAATCTCTTCATAGCAGAATGCTGAGCAGGCTACATATTTTGCCAAATAGGCTGCATTGTCCCAATATGCCAAAATAACAAAACTGTTCATACTATAAGTCTAGAAAAGCAAAAAGCAATGCTCTTAACTTGTACTTAGTAAAACTCAAATGGGCCAGGAGCTAGCTCAAAGAAAGCCTGCTTAATGTGTCCTTGTGCTTAAGGTCCTGGGTTCAGTCCAAACCAAAAACCTTGAAAGTGCAATTTTTGGACCAAAACTGCCAGTACTGGTGGACCACTGAACTATTTTGCAAACAAGAGATGTGGGAGAGAGCTGTGAAAATAAAAGGAGCTGGGATAAGAGTGGCAGTAGGTGTGTTTTGAAGACCCCACCATGGATTATGCTCCTGTCATTTCACACACGCCTATTAGTTTTGTTATTGTTTGCTTTTACCCCCTTCAGGAAATCTTTTAAGTGCCATTTTTCATTCACTGTTGGTTTATCTGAAACAGGGTTGCCCTGTAACCCCCAGGTAGCCTAGAACTTGCTATGTAGACCAGACTGTCCTCCATCTCACAGGGATCCACCTGCTTCTGCTTCCTGAGTGCTGGGATCAAAGGTATGTGCCACCACACACAGCTCCTTGATAGTCATAAAGCACTACTATTTGTAAGTGTGAACGTTCACTGGAAATACAGCTTCCTTTCTCATTTGTGCAGCATTTGGGAGTTTCCTCAAGATACACAAAGGATACTGTTTTTCCACAGTCTTTCTAAGATAAAGTAGTATTGGTTCTATTTGTTTCAGAAATTCTACCAAGTCCTTTCTGCCTTTTGTTCTGGGTAATGTAACTTCTCTAACAGGACACAAGACATCTTTCACTCTTTGGCAAGTCATTTTCTTATCTCAAATTCTTTTGGCCCAGCTTGAGAGATTTGATGTGATACAGGAAGTACGCATTTGATTGTCCTTCAACTGAATGTTTTGTTAATGAGAGGTGAAAAAGAGTAAGGGATTTTATCTTTCATATTAAACACATCTCCAGAACTAAAATGTATACACGTATAACAGAAACAGGTCATTCTTACATTTAATTTCATGTTCTCTAAACTTAGACCTGTACTGGTGCTTTTTCTGTGCTTTCTTCCATCCTTTGCTTTGACCCTTTGAGGTGAACACCTCATTCTGACAGGAAACCTGTCTATGGAAGCCAGGGCATGTTTTCAGAATCTCCGGTGCTGCTCTAACTATACTTTGCAAATTTTTCTTGTTCTGTTCCTTGGTTATCCACTTTTCACAAATGTCGTTGTGAATGTACTGCTGTAAGTCCTCTGAAGCACACCATTGCCCTGGCTAATGTTAATAATTTAAAATGTAATGACACCCTTCACTGTGGGGGAATGTGGAAATAGCAGCACACTGGGATCTCTGGCATTCAGCCATTGTAGCCGCAATTGCTGGTACCGATATGTTGCTTAGCCGTGGGAGATCTGATTTATAGAGACAAAACAACAGCAGATCTAGACACCACAGGGGTAGGTGAATGCTGCTTCTTTCAGTGCAACCTCCAAGTGTCCTGAGTTTAAAATTCTGGCATTGTAAAGTCTCTATGCACATTTTTATGTATATATTGTATAACAATATGGTAGAACTTGTGTTCTAGTACATACTTTCCCAAGCTAAATATGGAAGGTTTTGTTTGTTACCAACAAAAATCTTATAAAGTAAGCTGGCAAACTTTTCTCTCCTGTTTAATTCCATTTTAAGTGCAAGCTGTTTTGTGGCTGACTTTTAAAGGATCAATAGCTTACCTATAGCACTGTCACATTCCTCATTGATGTTAGTGGGAAATTGAATTCTTACTCAATGCTAGTGAATTACCAGGGATAGTTATTACAACTGTACGACCTAGTCTCCAGATACCTAATGCATACCTTTACTCAGGAAATAATTGGAAGTGCTAAGGGTGTTGTAGTTCCCAAGATGCCGCTTACTGACATTCTGGCTGCTGCTCTTTAACTTTAATGAATATTCAATAGCTATTACTTTAATTGTTCCAAATGAGAGAGGCGAGACATTGCCTTCTCTACTGTAATGTGCTCAAGGTCGATTTATAAGTGAGTTGGCAACTGGGTACTTGTGGTATTGAAGAGGCTATATGTTTCTGTTGCCTCACTGATAGTTTTGTGGTAAAGGTTATGGTCTCATTTGCAGTGTCACTTTTTAAAAATCAGTTTGTATTTTTATAAAAAGTGCTGGCAACTTGAAAATTTGCATATTTATACAAAACTATAATTACAACATAAGCCTCGTGGCTCCTTCATTAATTCCCATTTGTGTCTTCAGAGACATCTACTTTGAGCTCTTATTGGGGCCCTAGCTCTTCCACCTTCTTCCACCACCTGAGGTGAACAGTGTTCTATGAAATATGGTCCCACATGATTGACTTTGCTATTTCAGGCCCAACGCAGCAGTGCTAAATGACTATGAACAAGAACCAAAAGTAAACCTTTTCCTTTATTAAATTGATTATCTCAGGTGTTTTGTTATAGTAGCAGAAAGTTGACTAGCACACTTGTATGCAATTATTAAGATTTTTAGGATCATCGTGGAATTCTGGAATTTGATATGCCCATAGTAACATCTTTTGCATTCAAGATGACTGTCTTACGTGCATAGTACATGCACGATAAAATTGTGAAACCCTGTCATTAGGAAGCAAGCAGTCTTATGTTTTCCATTCCCAAAGTCTGTCTGTCTATCTGTCTCTGTGTGTGTGTGTGTGTTGATGTTCATGCATGGGGGTGTAGAGCCCAGAGTCAACCTCCAGTGTTGTTCCTCATGAACTATCCACCTTGTTTTTGAGGCAGGGTCTCTCCCACTAAGAGCTTGCTAATTACACTAGGCTAGCTGGCCAGTGACATGTGTGGACTCTCCTGTCTCTGCTCCCCCAACATTGGAATTATAAACATATACTTCCATGCCCAGATTTTTAAAAATATTTTATTTATCATTATTATTTAAATATTTTATTATTTTTATTTTATTTATATGAGTGTATTGCCTGTATGTATGTGAGTGAACCCATGTCATGCAATGCTGCAGAGGTCAGAAGAGGGCTTTAGATTCCCTGGAACTGGAGTTAAGGATGGTTCATAGCTGCCATGTGGGTGCTGGGAATCGAACCCGGGTCCTCTGCAACAGCAGTCAGTGCTCTTAACTGCTGAGCCATAGCTCCAGCCCCGACCAGATCTTTTTTTACATAGATTTTAGGGATCAAGCTCAGGTCCTCATGCTTGTGTAGAAAGCATTTTACCAACTCATAAGTTCCCTAAAGTCTCTAATAAAAAAGATTTTTCCTTCAACATTAACTTCTTGTCCTTGGAAAGTTAGTAATGACTGAATGGTTGGATAATATAAATTCATATACTTACATGTCACATATATGAGTAAGTAACATATTAAAGTAAGTTGAAGTCATTTTAATTATCCACAATGTTTTATCAAAGCCAATGACATGCAGAATTTTCCATTTGAAAATTGTAATATTTTAAAATATGTCTCCTTCATTAGTCTGAAGGCTCTGAGAGCTGCTATCACACCTTACTTATCCACATATCTTCTTATTAACATTGGACCTATATAATGACAATGCATATTTATGAAGTAATTGACCACTTCTGACTCAGAGGAAAATATACAAATATTTTCTCATCAGGCCCAAAATGAGTCACACAAGTTCTAAAATCAAGTCAAGAGATTTTCTAATCTTGCCAAGTGCTTCCACACATGTGATAGGAGAGTACCTGGAGAGAAATATATGTACAGAATATGCACACAAAGTAGAAGCAGGGGCAGAAACCATGGCCAAGAGTAATAGGAATGACTAATCTCTATCTGAGATGGCCTGGTAAGCTTAATTCAAATCCAGAGGACAAAGTGATGTTTACATTTTTTTTTCCTGTGCACCTTTAGGCATTCTGAGGTCCAATCTGAGAGGAGAAAAATGAGCATACTCTTAAGGGTTTCTGGGACTAGTTCATAGCCTGATGTGATAAAGTAAATCAGTACTTGACTTGGGATTAGAAAACCATTCTGGAGATAGCTGAAATCAAGTTCAGTACTAAGAGTACTGGAAATGAATAAAATTAAAAGCCAGGACAAAAAGTACCCTGGCATCCTAGGGCCTGTGATAGATGGTAGTTGTGAAATGAAATTTTCCCATCATTAGCAGCGTCACACAAAAACTTGTTAAAAAAGGCAAATTCTCAGACCCATTCTTAATCTGATCAGAAATTCTAGGGGCTCATCAATCTATGTTCAACAAGGCCCCTGGAGATTCTAATGGACAGATCCTCAAGAGGATACTCAGGGGCTAAAGCTTACCACCTCTCCCTAAGCACAAAAAAGCATACAGAATTACACTGGTTATATTTGAATCACAATCCTTTTGGGGATGGGACCTCATAATAAACCAGTGGGATTCTTGTAAGTTCAAGACTTAGGTAGGACAGAATCTTCAGATAGAATGTCTTCTTTATTCACATGTAGGAAACAGCTTCTAGCATAAGCGAGGATTCCTTGTTCCAAGTTCAGATAGCAATTAGCCATACAACTGTAGAAAAGTGTCTGAACCTCTCTGTATGCTTCTCTTTACTCATTTGTGACATGAATGAATTAGTGACCGCTAGGGTCATTTTCAGTTAACAATTATACAATCAGTCCTGTGGTTTTTTGGATTTAGAAAATAACCAACATTTTGAAACATAATGGGTAAAAAGCAGTTTATACTAGAAGATAAATAATATTATATTTTTCATTATTACAGATACCTTTTTGGCAGTTTAAAAATTAACATAGAAGCCTTACTTTATGCTTAACTCTGTTGTTGTATGGGGCAGTAAGAATCACAACCCACTAAATGTCCTACTTTTAATTACACCTGAGCAGGAATGAATGGGTGTTAGGTGACTTTGATTTCATGGAATTATTAATCTGATACGCATCATGTGTATTTAAAGCTAGGTTTTGTGCAGACTTGTGCCCTAAACTACAAGAAAGCATTAGATTTAAAGTTCAGCATTAGGGATCTTCAGTTTCTTAAGTCAAAATTTCTCTTGGTAAAGGAAGAATATTCAAAAAGGACTCACCAGCTAGTTCATTTAATTGGAGCAGATGGAGCTTCAGGATGCTGAATGACTTAGGAGGGGATCTTTTTAAAGATAAAACAATAATATAAATTAGCAAACACATACTTGATACTTGATTTCCCAATTTTGTCCAGCTGATGATATTTTGTATTTTTGTTTCCTACATGCAGATTACATACATATTTGATAATTACTAAATCAGGGATGATGAATCTCAATTTCTCATGGCTAGAATTTATTATTATTCATTCTTTTGTTGTTATGTTTAATATACAAGGCTAAATGTTGAACATTAAAGTACTTTAGCTAGAGTCAATGATCACGTTAGCGTAAGTTCCTTATTCCTGCTCAGGAGTCATTTGACTCAATATCTTTATTTAGAAACAATGCATTAGGGCTGGCAGAGACCTTAGTAATTATGTAGTTCAAACTCCTCATTTACCTATGTCTGAAAATGGAAAAGACAGAAAAGTGTATAGGAATATCTGGATGTAGTTGGTTTGTTACACAGCAAAGGCTGTTGATTAAATATCTCTAAAGTTTTCATTGAAAGTCAGCATGATGTAAAGAAAAGAATGCAGAAATTATGGTCAGACAGGCCTGAATTGAAAACTGGCTCTGTAGTGGTCAAATTACTTTAACTTCATTGTTCTTGAGTATTCTCATTAGTGCCATAGAGATAAACTTATCTCTTAAGATTGTTGTAGGATGTGAAGTTGTAATAATTTATGTAACAGCACCTGCTACAAAGCCTGGGTACTACTCAGCAAATAAGCTCCAGGGTCTCCCACACGAAAGATGTTGCACTACTCAGCCATGTGGGCATGTACCCTGAACACATCACTTGAAGGCCCTACACATAATAAAACAAGTTTTAAAACTCATTCCCTTGAAGCTTTATCTATTGTTGACCTTTTGATAACCCCCAATTTTGCTGTCATTGGTAGCCACAAATTTGAAATATTAGGATTAGATCTCTGAATCTTAAAACTAGGCTACTGAGCATAACTGATTAAATTGATATTTCTTTTCTTTGTTTCCCCCTAGGATTTGAAAAAGAATCATATTTAATTAAAACTTATGTTAGATCAGGTTCCTTACAGGTGGGATCCAAGACAGGTATTCAGATACACATGATGATTGAAGAAGTGTTCTTCAAGAAACAAAGAAGGAAATGAAGCAAGCTGAACATTGAAGGGAAAATCAACATGCACATGACGTGGCCTCAGGTAAATTCTTGTTATAGCTTGATCACAAAAGATGCAGCTCCTGGATGTGAATCACTCTGCAGAAATATCTTGTGGTAAGATCAGTGTTACACACTTGGCCACTGACTTGGGGAAAGGCCACTTTGAGTGGTGGCTCCCATTAGATAATGGCAATGCCAAATTAGTGGAGAAGGTGGCAACAGCAATGCCATCTACAGTAAACACTTGGCACTTTGACAGGTAGGTGCATGAACGAGGTGAGCAAGGTGATCAAGGGTAGATACCAACAGGAGAGTTTCTTTGACTGCAAGCTTCCTAAATCCATATTTCATTCACATTCGCAATGCCCCAAATGATAGTTTTTAGAACTCGTAGAAGCAGAACATAGACTAGAGTCTGTTAGCCAAATGTGGACTTTGGCAATCAGCTGTTGTGGGGGCGGGGCGGGCTATGTTGCTAATTCTTAAAGATGCTTTCAATTACCGAATAACATCCAGAAGCCTAAGGTGCTGAAAAAGGATCAGACAGCTGCTGCTCAGTAGCATAGGAAGGCAATATAGACAAATGTTTAAGGAAAAATAATATTTGAATATAATTACCCTTTAACCAAATTCAACTAGTTACCTTTCTCAGCTTAATAATTACTGGATCTTGGTTTCACTTGATATCAGTGATAAAAATAGTCTTTTATCAAGTTCCTGGAGCACTGGACACTTCTGTTTAGTTTATACCCTTGCCTTTGGCTTCAGCTCTGTGGTCTCAGACTTTGAAACAACTTAGAAGCTGCTTTTGCTAAAAAGCATTGATCCCTTACTTGGGCCCACAGTGTAACTAAAGCAGGATGAAAGCCTGGCACGTGTTTTTATTTTGTGTCTATCTGAAGACACAGAGGTCATTGTCCATAGGCTTTCCCCTTGAGTAACCCTGGATTCGCTGAAGAACAAAACTTTGTATAACAGACCACCTTCTAGATGAGGGTAATTATCCAGGAAGGTCAGGCTGCACTGTGGAGCAAAAGTGACCATCTTGAAACAAGACTAACTCCCTCAAGCAATGGCCATAATTAGGACTGCTGGACCACCCTGCAGAACCAGAATGGAGACAAGGATCTCCCAGACCACACCTTGACAGCCTGCTTAGTCATACTTCCTCCCAGCCCAGTTCTTTCGCTACTTAAAGCACCTCAGAAGTGAACTTGGATTTGTTCCTCTTCCCAATGTGACAAGTTGAATAAATTTCATTTTCTCTGCTGTTTGTCATTATGTATCTTTTTAATTGGCATACTGGGAGCTCAGCTTTGAGGAGGCTGCAGGAACACAGACTTTTGTCCTTAAAAAAAACCTCATAGAACTTCAAAGAAACTTGAATAAAAGGAAAAAAAAATCCCCTAAAAGTAGGATATATTGATCAGAGTGCAACTAGGCAATCAGATAACATTTTAAGCATTTAAAAGAATAACTATAATCCAGAACTTCATTTTCGGAGGTGATAAGAATGCTGCAGAGACAAACAGAGGCCATGAACAAGTTCAAAGCTTAGCGACAGAAGAAAGTCACTGCAACTTTGAGGCTGGAGGAGGGACCAGAGTCGTGCAGTAGAAGGCAGAAGCTTGGATGCTCTGCTCAGTGCAAACCTGCAGGAGCCTGTGTAGTCAGGAAAGAAGAAAGACATTTTTCTTAGCTTCTTTCTCGGCTCCTTCAGCATCCTGCTAGTGCTTCCCACTGGCTTAACCCAGTTGGAATTCAGTTAACTTGGAAGCTGGGAAATGTGTATTGTAGGGGGTCGGGCCTCCTACAACTCAGATCAGGGCAGAGAAATGGTGAGAAAACGGTTTAACAGAAGAGTCAAGGACAGGTACAATAATAATTGCTAAAGTAACAATGGAAGACTGCACCCTGGTCTTCTGAGCTCCCATACCTAAGTGTTATTCAGAGAGAGCAGCCTGGGTCCTGTTTACAAATTCATTTCCTCATGACTGTACTTTTCACATCCAGAGTTTCTGTTTATTACTCGTCTTCAAATCACTTGCTGATAACAAGTTTCCATATGTGATCTTTCTTGTGTTTTTCCTTAGCAGAGACCTCCTCATCTTCAGACCTCATGTCCATGATCCCAAAGTGATAGCCACATTTTTTTTGAAGCCTTACCCCCTGGGCCTAGACATTGGAGGTGGGTGAGCACTAACTGTAGCTGGGCTAATAGAATTTGTCTCCCTAGATCTAGGAATCATACACTGTGTGTATGTTACTGTATACCAATTATAGTATATACTTATGTATATGTGTAAAATTGATGGATATGGGATGAACATTTTCTGTGCACAAGAAAAAAACAGAAATTTGAACCCAGCAAACAGAATGAAGTAAACTTACAGAAAGAAGTGGAGAAGGGAGAGATGGAAGGAGATTGAAGGAAGGACAGCCTGGGGTCCCCAGAGCTGTCCTGTTCTAGGTTGCCGTCCTTCACCAGGCCATTTTACTGTTTGCTTTTTATTATGAGAAGTACTGCATGAATACTACGCATCCTATATCAATTTCTCCTTCTTGTTTCTTTTTTTCTATTAAATATAAGTAAAAGGATCCTTACGAATCTAATATTTTCACAAGTAGTTTAAAAATTAAATTATGGGATAGCAAGATGTCTCAGTGGTTAAGACTTGCTGTCAAGCCTGAAGACCTGAATTCTATTCCTTGGGGGCCCACATGGTGGAAGGAGAGAACCACTTCCTGCAAGTTGTGTTCTGATCTCCACTGTGGGCCATGGTATACACACACACACACACACACACACACACACACACACACACACACACAGAGAGAAAAAAAAAAAATAAATAAAAAAATTTTAATTAAAGGTGTGCACCAAGAAACTTTTTTAAAGTTATCTATAGTTTATAGCAATTCTAAAATATTTTGGAAACAGGCTGGAGAGATGGCTCAGCAGTTAAGAGCACTGATCGCTCTTGAAGAGGACTCGGGTTTGATTCCCAGCACCCACGTGATGGCTATGAACAGTCTTTAACTCCAATTCCAGGGGAGTCTGATGCCCTCTTCTGACCTCCATGAGCATTGCATGACATGGGTGCACTTACACACACACACACACACACACACACAATACATGCATACACATAAAAACAAATACATGTCACAAAGTATTTTTAGTTAAATTATATACTCACTTTCTCATATTTCCTTTTTTCTTCCTTTAAGACAGTGAGGAAGATATAAACAGTGGAATACTGGCCGTTTCCCACTAGATACTGCTATGCTGAAATGATTATGTTTGTTATATGTTCTGTTAGGTTGAGGTTTGAACTGATGAGAAAGGACAGCCAGCATGAGCACCAGGACTGACTTGACGTGCTGATCCAGTTCTTACGCAAGATGGGGTGTACACACATCTCAATGTCTGACACTGTGAGAAGAATGTCATCCTTTCCCAATTTCCTGTTTTAAAGCAAGTCCTTGTAGCATTCTAATTTTCCTCAGGCTGTCCAAGCACCACTGGATTCAATGTCACAAGGGACTATAACTGACTACTTTAATATATGGCCTTCTTTTGCTCTTGCCTCCACTCCTAGATAGCCATTTTCTAACCATTGGATAAACAAGTTGAAACAAAGCACTTAATTGAATCTGTTGTCATAACTATCAAAAGAGGCCCATCAAGCTTGAATTCTATTGGAAAGGGACAAAATAACATGCACTTCATTTTGAAGGAGATATTTTTATGCATCTCAGAACATTGGCTCCACAGAAATGTTTATGAGGTATTCATCTCCCATATTTGTTGCTATATAGCTATTTTATGCAGTGAACTAGCATAATGCTAAAATGTTCTGCTGAGCCGACCTGAAAACTTCACAGTAGCCTTCCAATAAATGTCCTTTCCCTTAGCTTGAGTCAGTTTCCTTTGTTTGCTACTGGAAACCCCAAGTGATTCTGAACTTTGCACAGTGAAGGTAGTTGCAGGGAGACCTTCAGGAAAACTGGGTTATTTGGAATTGGCTATTTGGTTGTGATGAGGCAAGGAATTTTTCATTCAGATTCAAGATAAAAAACCAGCATCAGACAAGATAGTTAAATTATTGCTTTTGATTTTTCAGTTCTAGAATCTATTGAGATCTTCTAGTAAACTTAGGGCAGAGATCAGCAAATAGCAGCGGTAGGAGGTGCAACAGAATATTATGGCCCCAAACACCAAGATTTACTATCTAATCCTTCACAGGGCAAGTTTGTCAACTCAGACTTCAGGGAATGGCTAGTTTTCGCAATCAAATAATAAAAGGATGAGGAATTCAAAGAACTATGGGTCATCACTGGATAAGTTAGCCTGTAAGAATGGCAAGCTATCGTCTAAATTCTTGCCTGGAGCACAGCCCACTTCTTAGGGTCAGTTTAGGATAATTCTAAAAGAATTGTTCTTGAATAGTTGTCTGATTGAGGTAGCTAGTAGTCAAACTCAGCTGATTTAGTCCAGGATTGCTGAACTTGTGGTTTGTGAATTACAACATTTATAGTAAGTTGTAATGACATAGTTGGTGGTCATGAGAGTAATTTATAACAAAGAAATTCACTGGTTATTTTATTATAAATTAAAGGAATTATTGAACTTAGAATGTTATTTGCTTATTTGCTTGTTTATTTTATAAAACAGGTCATTGTTCAACTGTGATTTTTTTTCTGGCAACATCAAATGGCTCTCATATACTTTTGAAAAACTCAAAGAAAAGATACACATTTAATATGTCCCTTCAGTCTTTTAAAATGTAAATGGGGTAGTATCTATTTTCCTTTCCATTAGAAACTGACTTTATTAAAATACACATTGATTTTTAAAAATTTTTTAAATTAACTCAGAGAACAATTTTATTATAAAAGTATATTTTGTATATAATCACTTGGAATATTGTACATTGTAATGTAATTTTAAAATTCCAAATAGTAAACTGTCATTTGTGAAGACTTACATTTCTAAACTTAAATACTTTAAAATACTCCCTAACCTAATTCCCTAAAAAATTTCACAAAAAGTTTTAGTCTATTTTATATTGGGTGAATATACAGGAACACTTTTCAGTTAGCTTTTGAAGAATTTTCTATTAAAATTTCAACAAATTCCCTACAGGGAGATAGAACTGAAAAACATAGGTATCATGCTTAAGGAAGCAAAGTTAATGATACACTTCTGTTGGATCTACATAGTTTTTGTAAACAGTCTTTTTTAAAAAATTATTTTT
>NW_008360312.1:601423-650369 GCF_000622305.1 Nannospalax galili
ATTTTTAACAATTTAATAACCACCTGATTAGAAGAAGCATTTCATTACAGCTTTAACACATTCAGTAACACATTCCAGAGCAAGGATACAAATCTTTCAAAGGTGGCTGTAACTTTTTAGGTTCACAGTTGAATTAATACCGTCATACACTATTGAACTCAGTATAAACCCTGTAAAACATAAAATTGAATGCATTTTTAACCTTTAAAAAAGATCATTTCATTTTAAAATATACTTTCCTACAGAAAGACTCATTTTTAATGCTACTAACAATTAGATGCTTGCACATGTGTCTCTAATCTCTATGTATCTGATTTTTTTATTTTTGGTCTTTTTGAGACAGGGTCTCCCTATAGCCCCAGATATCCTGGAACTCACTATGTAGACCAGGCTGGCCTTGAACTCACAGAGATCCGCCTGCCTCTGCCTCCCGAGTGCTGGTCTCTATGCATCTGATTATTACTAGTCACATTCGGTTACACTCGGATCCTTGGCACCTGAGTATGGATATAAAGTAATCAGGTAGGTTTCAATGGTAATGTTTATCACCTCTACTAATTAACATAAGTAAATTTTTATGCTTCTTCCTCAAATATAACTCATTTTTAAATTGATTTTTTTTGCGTGTATATCATACAGAACATCCCAAACAATCTTATTCATCTACATACCCACTTCTCAAAAGCTATGGATACTACAATAAAGTATAAAAACAAACTTACTTTACAACTAAACCTCTGCATCACTTGTTAAAGATACTAATTAAAGATTTCAAAGTTTGGAGTACTTTAAATCACATTTCATGCAATAAATAATATTTTCTTAATATTTTAGCAAATGTCCAATCTTTTTCTTTTGTTCTTTGTGGGATTTTAAATTAATTTATTGACTTTCTAAAGGAACCATCTTTGATATCACTGATAGTGTTCATGGTTTATCTGTTTTTTATATTGTTTTTACTTTTTATCATTTAGTATGATGTGAAATGCCCTTTGTCAAGTTGAGGAAGTTCTAGTCCAATACCAACCTTCTCAGACTTATTTTTTAAAATATATGAATAGATTAAGTTGGCAAATTCTTTTTTTATATCTATTAGATAAACTCATAAGGTTTTTTTTCTTTATAGTTTGTTGAAATGGTGAATCATAACTGATTTTCAAATGCTGAAAACAGTCTTGTATTCCTGAGTTAAATTCTACTTGATCATGATATATATGACTTGATTTTTTTTTTTTTTTTATTTGAGACAGGGTCTCCTGGTAGTGTCAGCTGATCTGGAACTCTCTATGTAGACCAGGCTGGCCTGATCTTACAGAGATCTATCTGCCTCTGCCTCCCAGTGCTGGGATTAAAGGTGTGCACCACCACACTCACCTGCTTGATTATTTTTAACATTTTATTAACATTAAGGAAATTTGTGACTGCAGCATATTGATCTAAGAGAATAGCTCAATTGACTTCTACCTTTTCTACCAGTTGGAGGACTTTTCAGATGCTGATTTCCTAGATTTCTAAGTAACTCCCTTTCCTCCATGTCATGAAATCCTGATATTCCGTACTGAACTCCCTTATTGTGAGCATGTCCTGAATGACCATCTTCACCAGTACTGGTTCAGCCTCCTGATCTGGAAATTTCCATGATGGACCGATTTCCAGGAAGTTCTCAGGCACACCTTGTCTTCTCTATTCTGCTTTAAATAGCACATTCTGCCGGCATGGAATCAATAATCCTTTGGCAGCCCCTGGAATTCTTCAGATGACCAAAAGTAACTCAGGCACCCAGTTGGTTTGGCTTCTCTGTCCTCACTGGGGCACACACTGCTCGACTTCAAGCCTTTTGCTTTGTTCTATTCCAGATTTCTCTGGACCCTTGCTCCGTCCAACACTGCAGGCATCCTTCCTTTACTTCCCACCATTTTTAAATTCATTGGCTCTTTCTGATCAATAAATATATTTAACTACCTCTCACTTAAAAGCAAACTTTCTTTAAAACAATTAAGCAATTTGAATAAATAAATGAACTACACTGTCTATCAACCTCTATAGCCATGTTTCTAAAGAGTAATATACCTCCGTTGCCTATTTTTTTCTTTAATCAAATATTGTGAGCTTATTTTCACCCCAACACTCTGTTAACTAAGACCACTAACAATTTAGTAACTTCTAAATCAATAAAAACATTTGAGACTTCAGTCATGTAGCGCTGGTAGACTAACATTTTCTTCTCAGTAGGCTCTTTGTCATCCATCGATGTGCTGTCTCTGACAGTCACATGTTCATTCACTTTGTTCTCTCCTGGCTCTACATGGTAACCATTGATACCCACAGAGCTCTGTCATCTTACGTCTTTTATTTGGCTTTGAATATAAGAAACAGAATTCCCAACAGACTTTCATGAGTGGGTCTATATGTTAATCCTACTTATCAGAACAATATAGGCTAACCTGCAAAGCATCAGTGAGAGAATTGATTCCAAGTCTGGGTTCTATGACAGCAGAACCTATATCCTTATTAGTGACCCTGTTAATGGCTTTGATGCCCAAATCTCTCTTCAAGTATCTCTCCCATGGGCTAGAGGGCTAAACAATATTCACAGACAAAGGTCAAATGGTCCTTTTTCCAAATTTCCTTCTTCTAGTATTCCCTGTCACTGAATAATAAACACCACCAACCCTTCTTACAATTAGAAACCTTAAAACCACACTGTCTGCCTGTCCCTCACACCATTCCCATCCTTTAGTCACCAGTTACTGCATCCTGTTAAATTTACTTATTAGCTATTGGCCAACACCTCTTTTTTAAAAAAATATTTTCTTTATCATTTTTATTTTATGTGTATGAGTGTATTGCCTGCATGTATGTGAATGCATCCATGTCGTGCATTGCTGCAGAGATCAGAAGATGGCTTCAGATTCCCCTAGAACTGGAGTTAAGTATGGTTCATAGCCATCATGTGGGTGCTGGGAATTGAACCCAGGTCCTCTGCAAGAGCAGTCAGTGCTCTTAACCACTGAGCCATCTCTCCAGCCCCGGCCAGTACCTCTTTTTTCATCTATTCTTATGCTCCAAATCAAGCATGATTGAACACCTAACCAGGCTGCCTGTTTTTAGTCTTCATAGACTGCCCCCAATTCATCTTATAGTTTGCCATGTATCATTATAAGTAAAATTTCAATGTATGGGTATTTTTTATAAGATAATGTTCTTCTGCTTAGCATAGGTTCTCAATATGAATTTTGACTAATGATCAAAGAATCATACAAGTGAAGACAGGAAGGACAGCAAGGGGGAGAGAGAGAGAGAAAAAGAGAGAGATTTGCCTATAAATGTAAAAAGTTTTCATCTGCAAGTAGGTAAGTAGTAGGATGAGATTTTTTGCCAGCTACCACCTTCCTTTTTAATTTTTGCTTCTTTTTACTGACTCTTCTGATATACAGCAATTTTATAAGCAAATAAAATTTTCTCTTGAAAGTGACAGTAGCATTTAATGGCATTTAATACATATTCAATAATAGTGACATATTGCTCAAAGGAACACAATATATTTAAATAGTTTGTCCAAATATACTACTCTTGCAAAAATACATTACTTAGTATCTACTTAGTTTGAACATTTTGTTCATCATTAATAGTATTTTTTAATTTTAAAAACTTGCCAATTTTCCAAGGAAAAATAAGTAAATTTCTAGAAGATTTTGAATTTTAAATTTTTGAATTAAGTGGTAAACAAAGAAATGAATAATTACTCTGTAGATAATGAAAGATGATAACTAAATGGTCATTTTCTACATAGAAAGTATGTTGAGGCAGGGTAGGAAAAAGGAGTCATATTAGTATATCTAAGGAGAAAAAGATCAACAATATACAATTTATACAATCAGAGATTTTTGTAAATCTAAGATTTAGAATGAAACTATTTACTAGATGGAACAGCCATTACTTTTGACAGCACTGAGTATCTGTGCATTGATGGAAAATACAGTGAGAAAAGGACTTAGGACCTGTTATTCCAATAACTAGCCCTTGATTCCCTTTTCATGTTCATAAATTCCCCAGAAATAATGTCTGCTGATGAAATACTTTACCTTTTCAAAGTTAAAACAGTAGAAGACAAATGTTTATTTAGTAAAAGGAAATTGTATTTTCAGATATTTCTTTTATCAGAAGCTGAGAATCAGAATGACCACTCTTATGATAGCCATTTCTATGATCAGCATTTCTTCAAGCAATTTACTACCCTAGCAGTGCAGGTCTTTCCCTGAATCTTCACATTTGTTTTCACCAAGGCTACGAGTAAACGTACTCTATACCTAAAAATAGCAAACAATATACTGTTCCTGCTTCCTGGGTAAGGCAAATCATTGTCCCAAGGACATTTATTTTCTAGATAAGTTCTTTCTCTTGATACATTGTCACTCCTGTTATTTAGGTTGTACTTGTTTTTTTCTCTTCCTTAAGCCATTTTGACTTCCTTCCCAAGATTTGCCTTACAAGGCCAACTCCTGATCTGCCTCTCCCTTGCCTCTCACTGTGGTTCAATTGTATCACTCATTCTTTTTTAAAACATATTTTATTTATTTATTTATTTATTTTATTTTATTTTATTTTATGTGTTTGAGTATATTGCCTGCATGTGTGTAAGTGCACCCATGTAGTGCAACGCTCACAGAGGTCAGAAGAGGAAGTCAGATCCCCTGGAACTGGAGTTATGGATGGTTGTTAGCCTCCATGTGGGTGCTTGGAATCAAACCTGGGTTTTCTGCAGGAGCAGCCAGTGCTCTTTACCACTGAGCCATCTCTCCAGCCCCAACTTACCCTTTTAGTATCAAACAGATTTTTATTTTTCTTCTCTCCAATGGTTCCTGTAATTTCTAATTGAAAACGCTGAGTGCACATGACTTTAACAATGTATGCTCTGCTCTAAAGGACAGATGTTAACATCATACCTAATATGAAAAGCTCCTCTTTATTGTTGCTGCAGAAATCTTTGAGCTACAAAAAGCTTTTTCTTTCATCTTTAGTAATAGTTGTCTTTTGATTTCCAAAGCATGTGTATCTGTCCTCAATTGCCAATATACAATACCAGTATTTCAAGACCATCACAGACAGCAGAAACCATAATTGCTTCCTATTTAGCCATTTTTATTTATTTTATGCATATGGGTGTATTGTCTGCATGTAGGTAGGTGCACCCGAGTCATTCAATGCCCGTTGAGGTCAGAAGAGAACACCGGATCCCCTGGAACTGGAGTTAAGGACAGTTGTTAGCTGCCATGTGGTTGCTGGCAATCGAACCTGGGTCCTCTGCAGGAACAGCCAGTACTCTTAACTGCTGAGCGATCTCTCCAGCCTCCTATTTAGCTATTTTTAGAATTCAGTAAGAGATGAAGCACTGAAAAGTTTTCAATGGAAATGCTCTCCAATGAAACCCATAGGTAACCTAAGTTTATTTATTTATTTTTTCATTGAATTAGATCCCTGGAAGGCTGTGCATGGTTGCGCCACATGCTCAAAGTTATAGTTTAAATATTCTTGACTTTAGTAGAAGATGGTTGTAAGAAAAAAACATCAGAAATTCACCTTTAAACTGATTATTTTACTTGCTTATAATACTATTATGGATGTTTTTCTTAAGGAATAGAAGCTAACAGTCTGCCTAAGAAAGTGCTAAATAAGATACTTACTTTGGAATTTAGTTGCAGAGAATGAGTGGATTTTCCAGTCACTGGGGTGACTCTTTTCCTGTTAATAGTTACAAAATATTGTATCTTTCCCCCATTGCCTGCCCTACTCCTGCAAGCCAGGATACTCACAGCAAAATCCGATACACAATGTCATGAATGCTTTCAAAATCTTGGGCACTTTTATAATACCTTCACAATGTTTGGCCTATCTTTATATGCCCCAAAGAACAATTTGCTATCAAATTTTAATAAAATACTTTTACCCTAACAAATTTCTTTTAAAAGATCATAGGTTTGATATGGTAGCTGTATTTAAAATTTTACATTAAAATAATATTAAATTATTTTATTTTTTTTATTTTATATGTTTGATGAGTGTATTGCCTGCATGTATATAAGTGCACCTGTGTTGTGCAATACCTGAGGAGGTCAAAGAGGGTGTCAGATCCCCGGGAACTGAAGGTATGGATGGTTGTTAGCTGCCATGTGGGTGCTGGAAACTGAATCCAGGTCCTCTGCAATAGCAGCCAGTACTCTTAACTACTGAGCTATCTCTCCAGCCCCATTAAAATAATATTAAATTATTAATGTTAAAGAGTGTGTTCTCTTTAATTAAATTTCACATGCTATGAGTGGAATATTTAAATATTGGACAACATTAAACTATGTCAACAGGATTGGCTTTAACTTTGTCTTTCTGTATTTGGTTCTGATTTTCTTTTGTTGTGATTGTTGTTTGTAGAGTTGGGGATTGAACTGGGGCTTTGTGAATGTTAGGCAAGGGCTCCTATCACTGAGCTAAGTTGTCAGCTCCCAATTTCCTCTTTAATAATCTTATCATATGTATGTTGTTATTGCTTGAAAATGTCTTTGCTGAAGGGACTCATGTCTGTAGCTGGTGGATAGGTTTTTAAAAAAAGGTGAATGTAGTCTATTGGTTTTCATAACTGCAAAGTCCATGACAGGCTTCTTTAAACCTGTTTGAATTCAGGCTCAGTGATTTAGGAATGACGAAGCCTTATATTTTCTTCCTGTCAGCATTTCCCTATGTATTTTGGATTCTTAGGCATGCTCTCCCCATGTGATAACTCCCAGCAGCCTCAGGATTTAGCCTCCATCTATTGTTAGCCTCCATCTAACAATAATTTCATGAAAAATAAATAAACAAGATGAAACGTAAACACAAAGAAAAGCACTCCTCTGGGGATGTAGAAATGGTTCAGTGTTTTAAGAGTGCTGGCTGCCCTTCCAGAGGACCTGTGCTGGGTTCCCAGCACCCATGCCCAGCAGCTTACAACCAATCACCTGTAACTTCAGCTTTCATTATCCTGAACAGTCACATGCTTCCCGACCCAACCACCGTGGCATGCCACTTGCAATGTTCTGATATATAAAGCTTGGGTCATACACTTTGGTAACTAGTTTACTTCTGCTCACACTATGCATATCTCTGCTAGGGTAGGTAATTTTCCAAAGGAAAAGAGAGCTGTGGTTACTCGCAGCTGGAAAAATAAATGCCAGCCAATAAAATCTGTCAGGTGTGTATCACAAAACAGGGTACCAGATTTAGAAAAAGATAAAAGCAGAACACCCACTATAGTATTAAGCACATCCCATGAAATACTTGGGAGAGTTTATACTAAAAAGTCATTTGCTATTGATTTGGAATTAACATTTAATAGGATAGTGTATATTTTATCTGTCATCTCTACCACCGAGTATATAAACAAATTTAACAGACAAGGAACAAAACATGTAACAGTAAATAATTTCATACAAGGCAGTCCATATAGAATTCTCAGCTATAAAAATATTACATCGCAACCAATAAACATGTCATGTTTATGATTAAATTTCCATTATCAAAACCAACAAGTTTGAATTTAATAATTTAAGTATATGTCTTCACTCTTTTCATAAATTTGGCTGATATAATTTAAGTATGTTTTCTACTTTTTAGTTCGTTTATCTGGTAAAGACCTGTCTTATGGATACAGCTCCACTAATTTAGCACTTGTGAATATGTAAAGCCACACAGGCATTTTGGTTCCCTTTACTGGGCAATGGCTGCTACTATGTTTCCTTGATTCATCCTGGGAACAAGAGTTTTGGGATGATTTTTGCTTATGTCATTTGATAGGTTTGTATAAGGCAGGCAGATTCATCAGTGTGTACTGTGCACCTGCACCACCTTGACCTTACCTCAACTGTCATTTGAGGAGCTTCATGTTCTATTGCATATAATCTTGGTACTGTGCCTGTATTCCTGATCTAAGATCTATAAGAAACCTTCCAGTTCTTTCATTCTTCTTCTAATTTCCTTTTCATATGCTAGATAATTTTTTGATATTCATAAGCCTAAGTAGATGTCATAACATTTTTGACATTTTAAATTATATTTTTCATGTCAGCTTATAAATCTAACATAATAATCAACCAATGACAGTGTAGAATGCTATGACATAGTCATAACAAAAAAACACAGTGAAGTTGTAAAACCTATGCTTGTTTAGTCTTTTTCCCTCCTTAAAGAGAATTATGGGTTTAAGTAGGAGTATCTTCATTGTTAACTTGATTTACTAAACCAAATATCACATTCAATAAACAAGGGTCTTGGGAGGATATAATGATTAAACGTGGTTTGGATTTTCAAATAGTTAATACTGTAGGTTTTGTTCAATAGAAAGTCAATTCTGAGACAGAGTTTAGTGGCTAGGCAATCATGGTAGAGCATCCATGAAATCTCTACCTGTGGAAGAGAAGGGAGGGATGTGGCAATATACCAAAGTCAAGGTTGAGTGATGAAGCATATCCAGTGGTTGTTCTGGTTTTCCATGGGGGGGGGTCTATGGAGCTAGAGTGGTCCTTCAGAACATTCTCAAGATGGTAGTTTTTGATGCCAGAAGCCAAGAGAAGCAGGATCTTGACTGAAGTGGCTATCTGCAATCAGGAATCCTGAAGGGGCTGGCAGATGAAAGCTATCTACCAATGGCCCTCCAAGCAGCAGGGAAACAAGTTCTCCTGGAAAGAGAACCTGTGTGATGGATCACAATGTCCCCTGTAGTTAAGAATCTATCATAGGACATATGAGGTGCAAATGCCTGACTGTCTTATAGTTTATACTAGTCCATTTTCAAATAATCCCATAATAAGAATATCTTCCTCAAATCAATATAAGAAAATATTTGAAGAAAAAATATTAGCACTTACTAACAGAAGGTAGAATTTGATATGCACTTTTATTATTATTTTTTAAACTAATATAGTCTTTAAAGAGAAAGAGTTTTGCTGGGTGCCTGTAATCCTAACACTTGGGGGAGGCTGATGCAGGAGGATCCAGCCTTAGCTACATAGTGGGTCCTATTGCTTTTAAAACAAACAAATTAACAAAATGACAGGGCATTTAATTTTATTTTTATATTTTATTTATTATTTTTATTTTAGTGTATTGCTTGCATGTACATAAGTGTACCCATGTTGTGCAATGCCTGCAGAGGTCAGAAGTGGGTGTTATTGGATTCCTCTGGAACTGGAGCCAGGGACAGTTGTTAGCCACCATATGAGTACTGGGAATTGAACCCAGGTCCTCTGCAAAAGCAGCCAGTGCTCTTAACCGCTGAGCCATCTCTCCAACCCCCAACAGATTTTTTTTTTGTTTTAATACTAGAAATTAGTCTGGACATAATACAGGGTAGGGGCTGGACAGATGGCTCAGAGGTTAAGAATACTGGTTGTTCTTGCAGAAGACCCGGGTTCGAATTCCAGCTCCCACATGGTAGCTAACAACTGTCTGGAACTCTAGTCCCAGGGGATCCGACAGCCTCTTCTGACCTCCATGGGCATTGCATGACATAGGTGCACTTACCTACATGCAGGCAATACACACATACACATAAAATAAAATAAAAATTAAATTAAAAAAAATACAGAGTAAAGGACAATGGGTTAAACTGCATACAATTTTATCAATTAAAAAAAAAACAGTGTATTTTTTTTTATTTATCTCATTTCACCATGGGCAAGAGAAAAAATTATCAGTAGTTTGTGGATTGGCATTTCCAAATCACAGCCACAGTTGTATATTTAAGCAAGTAAACAAATCCACCACGGATGCTTCAAGGAAGACTTTGAAGAGGTGACACTAAAGCTGGACAGTCTGGAAAGATAGGTATCAAGGTGAGTCAGAGAAGGATTTCAGGTGAGTGAGGAATATAAGTAAAGGCATGGGGAGTGGATGAACAGGACGCAATGACAGTGAAGTGTAGCAACTGCTAAGGCAGGACATTCATCATGAGAGGAGACTAATGAGTCGTTGAGAGTTGATACTAGATTTCAGTGGTCAGATTATTTGGCACACAATGGAGAAGTAGATGTTTTTGAGCAAATAATTTATATGATCAGTCATGATTTAATAAACCCAAGTTCATTCATCCATTATCAAGCATTTGCTTTAGAGCTATTGTGCATGCCCATCTGTAAGGTAGTGGTGAATCAAGGGTGAACGACACCATCCCTCACATTATCCAGTTTTCACTCTTACATTTTGCTCAGATGCTCCCTTGACCTCAGTAACCAAATCCTGCTTGTGTTGGCTCTTCCTAGCTGTTCTTGCTAGTCTTCATTACCACAGCCTGCACCGGATGTCTAACTTTTGTCATTGGAATAATTCAACTGTTTATTAATGACTCTTCTTGCTATGACTCATACTCAATCCTGCAGTCATAGGATCTCTCAGGGATGCAAATCAGACTTTGTCATAGCTGTACTTCAGTGTCTTCCATTCCCCTCATGATGAAGTCCAGATCATTGACATTCCTTGGGGCTTCTTCACCTGTCTCATGCATACATCACCTGCCTCTCTTGGTATTTCCCCTCTCAAACTCTTCAGTTCCTTGAACACGTTTTCTCTCTTCTTGGTCTTCTGAGGCCTTTTGCATCTGACTCTTCACCTCAACATTGGTTATCACTCACTTCCTTCTTTGCTTTTTTCCTAGATAATTCCAACTTCTACTTAATGTCTAGCCTTATGTCTCCTTACAGGAAGCTTTCTCTGGATTTCGTTTCTCTTTTTTGTGCACTTTTGCAGAAGACAGTTTTAAAACTTCTCTTCTTGTCCCCATGTCTCTCCATAAGCAACTTGAGAGCAGGGAAGATGTGTGTTCTAATATGCATTCCTGACATCTAGCTTTCTGCTTGTTACATTGTAGGTGCTAAGTAAGCACCTGAGTGAATGAATGATTGAATGAGAGAACAACTCATCAATTATTTCAGGAAATTACTGACTCAAAGGTGGGTATGGTGATACACACCTGTAATCCTAGGACCTGAGAGGTTGAAGCAGGGTGACCAGGAGATGGTCATTCTTGGCTACATAGTGAGTTTAAGGTCAGCCTAACTGACATGGAACTGTCTCAAAACAAAACAACCCACAAAAAGAAAATAAAAATTAAGTACATATATATTTTTTAAAAGCACAAGAGTTCATGTTCATGTTGTATATCAGAAGTATAACTATCAAGTAACCAATGATTTTCCTTTTATTCTTCATCCATATCTAGAATAATACAAAATACACAAAATGCTAAGTGCATCCAAGTTGTAGCAGGGGCTTAGATTTAGTTTTCTTTATTCAAATCTCTGTATTTTCTTGTGTGTGTGTGTGTGTGTGTGTGTGTGTGTGTGTGCTTCTCTCCATTAAATGACAAAAAATAACACCTTATCTTAAAATTTTTTTTTGTAGACCAATCTCTAAACTAACAAACTTTCCTGGCAGCTAGTAGATGGTAAGCCTGCTAGGGCAGAATTTGGAAGAATGGCTGCTGTATGCAACCAGAGATGGCATGCATCTCAAACTGCAGGCTCATTCTGGCCAGGCCACTTAATACATCTGGAAAATGAAAGGAATTGTATATGAAGAGTTATACATCTTTCCATACATATCCAATCCTTGCCAGCCCATAAAACATTTTCATAGGTATTAGTTTGGAAAGCTTCAATTATTTATTTGTTTGTTTATTTTTATTTATTAA
The DNA here is from genome assembly GCF_000622305.1 of Nannospalax galili. Taxonomy (NCBI): domain Eukaryota; kingdom Metazoa; phylum Chordata; class Mammalia; order Rodentia; family Spalacidae; genus Nannospalax; species Nannospalax galili. The sequence goes on from NW_008360312.1 coordinate 613,137, forward strand.
TTTTATTTTATGTGTACTCATGTATTGCCTGCATGTAGGTAAGTGCATCCGTGCCGTGCAATGCCTGCGGAAGTCAGAAGCAGCTGTCGGATCCCCTGGGACTGGAGTTACAGAGAGTTGTTAGCTGTCATGTGGGTGCTGGGATTCAAACCTGGCTCTTCTGCAAGAACAACCAGTGTTCTTAACCACTGAGCCATCTCTCCAGCCCCCACACTTCAATTTTTATAAAGTTTTAAGAAAATATATACTACATAAAATCAAGTACACTTTTGTATGTCTCTACATTCAAATTATCTTAACATGAATAATGTACTTACTTGTCCTATTTATTTAATTGTTCATTGACATTATCATACATTTGTGCAATGCATTCTGATTACTTTTTTCCCTACCCTCTTTGCTCTCCATCTTAGTCCAATTAACCCTTTCCTTCCATCAGTCCCTTTCCCCAATTCATGACTTCTAGTTTTGTTTTTGTGGTTTTAGTTTAATCAGGGACACCTGTCCATTGAAGCCTGGTGGGGTTACCAGTGGGTACACAACTTAAGACAATGACTCCTATCTCCATGACTCTATCAGTAGAAAATGGTTCATCAATGAGGAGTGGGGCCCTCCTGCATCCTGTTGACAGGCCCATTGCTGTGCAGATCCAGTGCAGGCATCTGTAGCTGCTGTGAGTTCTCGACTGCAGTGGCTGTGCCAAGCTCAGAAGATGACATTTCTCAGCCCCTCACCCCCTGCCTTTTGCATTCTTTCTACCCCCTCTCTGCAGTGTTCCATGAACCTTACAGGAGATAATATAAATGTCTTTTTTAAGCACTGATCCATCACTTACTCTCAGCACATTGTATGCCCATGAGCCTCTACTTTTACCACTGTTCCCTGGAAAGAGAGGTTTCTCTGATTAAGGCCAAAAGCGATTTTGTATCAATACAAATCTAAATATTCAGAAGCCCGATTGATGCTATGACAGTTCAGCTAAGCAATAATATTTGGTTCTACCCTGGAACTTAAGATCTCCCCTGCCATGAGCTTTTGAACACATTTATAGTAACACACCTGGATTCCTTCCTGTGAGCAGGCCTCAAGAACAATCACAAAGTGGATGGTTATTCCTCATAGCAGTAGTGTCACTATTGCACAAGTGGGCATGTCTTGCCTGGCAGTTGGTCTTATAATTCATAGAGTTCACAAATGGATAAGACCATTGATGGCTTTTCTCCCTTGGCAGCTGGCATAGCACCTTCTGGGACTATGAAATCTAGCCAGCAGGGAGGAAGTTTCCAGATAATTTTCAGTTTGATTATTTGTATCTTGCTACCAAGGTGTGTAATGCTTTTAGAAGTAGGGTCTTATCATCAAGTTCTGATGGGCAACCAAGAGGAATGCCAAGGGCTTTTACTGTTTTGGAAGCCTCCATGACCAACAACTGCTATGACGGTATCCCACTCTTGACACTGGGGTGTTTGATAAGATGCAGCTCCTATGAGCAGCTTTTTCCAGCTATGCATGGTATCTCCCTTCAAACTAATTTCTAATTTCTTTTAGTTAATTATTTTTGAAATATGGTTTCAAGAGAGTAGGTTTCCATCTAAATTTTTGTTCTTATTGTTGCTGTTTTTGAGACAGAATTTCACTAATATAGCCCTGGCTGGCCTGGAACTTGCTATGTGGAATGGCCTTGAACTCACAGAGATGCCCCACCTCTGCCCCTTGAGTGCTAGGACTAATGACATGCACCACCATACCCAACCCATATGATTTTTTCATACCCCCTTCATTTTGGCTAACAACTTTTCCCACCCCTTCATCTCCCAACACTTCCCCCTCTACTGAAACCCTTCACCCTCCTACAGTATTCCTACTGTAGTATTTTTACATTCTACTGTTCCTCCTCCCTCTTGTCAAGCAGCCTCTTTCTGGTTTCCGAGTGTCTATAGTACTCCAGGTTAATGTGCAAAATTAAAGATTTGAAGTTGGGACCCACATGTGAAAGAGAACACTAGGTGCTTGTTTTTCTTTTTTCTGTACCTTACTGAGCATAATTTTTCCCCAAGTTCCATCCATTTGTCTGTAGATGTCATAATTTCATTTTTCTTTACAGTTGAGTAAAATTCCATATATCACATTTTAATTATCTAGTCATCAGTTGATGGATATTTAGGTTGATTCCATTCCGTAGCTGTTGTGAATAGAGTAACAATGAACATGGATGAACAAGTGTCTCTGAAATAGGATACAGAGTCCTTTGGGTATGTGTTTACTGGTTTCATTTGAAAATTGATAGGGCAAGGCTAAGAAGATGATTTTTGTGGGACAGTTGTCATGAAGGCCTTTGTTTGGGCTGCAAGAACTACAGAGAAGTGTGCATGGGAGCCTGGATGCCCAGGAGCTAGAAACAACTGCTAGAGGACAGCATGCCTCTTTCCTGATCTTATATTAAATTGGAACCCAGCAGGAGAGGTGTTTTAGGTAGAATCTGAGTGCTGGATGACTTTTCACAAGGGAAGATGTTTGGAAATGGGAAATGGGAAACTGTCTATACTTTGGACCAGGACGTGCAGTGACAACACAGTGAGTTGTGGGATGTGGTACCATTTTTGATCCTTTGGCTGCAGATTTTATATGTTCAGGGAGACACAGATTTAGCCATGATGATGCATCTCTTCAAGTGACTTTTCAACCAAGGTTGATATAAGGATTGGTTGTAAATGTAGGCAGAGAGAGTCTGAAAGTATAATTATGGTAGGTGGGACTTTTGCAACAGAAATTCCCATGAAACACAATTTCCTGTGAAATACAAAGAAGCTTATCAAATTTCAGTAATTTCTATTAACAAAAGCTGCTCATTTATATGCTCAAGATTGTGAGACCATGAGAAATTTGGATGATATCCAGTTTCTAAGACATACACTACCATTTGGCCATTTCATGGGAGAATTTCTCCCATCATTATTTCTACTCGTTTTGTGAAAAATAGTAGGCACTGGCCACATGTGTCTGTTGAATATTTAAAGTGTAGTTGTTCTGAATTCAGATGTATTATAAGTACAAAATATGTGCCAGATTTCTAAGACTTAGTATAAAATGAATATAAAAATAAATAATTTTTAAGATATTCACTTTAAAATAATACTAATTTGGATATATTAGTTTATTTATTTTGATTTTTATATGCATGAATGTAAATGCACCACGTTTGTGCAACACCCTTGGAGGTCAGAAGAGGGTATTGGATCCTTGGAACTGAAGCTAGGAATGGTTGTTAGCCGTCATACGGGTGCTGGGAAGCAAACCTGGGTCCTCTGGACTGGCAGGCAGTGCTTTTAACTGCTGAGCCATCTCCAGTCCTGGATATATTAGTTTAAATAAAGCATATTAGTAAATTAACTTCATATGTCCTTTTAATTTATTTTAATGTCACTACTAGAAAATTAGCCCTGTATTAAACTTCTTTTGGTGAAACTGACCAATATTCAGTATTTAGACACTGAATCACATGCACTTATTTTATTTTTTAATTCATCCATGCAAAACTCTTTAACTTGATAACATAAACGGACCCTACTTCTTGAGAAAAGGTTCTATGCTTGTCCTTCTCATTTATTCAGGTACTTCCAGGACCATCAGCATTTGATAGATTCCAGCATATGTTTGTTGATTTGAATTTATTAAAAGACTGCTTCTTTCTATAAACATGTGAGCCACATTTAGCTTGTGTCCTTGATATGTGTACTTTGATTATAAGTAGAATTTATATCATTATAAAAAGTATTTAGTTCAGAAAATGTGCTAATGAATAACATAGTTACTTCCATTCCATCATGAGGTCACACTTCCCTTTCCTTGCTTTGTATTTCCAAAATGGGAAATTTAAGAACAGCAGGGGATAAATTTTGTCATTAATAGTTTTTTATTTCTATAAGTCTTTTTAGTTTTTAATAATGAGTAATAGATGATTTCTTAAATTATCAATTACTAATATTAACGATTTATTTAAAATATTTAAGTTACAGGATCTCATTTTGTAGCCTAGGCTGGCCTGGAACTCGTCATGTGGCAATCTTCTTGCCTCAGTTTCCCAAGTGGTTACAGACATGGGCCACTGCACCTGACTTGAAGTAAATTTTCCCCTGAAGACTTGTCACAATAAAGGCAGGAAGTTCCTGCAACCTTTTCAAGTCAAGGAGACAAACCATTGCTCTTTTAGTCACATATGCTTCTTTTTCTCTCCCTCCCTGCTTCCTCCCCTCCCTTCCTCCCTTTCTTCTTTCTGTCTACTTTCATATTAAGATATTCATGAACCCTTTGAAAGGTAGCTGTGGGTATTATACTTCTTTTCCCCCAAATAAATGAGCATTTCCTAAGAACAAGGATAGTCTCTTATGAAGTCATAATACAATGATCAAGTTCATTAACTTTAAAGCTAGCCCAGTGTAATGATGTGTTGTATAACACATATTTAATTTTACCCATTGTCCATTTCAGGAGCATACTTGGAAACTTAATTTCCAGGTCTTTCCCAGTTTCCTTTGGAACCATTTCCAGTCTTCATTTTCCTTTTGTCTTTCATGACACCAATATTTTTGTGTCCAGGCCAACTGTTTTACATATCTTTTGATACCAGTTTCCTAGCAACAAAGTGGAGGTCAGGAAGCATTTGACATAACAGCAGAAGCAGTGATATGATCTCAGCATTGAGAACTTAGGAGCACATGATGTCACAGCATCTTATGGTTGCTGTCCACTTGATTAAGGTGAAGTGCACAAGACTTCTGCACATAAAATTATACTATTTTCCATTATAATAATTCAACAGTTAATAGAGAGATCCTTTGACTATCTAATTCCTCCTCAAACTTGCACCAATATTTGTAGCTTATATTGATGATGCGGTTTTGAATTGATACTTGTACATATTTTTTTAAAATTACTTATTTAATAACCACATGATTAGAAGAAGCATTTCATTACAACAGTGACTAGTAATAATCAGATATATAGAGATTAGAGATGCATACGCAAACATCTAAGTATTAGTTGCATTAAAAATGAGTTTTTCTATATGAAATAGTATATTTTAAAATGAAATGGAGATCTTTTTTAAGGGTTAAAACCTCATTCAATTTTATGTCTTATAGGGTTTATACTGAGTACAATACTTGTATATATTTTAAACCAAAACAATATATTCTAACAGAATAAATGGAATAGACATGAGAATCCAAATGAAATCTAGTAAATAAACCTTAATGATAATCAAAAAAGCTAAAGAAATTCTATTCCACGACTAATTTTTATATTAGAAAACTAAAGCAATTCATATACAAAATATTATGTTAATATGTATATGGTTTATGGAAGGTTTTGGATTCCACATCTCAACTCAACTAAACTAAAATTCTTAGCATTTACTTCAATAGATATAAACCAAGCCAATAAACTTCTTGATACATTTGAGAATAGAAAGGCATCTTGGGCAAAGTGTGTAGCTCTGTAGTAGATCACTTGCCCAGTGTACACAAGGCTTTGTGTGCCACCCTTTGGACTGAAAAAAAAATTGAGAACTAGTTTCTAAGGTCAAATGCAACATTGTTGCAACCTAGAAATAGCTTCAGATAGTGGAAATGAGGGAGAGTGGAGACTGAGCTCCTTAAACTAAGTCTATTCTTTGACAAAAACAACTTCATTGTAAGTTTGAGAGTTTCTGTAGGATATTCTTATCCCTTAAAAGCAAAGTTGGGATATTCAATAATGAAATAATAATTTTATTATAAACAAATTTGTTTTGAAATAACACAGTGGAGTAAATAGGTGTAATGATGAAATGGTATTGCCCTTTTAATTTTTGAGGACATATGATTGGTTCTCAGGGACCATTGTTTTGAGTATGTTTGAACATTTTTAAAATAAAATGATATAAAATTTTTTTGTCATTAAATTTTTTAATAGTGTGGACCTAGGAGACAATCAATCTTCAATCTTTTTTTTAAAGACAGGGTCTCTTTATAGCCCAAGCTGCCCTGGAACTTGCTATGTAGACCAGGCCTCACTCTCACAGAGATCCATCTGACTATGCCTCTCCAGTGCTGGAATTAATGGTGTGGTACAGCATGCCCAACACAATGGTGTTTTTTTTTAATTAAAAAAATTAAGTTAGCATATAAGATGTTAGAAATCATCATGACATTTTCTAACAAAGTGTGTTTTAGTAATGGCAATTTTAACTGTCTGAAACATCATAATTACTTAAAATTTGTATTGATTTTAGTTTCTTGGATTTTATGTAATAACCTTCTAAGGAATTTAAACTCATTAACCTTGGCTGACTTTTTGAAGCATGAATACTCATTATCTATTTAGCTTGGCCTTTGGAAACATTGTATAGAAGTTTGCAGCAAAGTAAAAACAAACCTAAAAATGTTGATTATTTATTCAGTTCATTTGTGACAGGTTTTATGCCAAATCATTACATTAATTTATTTCTTGAATCCTGACAAAGAAACTATAAGTTGTTTTTAAGAAATAAGCTGCCAAAATTATTTCTGCCAAGGATTTGAGCAAGAATTTGAGGAAAAGGTAGCAGATACACCACTCTTGATCTTACCAACTGCACAGCGTTGCCTGTGTCTGTCCAGTTAATTTCCCTGGATCAGTTATTTAATCTTTCTCAGCTTTAGATTCCTTCCTGTTTTATAAAATATAGGGTGAGAGGAAGAAACTACCTCATAACCATAACAATTATATTAAAAAGAGCCTGGGAACATAGCTCGGTGTGTATATATATATCTCAAATATCAAATATCAAATGATATGTGGAAGGCACTTGGCATAGTGCCTATCACTTGAAAAATATGAAATGACAGCTACTATTACTTTTTACCAATTTTCCTTAAGTAATTAGTAAAACTTTCCCAGGAATATTGTATAAGAGCATATCAAATCATCTGTATGGTTAAGAGAAAGTATCTGAGGAGTTCTAGAACTTTCTAGTAGATAGTCATGGTGGTGTGCAATATGTATAAAACATACCAGGCTTCACAGAGTTTGTTAGAAAAAGAATGTTCAAACATTTCATTAATATTTTTTGTTGTTTTATGCTGAATTACTACTGTTATGGACATACTGAATTACCTATTGTTGAAATTAGTCATTATTAAAAATTAAGGTGACCATTGGAACATGAAAAAATTAAGTTATGGCTCTCATTACATTTTCATTTTTATTGAATTTTTGTCAATTTTATATATTTTTATCATATTTTGACCTCCTCCTTCTCCTATCTGTCCTTCCCCTATCGGCATCCTTCTTATACTTACAGTAATGGTAACAGTATGCACAAGACCCATGCAAGCTCAAGCCAGACAAAATTCCAGCATAGAAGTAGGGAAGTGGATAAGAAGTCCCAAACCTAGCTGAGGAACTATTGGCAACATATAACTATTGCGAGAGGGAGAGTTGGTTTTCTCTGAGGATGTGAGACTAGATAGGTTAACCAGGCTCTAGTGGATGGACAAAAGCTGAAGGACATTTGGAGACATAAACTTGGCTCCATAGGTCTCATTATATATATATATTTTTTTTTGGTCTTTTTGAGACAGGGTTTCCCTGTAGCTCCAGCTGTCCTGGAATTCACTATGTGGACCAGGCTGGCCTTGAACTCACAGAGATCCTCCTGCCTCTGCCTCCCGAGTGCTGGGATTAAAGGCGTGTGCCACCACGCCCGGCTGTCTCATTATATTTTTATGGGTGGTGCTAGTCTGGAACTTGGGCTTCTTTATAAGTGGTGATTCTGCTGTGATGTTTCTTTTACTTTGTAACAAAGCCTGTGAATTGCTGCCATTCCATTGTTGAAATTATTTACATGTGGTTCATCTTAAAACATAAAAGAAAGAAGCCATTGTTGATCTATGCAGTCCCAGTGCTTTGAGTGGAATATCTTCCAGGCAAGAAGATAGGATTCTTTATTTATCATCTTGACTGTTCAAGGAGGAATTCCATTGTGCATTACTCTTTCCCAGTAGGATGATCTTATCATTTGAATTATATAATTTCAGGAAAACAGCAGTAGAAGTGTTGAGGACTTGAGTTAAAAAAAAATATGGCATTATGTTTAATAGACTTCTGATCTTCCCGTTGCTGTTATTATCAGCACAAATACAAATATTGAATGTGGATTAACATAAAATAACTTTGTACTTTGACTGAGTACAGCTTTTCTCAGTGTATTCCAAAGTAAACAAATCCCTTAAGAGTAGGCTATCTGACAGCCTGGGTTGCCTGGCACAATCTCAATTGTAAAATGGTTGCTGTAGTGTAATTCATAACAGCTTTCCGGGTCTCTTAAAGTCGTGCTAGTTTGGGCAATAAATTAAATGATAACCTTTCTCAAGAAGCCCCTTGATGAAAAGACATAGTCAAATAACTTAGGGAAACAAATCATATTCTATTCCTACCTTATTTGTGCATGTATTAGCATCATTAGAAGTTATTTGATAGGTTTACTTAACTTAGTTTAATTCAGTGTTTCTTAAATTTATTTCACAGTGGAATTCCTCTTTTCGTGTCATATGTATTAATATCCCATACATTTGAAATAGTGCAGAATAAGAGCACACGTATAAACAGGATTGAATTTCCAAAATATTGAGCTCTTTTTGGCTAGTAGATTTCCACTTTAGGAATAGAAGAGTTACAATAAGATGACCTTTCTATAATCAGCCTTTCACTCCTTCTAGCTAGTAGCAATGAGATAATGTCTTCAATTAGTGATCAAGATATCTGAGTTGGGACTGGAGAGATAGTTCAGTGGTAAAGAGCACTGACTGATCTTGCAGAGGACCTAGGTATGGTTCCCAGCACCCACATAGTGGCTGACAACCATCTGTAACTCTAGTTCCAGGGGATCCAATGCCCTCTTCTGGCTTTCAAATGAGATGGATGTGCTTGTTTATATATAAATAATTAAATCTTGGCTAACTGACATAGCATAGCTTTAGATCATTGTCCATGTTTTTCAAAAATTGATTGATATTCCAATTTCTTTCATTGTCAATGCTTAAAACACCATTTTATAGGACTAGAGAGACGAATCAGTGGGTTAAGAGCACTTGCTGCCCTTGCAGAGGACCTGGATTTGGTTCCCAGAACCCACATGATGGCCCATAACCATCTGTAACTCTAGTTCCAGGGGATCCAATGCCCTCTTCTGGCTTTCATGGGCATTGCAGGACACCAGTGCACTTACATATATGTAAGCAAAACCCTCATATACATAAAATGAAAATAAAGTTTAAAAAAGTAATCTGAGTTTAGCTCTGAAATTCGGATTCAATTTAGTTAATTTCAATAAAAATTCTTTTTTTGCCTCTTATACAGAAAGTTGAGGGTTAGTATGGGTAATGCCAAAAATATTAAACATGAACCTTTATCCTTAACTTGTGCATAAATAAGTAGATTAGTTTGCTTCCTCTGTGCAAGCCTTTTTCCTCTTTTGGGATGATATCATTCATAATTTCATAATTTCTAGTTTTTGCCACATACAAAATGGCACATGAGCAGAACAATGGGAAGAAGAGCAGTGTAAGGCAGGAGCTGTCAGGACACAGAAGCCTTTCCTAGCTGCACCCAGAAGCACGAGAATGCAGACTCAGGAGAGGCTTGCACTCAGGGTCCTCTGGGTGGGGTGAAAAGGGTTTGTCTGGGTCCCAGTGAGACTAATGAAACCATCAGTGCTAACTTTGGCAGGCAATCTAGAAACTGATCAGGGATGGCCTGATCTGCAAGCCAGGGAATGTCTACATCTGGGCTCTATGCTAGAGAAATTCTTCTTGGGTTCTGAAAGGACAGGCATGCAGGCTTCAGTAAGTGGAAGGGTAAAACCTTGCCCAAGGCCAGTGAGGGTAATATGCCTGGAAGGATGTAGCTTTGCACAGGCTGATCATAAGACTGACCATGGGGCTAAGATTTACCATCATCTGTACCTGAGGGTAAAAAGGAACATGCTTACCATCAAGTGGATTCAAATGGAGCACATTCACAAGCTGAATGCACACATGGTGGTGGAAGCTGCAGGCTGACCATACAGAGACTTTGCAGATCTAAGACCCAACAACGTGGTCAACATCCTGTCAATCAGATTTGAATTACTGTGACTACAAGTCTGAGATAAATGACCTGAGAAGAAGGTTGGTCTCACAATTACTTTGGTTTCAGTCTGTATTCATGAGGATCCAATGATTTTGGCAAGAATGTAAAATAGAACAAAAGAACGGCACAATAGGAACATGCGATGAAGCAAAGTGTCTACCTAATGGTGGACAGGAGAGACAGACATACCCTTCAAAGACATGGCTTAGTGATCTACTTCCTCTTCCTAGGCCCTGCCTCCTAGCTGGGTCATCTGTGAATTCATCAGTGGAATCAATGGTTAACTCATTGATGAAGTTAGTACTCTCATGATCCATTCACTTCAACAGTGACCAAGCCTTCAACATATTTGAGTTTTTGGGAGCAGTCCAAATCCAAACCATTAGCAGCCCCCTTTCCAGGTTGAGAAAGAGAACATTAAAACTGTCCCCGAAGGGAAAGACCAAAAAATAAAGACCTGCCTCTGGGTTCTGTGTACATAGCTGCCTTTGTGATTACTTAGAGTCAATCATTAAGAACAAATCAAACAACTCACAAAGTTTTATCTGCTAAAGTACAAAAATGAAACATGAAGATGAAATTGCTCAATTCTCTCCAGGACTATTGTAAAAGATTTCCCAGAGAGGATGTTAGGTGAGCAGAGTCATGAAGAAAATTAAAATGCTGACCAGCAGGGGTGTGTGTATTTTCAAGCAGATAGTTTTTATAGAGAGCAGTAAATGCTAGATAAGTTCATGCAGGCCATGTATGTGCTACAGGGGACAGGTTAAAAAAGACAGGAAGTAAAAGTTTAAGAGACAACAGAGAGTCAGATATAAAGACTTTTTATTATTTAAGGAGATTGAAAATGACCTGTGGTTTTAACTGCTGTGACTCTAAGACATGAGGAAGTGCCTTGCAGTAAACAAAAAAAGAACAGCAAAACCTTGACGACTTGAGGAGGAACTTTCTTAGGTGTGTTAAACCTGTACCACAGAAATAAAACATGCTGACTCACCACCCTGAGCAACTGCTCTTGGACACTCCCTTTCAATAAGCGAATTCTCATAAACTATTTTAGTAAGACTTCTGCCAGTAAGTACTTGGCTACTCTGTGGGTTTTATGTGTGTGTCCACGTAATAGCACCACAAAGTTTTTCTAAACCAAAGTTTAATTCTGTGGTTTGACTATTCTTTCGTTTCTTATCAGCATAGTAAATAATTTTCCTGGTATTTTAAGGTATTTCCACTTTTGTTGTTAAAAATTCTTTATTTATTTATGCAGATAAGTTGTCAGAGGCCTAAGTCAAACCGCACCTAAACTACAGAGTGATCAGAATTATACAATATCATAATTCATTCTCAGAACTCTTGAGATGTGGTTCATCTAGAATCACACATTTTTCACTAGCTGGGAAGCTGCTCAGTTCAACCAAAAAATGTGACATGAGCCCCACAGTGACCTCACTGGATGACCGGCCAAAGGAAAACAGAAGTTTAGAGGTTTTCCAGCTGCTGACAAGAGTCCTTGGGAGAATTATTCTGGAATATTCTTACTGTTGCTAAAGAAGAGAATGAGATGGGTCAGGAGTAGGAAACCAACAAGAAAACAAGCCTGTCAGCATTCAAAACTGATTACCATGGAATTGCTTTGTGGTTAAAAAAGAATCCACAGGGTTTTAGCAACCTCATTTAGAGATGGTTATCCCAAAGGGCTTTCGTTGGGTATATTTTGTTACAAATAAATGTGCTTACCTTAACTCTGTAACAGCTTTACCAACCACAGGGTCTCTGGTTTGCCTTTGCCAGTTTTCCTGAGGGCTGCCAACTCCATGGAAAATAAGGAGTTTTCCAGGATGTGGGAAGCCCTGGCAGGGCCTGGATCAGATGTGTGGTTCTCACTCTTGTTACTGTAGAACAAGTCAGAAACTGAGCTTCAACCTCCTCCTTTAGCAACCAGAAGCCTGCTAATTATTCCAGACTCCCTTCTATTGGACATAGCAAAGGAGAAGTGGCATTTTCCTAGTCTAAACCAGTTGGATTTGATCATTTGCTTGAACACTTTCTATAAATAACTGTTAAATATTAAATATATTGTTTTCTTTGAACTCCCTCCAAAAAACTCTTCCTGGGATTAGAAGAGCACAGTGCCTATTTTGTGGTATAGTGGGCAGTGCATAAGTTGTAAGTCAGAGGACTGACACTCAATTTTTTTACTTCTTTAGTAGTTGATTACTAACCTGTCTTAATTAAGCAGATTAACCTCCTTAGTCTCAGCTTCACCATCATTAAAAATCATGTGTAGGGGGTGGTACTTTTGTCACAGTACTATGAGAATCAAAAGTGACTTCATGGCGAAGTGTCTAATTTAAACAGAAGATGCTCTGCTACTTATTTCTCATCCCATTCACAACATACTCGCCTCCCTCTTGCTTCTTGTAAGTCCTTGAACTCTGAGCACCTTAAAAGCGTGGCACACACAGGCTGCCTCTTCTGGATGCAGACCTACAAAAGTGCTGCACAGCCCCAGATTGTATAGAAAATGTGTTGCCAGCTAATGCAGTCTTTGACCTGCTATCTTCCACAAAATGAAAACTTTCAGTCCCAAAAGAAAAGTCAAGTTCTTGGGCACAAATAAAAAGAAAAAGCAAAGCCAAAGCTCTTCTTCCTAGAATCACCCATCTTTTTGAGCTTTTTTGGTACACATGCAGTTACAAATAGCCCAAATCTCAAGATTAAAAATGCTGTCCCCTAATACTGTGCAACAGGTTATCTTTCTGTCTTTGAAAATTTCGCACATGTATATAATGTACCCTGACTCCCTCCCTTTAATTCCCCTGACTCCCCAACACATCTCCCTTCTAATTTCATATCCTTTTTAAAAAAATAACTTACCATGTCTAATTAGTGCTGCCCATATATAAATGGATGCGAGGCCATTCACTGGGGCATGGACAACTTACCAGAATTTAAAATTTTAATTTTAATTTTGGATTATGCTTCCAAATATGGTCACATTTCATGCCCCAACCCATAACTGACTATGCCTTGACCAATAAGAGTCAAGAGTAATCAAGGGAATCAGTTTCTAAGCAAAACTTTAATCAATTATTTTTATTTTTTATGAGACAGTGTCTCTAGCCACACTAGCTTTAAAGTCTCTATGAGCCAAGGACAACTTTGAACCTCCTGAGCTTTTGCCTCTACTTCCTGAGTAGTGGGATTACAGGCGTGCTCTGACATTCGATTTATATGGTGCTAGGGCAAACACTAACAGAGCTAGACCCCTAACTCTTAAACATTTTGTTAATATAAGTATCATATCCTCTAAATTTCCAACAACTACTTTTGCTTCAAAAGGATGTCAGATTGTACTTACCAACAATGCCCAGGGTTCCCTGCACTCATCAGGATTGTTTTTATGAATTTCCATCTCCACACATTACTGTCCTTGCTCTCTTCACTACTTTCTTTTCACACAATTAAAAAATGTCTAAACTCTTCTGTGATGTATTCCTTTCCTCTTGTTTCAATATAAGGAATTATGAAACTATCTGATTATAAGACATCAGCTTTTCTTTAAAGGAAAGAAAAATAAATAGGAAATTAAAAGTATGCATTACCTTTTAAGACATGTTCCAATGAGGAATCACCAAAATGATCAAATACATCTTACTGTGAGAATGTAGTGGGTTTTTTTGTGAGAAAACTTAGCACATAATGTATTTTCTATGTTAGTCTTTATCACAACTGTATCTATGTTTATGGATCTATATCCATTTTAAGTATAAAAGTTATGAATTTGATGCATTTTAAGAATGAAGCAAAACTCTTATCATTTTATTTTGAAAAATCAGAACATATGTCATTCTGAGTCCCTGCCTAAGATTAACTAATAAAATAATGCTTGACATTTTTCAAATTTCCTAGGAGCATGACATAGTTCATCCTGTCTTATTATGGAGGAAGGGTTCTTGAAGTGTTTATTCTAGCTGCCTAATCACCATACCAACCACTCAAGTCCATGTAGCCTATTTGAAACCTGGCTGCTTTATTGCTTGTGTAGTACCTTTCTGCACACTCAGCTCAATCCTGGGGTCTGTCTCCTGGAGTCACAAAGCCAGAACAATGGGGACTGAGTCACCGGTCACTTAATGCACTTTTACCATTGTTTTGTCATGGGTTGGATTTATTTTATTTTTATTTAATTTTTACTTAATCTACACAGAAGTAGGTTTCCCAAAGGCTTTTTCATACAGAGTTCGGTTGACCCTCCTCCAACTCTGCTCTCTGCTCTCTCCCTGCCCACCTTGCCTGACTTCAGATCTCTGAATGGTACTGGGATCTACCCCATTAACCCCAGGAAATTACCTCTAGGACCATGTCAGACCCTCCCCACTTCAATTACAAACAACAACCTCTGTCCACTCTGAGATAAAGAAGTATGTAATTATCTTCAATTGATCTGAACTTCAGCTTTCATTCTTTCTGAAGAATTTTGTGTTTATTGAGTGGGCACTGAAGGGTAATTGTCAGAACGAGAGAACAAACTGTGTCTCTTCACACATGAGGCAGAAAAGAGAGTGAACATCAGGGAAACCAAAATAGCAACTGAATGACAGAGAGAACTTACCAGTTGGTTTGGTGTGTACATCCATCAACAGACACTGATCTTGAGTAAGGTGCTGTTATTTCTTCATGAATGTGTCCCCAGCGCTCAGCACAGTACATATCATTTTCTTGTACATATTGACCCAATGAATAGGATGCACTGTGAATTATTATTCTTGTTTTTCATGATATATTTTTTGTAAGTACTTTCAGGTTAATTAAAATGTGTACTTAGTCAAACTGAACTCAATAACACATCTGTTCCCCACCTATAACATTTTAATGGAATTTTCTTCAGGTGTGTAAGGAATGCAAGTTGGCAAACATCCTAAATTGGAACTTTAAAATCCTGGGATCCAAAATAGTTCTGAGTTCTGCTTTTTACCCCCAAGAAGTTGTTCTATCTTTCTGTTTCACATATTGTAGTGAGTGAAATGTTCCAAATTTAGATGAAAAGTACATACTGTTCATTCAGGGTACAAATATATCACTGAAGTAAAACGTTTGATGAGGACGCAGTTAGTTTCTATCACTGATAAATATCAAGAACATTTCATATGAGAATAAGGAAGTTTCCTGGTTAGTTTGGAGTCACCAGTGCACACTGCAAAGCCTATACTTTTTGTTCTTTTTGCTACCTCTGTTCATAAAATTCCATTATTTAAAATATCATTTTAAGCCAATAGTCAAGTTCATTCTTTAGATAGCCAAAGTCCCATGTTATTGCCTTTCATTCCTTCAGAATCTAATCCATAATCCCCATCAGGCCACTGTCATATATAAAAAATTACAGTCACTTTGCTAGAAATCCCTTGTAGAATTTGTTACAGCACCAACTAAAAAGAGCTAAAACTCTGGAGGTGGAGATGACCCATGAGGGTTTTACCTTTTCAGCAAATATTTATCTACTCATCTTCAACAAAAAGCTATAGTGGGCCATGGTAAAACTATGATTTATCAGTAAATGCTACCTTCAAGGGGATTGTTATTTCTATGGGTGGAAATAACACAAACACACCAATAACTATAATTTCAATTTGAGACAGGAAGTGATGAATAGCATCAGAGGAACAGTGCTCATAAAAGGTAGGGACCACATTCATTTTAACCTTGAACAGTCATTAAACTGTGCCTCAGAGAATGGGCTTTAGTGTATTTGGACAAGAGGGTGATTAGGAGGGAAGATATTGTGATACAAGGAACACCGTGAACAAACACTCAGACCAGAACAGGAAAATCAGCCACCCCCAACAACAGTGAACATCATTTCCTACGTAGGTACATTAAATCTGCATGTTTCATTGGAATAATGGAAGGAATTATGAAACATGCTCTGTTATTTGCTGCTTTGTAAATGTTCAAAATCAACCAACAAAAATGCACGGACAATAAATCCTGAAGTCTCTTTGATGGCTGTCTACATTTTCTTATTAATTTAAATTCTTTCTTTAGGACAACAGTTATATTAGGGTTCTCTAAAGAAACAAAACCATGTAGGCAATACAGTCATAGAAATAAAAATAATACTTAAATAAAAAGAAACAAAACCAAATATATAAACATACACACATGCATAACACCATATACATATGTATACATATATACTTGTAGATGCCATGAACCATGAAGACATAGCACATAACAAGATGGAGAATCAGTTGTTTTTCATTCATGTAGGTAGGTAGTTATGTTTCTTAAGCATTTCTGGAAACATACTGTCAAAGAAAGGAACATATCCCTATCAGCTGTGCTAAATAATTTGAAGCACAGAGAAATTAGGAATTCTGAGGTTAATGCAGGTAGAAATGGCCCATTTAGTAACAGAATCAGAATTGATGTTTTCTAAGTTGTTGTTAAGTGATTTTTCTGTTGTACTATATACTAGTTATATCCTAAATCCTGTAGCATTTATTGTATTAAATCATTTCTTGTATCTTATTATAAGACACATTTATTTGCACATGTTCTACCTATACAACCAATTTGAAAGTAAGTTTATTTGTGAAAAACTCTATCGTGTTCAATATGTAATTGAACATCAATAAGTTTCTTTTAAAGAACAGATTCTGCTATACATTGTGCTTATATTAGATAACAGTTTGCTCATACAGCTTGAAATGACAATCTTTTAAAATTAGTTTTCAAAGCATGTGGATGAGATATGTTACTTTTTATGATGTTGAGAAGTCAGAAAGGCTATACTCTTCATATAGGCTTACGACTTGTGTGAACATAGACAAATAGCCAGATTTAAGATCTAATTTCATTTTCTGTAAAAAGAAGGTGATAACAGAACTTTAGTAATGTGTGATGTGATTAGGAAATGTCTCATTATGCTATGAAGAGTTCCTTGGCACTTAAGATGCAAGAGATTCATGTGTCTTTGTTTTCTAAAGGAAGTCATTTCCAGTTACAACATACCAAGTTCAATAAGTCTGACATGAGTTATCAAATGGAGCTATCCTCTTTGGAATTTATGAAATTCTTAGGCTTACATCATCTAACAAAGTGGGAGAGAGCTTGGATCTTGGTCCATGGGTGCTTCCCTTGGCTCCATTTGTTTGGTACTTGGTACACATCCTTCACAAACATGAATGGTAGCTCACTTTTGTACATGCTTGTTACTACTTGAACACTGATTCTTTGTTATACACTGGAGATGGATTCCTTGGGATGGGAAGGGTGTCATGAGAGCCACTCAAAATGTCCCTTTCTGCTGACTGCTTAGTCACAGTGTCTTACACAAGGTGTTCAGGACACAGCCTTTAGGGTCAACACTTATCCCTGTTCATACATTTCTTCCCATACAAGAACTGACTGCTTCTAGGATGCTGAATCTAAACACTTAAAGAAACACTGTTGTGTGTTACGACTTTCTGGGGAGACATTAATAAATGTCTACTCATGTCAGACAGGGCATGGATGGCAGACCAAAACAACCCCCCTCCCTACAAAGAAACCATAAAAACTATTTTACTGAAGGACAGTCTGGCTAACCAATGAGTTTACAATGAGTTTATTAGGGTTACTTACATGAGTAAGTAGTTACTTGAGCATGAGTAAGGAGTTACTTACGTGGCAGCATTACTGAAAAGCTCACCCCAGCCTGGGTGATTACTCAGGGAAGTTGTATCCCCATGACTTGCAGGCAGTTCAACAGGTTGGAGAGTCTCTTATGCAGTTCATACTACTTATAGAACCTTGGGGAGGGGCTCTGTGACTCTTACAAACTTCAGAAACTTTCCTGAGACTTGTGAATTGTTTGCTTCCTAGCCTTTTAACTTTTGTTTACTTCTCAAGTCTTAAAGAGCCTCCTTCTAGGGGCTGGAGAGATGGCTCAGCAGTTAAGAGCACTGACTGCTCTTTCAGAGGACCGGGGTTCGATTCCCAGCACCCATGTGGCGGCTACGTTTGGTCCTTAACTCCAGTTCCAGGGGAATCCAAAGCCCTCTTCTGATCTCCGTGGCATTGCACGACATGGGTGCACTCACATACATGCAGGCAATATACTGATACACATAAAATAAAAATAATAAATAAAATATCAAAAAAAGGAGCTTCCTTCTAGGATGGAATGCCTCAATTCCAAGGAAATTGATAGCCAGCAAACCTGCAGTCTCCCTATAGTCTCATAGTCAATTAGCTCTGTGGTTGGGACAAATCTCCCTATAGTCTCATCAGTCAATCAACTCTGTGGTTTGGCCACTTTCCCCAAACTTCCATTTTCATTCTCTTTTTGGATAAAATCCAGTTTAACTCTTCTACTGGCTTCGTTGGTGGATGTGAGAAATTTAGACCACAGGCCATGAAGTACAATAGGAAAAAAGTCAAAATATTGAGAAAAGTTTGAGTAAATCAGACTCCTGCACAAGCAAACCATGTAGCATATAGCAATTGCCCAATTTATGTGTCTTCTCTCACTGTTATTGTGAACAGAATGAAAGTTTTGGTTCTTGGCCCTGTCTCTTATATCACGGAGCATTTGAATACAGTACTCGTGCATTTCTTCTGTAAATTAATTGTGAAATTTAATTATGCACAATTCATATTGCCTTAGTCTTTAATTGCAAGTACATACAAATATTTCAAAGATATAATAATATCTTAAATCTCAAGTCTTGGAACTCACAGTTGCTTGATTAATAAAAACTTAATCTTTTTTCAAAATTTTTATTTATTATTTTTCTCTTATGTGTACGACTGTATTTCCTGCATGTATATAAGCGTATCTGTGTTGTACATTGCTCGAGGAGGTCAGTCAGAAGAGGGCGTCAAATTCCCCTAGGCCTGGAGTTATGGATGGTTATCAGCTGCCATATGGGTGGATGCTAGGAATCAAACCCAGGTCCTCTGCAAGAGCAGCCAGTGCTCTTAACTGCTGAGCCATCTTTCCAGCCCCCAAACTTAATCTTTAGAGCTGGAAATGGTGTGGTTAAGCTTCAGTAATCACAGCATTTGGGAGTCTGAGGCAAGAGGATCACAGATTTGAGGCCATCCTTTGCTACACAGAGAGATCCCCTGAAATAAATAATATTCAGCTACAGAAAAGAACAAACTCCAATTCATACTGTAACATGGATGAAACCTTCAAACATTATGTTAAATCAAAACCACCAGCCACAAAGGATCCCATTATGCATGATTCCATTCATACAAATGGCTCTTCCATTGAAAGAAAATTTTAAAAGTATGCAAATTCTATAGAGAAAGAAAGCAGAGCAGTGGCTGCTTAGAGTGGGAGGGGTGGTATGGGGTGGGAGCAGTGGTAGCTGGCAGGTAGTCACATAACCAACAAGATCTTAAATCATCACTGAAATTATTAAGCTGACTCATAATGACTTACTGTTATACATACATATGTAAATATATATGCATCATGCATCTCTCAAATCTCAAAAGAGAAGCTTACTTATGTAAGAGCTAGAGGTGGTGGATAACCACAAGGAAACCAAGTTTTCCATACAGCTGGGAAGTGAAGTTTCTCATATGAATGCAGTAATGGTGACAGCATGCACAAGTCCCATGTAAGCTCAAGCCAGATGAAATCCCAGCACAGAAGTAGGAAAGTAGGTAAGAAACTCCAGCCTTATCTGAGGAACTATTGGCAACTGATGGCTTCTGGGAAAGTGAGAGTCCCCTTTAAGGCTGAATCTCTTGGTGGGTTAACCAGGCTGCAGTGGATGAACCCACACCGAAGGACATTTAGGGGCACAAATTTGACTCTATAGGCCTTAATACATACATATGTGTGTGTGTAATAGAGTATATGAAATTGGGGGATTAAAAGGGTGCAGCTGAAGGAGTGCACCTAAGTACAGCCCAAATATATTGTATAAAATTTACAAAAATTAAACAAAATTATGTTAAAAATAAAAAAAACAACATGAACAACAATAAAAAAATAGACACCACCACCACCAACAAACTAGGCAGCTTGGTTCAAGAACCTGGGCTCTCAATCTCTGGGCTATGCTATCTCTCTTGTGTGCAGAAATGTACTGAATAGAACTTCTTGCTGTATGTACTTGGGTAATATTAAATACATATGTTTTTGGTTTTCTTTTAAACTTTTTTAAAATTGATTTGAGGATTTCATACAGTGTATTTTGGTCATATTCAGACCCCTTTCCTCCCTTTCCACCCCCACATATTCCTGGAGGCTAAGGAGCAAGAAGAGTGACTTAATGAATGCCAGTGTTAAAAAAAGAATGGGTAACATTTTCTTTTTTGGTCTTTTTGAGACAGGGAATCCCTATAGCCCCAGCTGTCCTGGAACTCACTATGTAGACCAGGCTGGCCTTGAACTCACAGAGATCCGCCTTCCTCTGCTTCCCGAGTGCTGGGATTAAAAGCGTGTGCCACCACGCCTGGCTAAGAATGGGTAACATTTTAAGGAGGGTTCAACATCTGTTGCTATGGTTATTTCTGTGCTCTTAGCTTCCTGAAGAGAAGGGCTTCTATGGGTTTGGAGAGATGGCTTAGTGGTTAAGAGCACTGACTCATCTTGCAGAAGACCCAGGTTTGAATCCCAGTATGGTGGCTAACAACCACCTGTAACTGCATTTCCCGGGGATAGCGCAGCTCCTTCTGTCCTCTGCAGGCACTGCATGACATGGGTGCACTTACATAATGCAGGCATAACACTCACACACATATAATAAAATAAATTAAAAGAAAAAAGGGTGTCTACTCTCCATTCTCTATTGAGCATCATTAAAAAGCTGGGAGAAAGAAGCAGAGAAAATTTCACAACGGTTCCCTTACATATCTGCTCTAATGGTCAGGCCTGGCAAGTGTAAACTTCCTAAAACGACGAATGATCCAGGCACTTGCATCTGAAGATCATCTCCAGCTACACATAAACTTCGCATCTTTACCAAAGCGTGCTTTATCTTGCCTGAGTTTTATCTGAGTAGTTAGCCATCAGAAATGATGCTGCAAAAAGCCATATGCCTCTATTTATCCTTATTTCCTGAAAAAAGATCTCCGTATCTCGTCCCAATTACAAAGCTCTCAAAAAGTTTTCATTTGAAAACTTTAATTCATCGATGATAATACCAATTATAACAAATGCCTAAAATCTTAGGCTTCTCAGTATGCAGTCTCAAATTCTTTCATTCTTCCCACCAGATGGCGCTACCACTCCACATTTTCTAAAGACTGACAAAATTTTTCCTTTCTTTTAAACTGAATTTTTGTATATTTCATACAGAACATCTCAAACAATCTTAGTCATCCTTAAACTCCCATCCCCACTGGCACCCTTCCATACCCTCTGCCCCCCATATACTCTGTCATCCCTGTAAAGGCCCATTGTGTCAAGTCAGTGTCTCCAGCCGTTCCCCAGAGCAAGTTCATCCACTGAGGTCTAGTCAGCCTATGTAGAGTCCCTTGTTTTAGGAAGATCAGCTCTTCTTCACCTAGAAGCAGTAAGTTGCCAATAATTCTTCAAATAAGATTGCATCTGCTGTCCACTTTTCCACTTGTATGCTGGGTTTTTGTCTGTCTGAGTTTGCTGGGAACCTGCTAATATGATTCTATGGCAATGATGTCAGCATACACAAGACTGACAATTTTTGGAGGGACTTTTTAGAGTTAACCCCCTGTTAATGCTATTCAAAGTTGCAAGACTCTGTCATCTAAGACGGTGGTGTTATAGGAATTTTATAAATGGACTCCTGTCAACTGAAGTGGGCCATCCAGGTGTAACATGTCGACAAGTTTAACTTCAGTCACTCTTGTGTATTTAAACGAAAATTAATGTAGAAAATGTGTCACCCTCAGAGTCTTCACCTCTTTATTTGTTTGGTGCTTTATTCTGTTTTTATTAATTTATTATTTTTATTTTATATGAATAGGTGTATTGCCTGCATGTGTGGAAGGCACCCAAGTCATGCAGTACTTGCAGATGTCAGAAGAGGGAGCTGGATCCCCTGGAACTGGAGTTATGGATGGTTGTTAGCTGCCATGTGGTTGCTAGGAGTCGAACCCCGGTCCTCTGCAAAAGCAGCCAGTGCTTGTAACTGCTGAGCCATTTCTCCAGTCCTGGTGTTTTATTCTTAACAGGTATGAAAATAGATGTATTTTCTCCTGCTATTAACATCCTTCATTAAGAAAATATACCCATAATGATCTCAAACCCATAATGAAATCTTTAATACAGATTTAGAAAGATATTGCAATATTCTTTTGCAACCACAAAAAGTGAAGCTGTTTTTACATAGGATAATAATATTTATGTTGAACTTAAAAGCAACCTTGCAAAAGAAAGCTGAAATTAGGGGGCAGCAGGTGGCTGGGTGTGTGAATCATGTTCTTGGTTCTGTGACAGACATAGATCAAACATTCCATTTACTCTCTTACTTTCTGGTCCCCTTATAATTAAATGGGTCTGAAGGACAAGTTTTGACCAATGAAATACTAGTGCACATAGGGTATCTTTTCCAGACTGAGGTAATGATACCCTCATGTAAATTTCTCAAGTGTTTTTGAGATAAAAGGAATTATGGGAAGAAAAGGAGAGTGAGATAATGAGACAATAAAGGTGGGGAGCAGATCTGTTTCTGTGTGGTTTTCCCTCTTTGAGTTTTTGGTTCCACATAGAGCTGGATATTCTTTGACTAAGCAAGAGGACATGGAGGGTAAAGAGAGACTCTCTCACTCAACATTTGAGACTAGGAGAAGATGACAATATGCTGGCACAAAATACCAGTTGGGGCACAATCATGATCCGTGATTGAGGCCGGGGAGGGGGGGAACCTGGCAATATAATTCTCCTGGACATGCTTTGCTCCTAAGTGGTTTGAACTGATCCCAAATTACTGGGTATCAACAAGGAGAGCTTGCTGGAGAGAATCATCAGAGCAGAACAAGAGGCTGAGTGATATTTTAGAAGACATTTGTACCACATGGAAGGCACGACTAGATCCTGAGTAGTTAGCTGTACCAGTAGTAAGGAGCATGGGGCCTAGACAGCAGAGATCATGACCAGCCCATGACCAAGGCTAAAAAGTACAATCAAGATTATGTCAGACTTAAACTTTAGTCTGAAATATGAATAATAACATGAGATGAGTAAAGAACATTGTATCAGAAACATGACGAGGCCAAGGCCAACACTCTCAAGACCCTTGACTCTTCCCTGATGTCAGGAGGATACTTATTCTACATGAAGGCACTTTTTCCATAAGGCTAGGGATATAGTTCTTTGGTAGAGTGAGACCCTGAATTAATTCCCAATGCTACAAAAAAGCTTGAGACATCTAATTTGATAAAGATAAAGGGTTTATTTAGCAGTACTCAGGAAAGAGGTGGAGTCAGGAGGATCAGAAGTTCAATGTGACCTTGTCTCAAAAACTAATAAAAACCCAACCCAACCCAACCCAACCCATAGATAACTGTAGTTCTCCCTCTCCCCACCCCTACCCCCATCAAAGAAAGTTTCTTTTTGCAACAGATGGAGACCATTACACACTTCCATAGTTGGTCAAAATTCAGAGACTAAGTGACCATGGGCTGCCCAGCCCCAAGTGATACATCTAGAATGCAGCTGCTACACCTAAGACTCAGTGACTATCTCAGAAGAGGAGGTGAGGTGAAAAAATTTTTAGGAGTCAGAGGGCCACCAGGGGTAGAAAGACTGTAGGAGTCAGAGGACCAGAGGACACTTGCTTCTAGAAATGACAATGGGGGCTAGAGAGATGGTTCAGTGGTTAAGAGCATCAGCTGATTTTCCTGAGGACCTGGGTTTGGTCTCCAGCACTCACATAGTGGCTAGTAACCATCTGGAACACTAACCAGGGGATCCAACAACCTCTTCTGGTCTCTGTGGGCATTGCATGCATTTACATACATGTAGGTAAAACTCTCATAGGCTTAACATAAAAAACAAATTAGAGGGGCTGGAGAGATGGCTCAGTGGTTAAGAACACTGGCTACTCTTGCAGAGGACTGGGGTTCAGTACCCAGCACCCACATGGCAGCTAACAACTGTCTGTAACTCCAGTTCCAGGGGATCCAATGCCCTCTTCTGACCTCCGTAGGCATTGCACAACATGGATGCATCTGCATACATGCAAGCAATATACTCACACACATAAAAATAACAAATAAAATATTTAAAAACATAGAAATGTCAAGGAAGCCACAGCCATGACAGTATGATCGCCTAGATAACACATACATAATGACAGCACCAGCCAGCGACGCTGGGGGAAATTTCATGGGTCACACTTCTACATGAAGAACTACAGGCAATTGATGGCTGCGGAGAGAGGAAGAATCACTTTTCTCCAGGGACGAGCTCCTGGATAGGTCATTCAGTCCCAAGTGATCAACCCTAAACACATGTATGTACCAGCACCACTAAATAGATTTAGTAGGTTGCTTCTAAATACAAAAATATGTATGTACATGTAACAATAATGATTAACGAGAAGTCATGATATTGAATGGGAATGAGGAGAACGTGGGAAGAGTTGAGGGGGAGAAGCATAGAAATGATCTAAATACAGTAAATATTCTGACTAAAACAAGAGCAAAAGGATTTATTCTGACTTACAGAAAGATAGACTCCATCGCGTCAGGAAGGCATGGCAGCTATTATGAAAGGCATGGTGGCAGGAACAGGAAGCTGGCTGCTCACAGTGCATCTGTACTTAGGAAGCAGAAGAAAAACAGTAAGTGGGGACCAGGCTATAAACCTCAAAGAAAGCCCACATTCAGTGGCGTACTTCTTCTGGAGCAAAGTTCCATCTCCTAAGGGCTCCATAACCTTTCCAAACAGTTGCCTTCACCTGGGGACCAAGGGACCAAGAGTTCAAACATATGAGCCTATAGGTGACAGTTCATGTTGAAACCTTGTAAGAAGGTGAATGGTAGGTTTGTACTTTTTGGTCCTCTTTGGGTTATATGGGGCTTTATCACTAATCCTAGATAGTCAGTTTTGATGGAACTGGCTTGAACTCCTCTCAGCCTGGCACATATAATTACTAGTGAAAAAACTTCATTTTTTCTTCTATTATTGGTCCACCAGATATATTTGTTTTATGTTATTAAGATTTGTTTTTTCTTATTGAGACAGGATTTCACTATGTAATCCTAGATGGCCTAGAATTTGCTATGTAGGCCAGGCTAGCCTCAAAGTCCTAGAGACCCATCTACCTCTGCTTCCTAACTGCCGAGATTAAAGGTGTGAGCCACTGTACCCAGCCCTTATTAGCCCATTTTTTAATTATTTGTTTTTTTTATATATATATGCATTTTCTGGATTTATTATTGATTTTATTTTGAAAAGACATTGTTCCAACATGCTTTGAAACTCAATTTTTATCAACACATTTACTTATTCATTTATTCCACAAACAGCTTTGATCCCATGTGCTTGGGACCTATCAGTGTCCAAAACAAACAATTCACCTTTTTGATGCTTGTATCCTAGAATTCCAGAGACAGACAATAAATATCACATTTAAGCCAATTATGTAGCAAATTGAGAAGTGATAAAGTCACAATAAAGAGAAAATGTAGAGCAAAATAGAGGAGAATGAGAAGTCTGGGTTTGGAGACGATTCATCAGAGTCGACGCACTTGGAAAAGTGTGAACAGCCCTTGTCCCATGGTGGGTTGACTTCCAATTTTTGACTTTATTAGGATGGAGCAAAAGTGATAAGCATCCAGTAAGAAGCATCCTTGGAATGCTGATTTTGATATTTTCCCTAGTTACCGATGTTCAGTGTGGCAATCTGTCATAGCCAGCAGGGGCGGCTAGCTATGGTGTCAATTAGCCACAGGGGCAAAAAACCCATACTCTGCTGTGCTGCGCTATGATGTACAGCGGTCAAGGTGTATTAAATGCATTTTCAAATTGAAATATTTTCAATCTGGTGTGGGTTTTCAAGGATTTACCCCACAATAAGGCAGGGGTCATCTTACAATCAGAGTCTTGATGTAGATACAACAATAAGCCTAGAAGACGGCTGCAGAAAGAACATTGTAAGCTGAACAGATTTCTAGAACAATAGTTCTCAATATTTTGCTCTCAGGACCTCTATTCTTATAACTTGTTGAGGAGCCCAAAACATTTGTTTGGTTCATATTTAGTCACTTGTACAGACATCAAGGATAATAATTTTACTAGCAGATGATCTATGGTGAAAGATAGGCCAGGAGGTAAGAAGACTGTAGTCTAATTGTGTGAAGTCTTGAGGGATGTGAGGAATGATGGAAGACCTATGAGCAGAGAAGTGGCATGATCTGACCAAACTTTCTAAGAGAACACAGTAATGGGAGCCATGCTGGAGAGCCAGAATGCAATGAAAGAGACCTGTAAAAGGCTGTAAATAATTCAGGTAAGGACACCCACATTTGTCAGCGTTAAGTATAAATATAGCAGTAGGTTTATTAGAATTATGTTAGTGTTATTAAGGTAATGTCACTCCCTCTTATAGAGTCATCTTCAATATATTTTTTTCTTTTTCCCTTATAGCTTTTATATAAAAATGTTAATTTATTACCCAATTGCTCATTTCCCCTTAATTTTCTTGTTAAAAGGCAATACAAGAAAATTATTTTCATAGCTCCTTTTCAGCCAATAGTTTAAGTTCTCTATTCTTTTGTTAGCAAGCTCATTTTTATAGATCTTTAAAAACTATACTTTGAAAGGCAATTACAAACCCTTATGTTAACATTTTTGTTAATACTTTCTCATTTATTCATTTTAACTCCATGTTATTTGCTCTTTTTATCAGACATAATTTTCTACAAAAGAATGTCTTACATTTTAAAGTAGGTCTCTCTTTGACTTTACTGATATGTGCTTTTTCCTGAATACATTTTTGGTACATGACTTCATTAAATAATAAAAAGCAGACATTCCTTTCAGTACTCAAAAAATTTAAATAAGTATGTCATCTAGTATAGCTTCATTGAATGTAGTCACTCATTCTCTGTCTTTTCAACAGTTCTTTATTAAAAATTTACTTTATGTTGATTTTATGTGCATGAGTATTTTGCCTGCATGTATGTAAATGCATCCCTGTTGTGTAATGCCAACAGAGGTCAGAAGGAGGTGTTGGATCCTCTGCAACTGGAGTTATAGATGTTTGCCAGCCACCGTATAGGTGCTGGGAATAGAACCTGAATCCTCTGCAAGACTAGAGTACTCTTAAAAATATGTTATTTATTCTTTTTATTTTGTGTGTATGAGTGTATTGCCTGCATGTATGTAACTGCACCTCTGTCATGCAATGCTCATGGAGGTCAGAAGAGAGAGCTGGATTTCCCTGGAACTGGAGTTACAGTTGGTTGTTAGCTGACATGTTAGCTGGGAACTGAATTTTGGTCCTCTGTAAGAGCAGCCAGTGCTCTTAATTGCTGAGCCACCTCTCCATCCTTTATTCAACAGTTCTTGTTAATACTCACTTGAAATCTCTATAAATATAAGGGTCCATATTTAACATACAGAGAGAAATTACCTTTGTCTAGGGATGTTACAGAGGTAGGGTTTTCTCTAGGAACTATGACCTCTCCAGCCATGTGTATTTGGTAAAGTACCTGAAGAAATTTAATTAAATCTGCTAAAATATTTTAAACTGTTGCTTTATAAAGTTAAGTGGAATTGAGTGGTTCTGAGGATGGCATTAGGAATCATTAAAACAGAAGAGGATTTTTGGATTATTTTCTCCCTATGTACCTTCATGATATTTTAAAAAGAGTTAAATATTTCAGTGTACTCATTAGGTTGAACAAGAGATTATATGAAGCTGTTATGCTCATGAAAAAAGAAGGAAGAGGTATACATTGACATAGCAAAGACGTCCAGCAAGTCTACATTGAAATTTGAAAGTTTAGGAATTTCATCTTATTTCTAAGTGGTTTAAACTAATACTCATATATAAAGAACAAGGTCAACAAAATCAAAGAATTGTAACTAATCAGTTGCCAGTTTATGTCACATTTGGTTCTGTAATCTTTTTTTCTTTCATATTATTCTTTCATTTGTAGGCTAAATAGAAAGAAATGGAACATGAAGTTCAAGAAACTTATTAAAAATGTCTGTGCTCATTATATATCTGATTGTGTACAGAACAAGTGATGCCTAGGAGTGTACTCATATGATTTATTGTCCAAACTAGGACAGTTTTGAGTGTTAAGGGTATACTGCTGAATATCACACTGAGTCAATATGTGAAAATTGTCTCCATCAAACATGACTATCCATTCGCCCTACACACTGTAAAGGGAGATTTGATCCTGAATGGTTTTTGTGTCTTAGAAGGGGAGGACATTTTTAGAATAATGTGAAAGAAACACGTTTTTGCCCGTTTTTTCTTCTTTTCCACTGGAGGAGGAATGACCTGGCTGATCGTTGAGTTTTAGAGAACACAAACATGTAATGCTTAAGCATAACCATGGTCAAGAGTAACTGATATAAACTGTGATTCTTCAGAAAAAACATCCCCAGATGCTTGTAAAAGTTTCCAGTGTTATATAAAAGATAACTTTTGCATCCTAATTTTAGATTTATGTGTCCATATGGACTTTTGGAAAATTGAATTTAAATATATCCATTTCATCACCGTATCTTCCTCTACTGTAAATCTTTTAACAATCTTAGCAAGAATGTTCTTTTTAGAGAAGAGTTTTCTCCTCACTCTTTCCTATCCGATAATTCCTGAGAATCTTCTGTTTAATTTTAAATTAAAAGTAATTAGATTTAAGCTGAACTCATGACTTCTGGCATACATTAACAATGATTTTATTAATCAAGTTTTCATCTACTTTACTTTGTACATTGCTGAGTTATATTTAGTAATGTAAAATGTAATCCAAATTGTAAAACTCAAAGTTGGAATTGTTTGCTTCTGCATTTCTTCTTGTATAGACTTCCATAGAGTGAAGCCTGAGGGCGTGCATTAAACTGCCACAGCTACTTTTCTTGTCACTCTGGCAGAATAATTGACAGAAAAGGGGAGATGCATTTATTTTGGCTTATGATTTGAAAATGTAGAAGTTCATCATGGTGAGAAAGGCATCTTTGGGGGGCTGGAGAGATGACTCAGCAGTTAAGAGCACTGGCTGCTGTTACAGAGGACTGGGGTTCAGGTCCCAGCACCCACATGGTGGCTAACGACTGTCCGTAACTCCAGTTCCAGGGGATCCTATGTCCTCTTCTGACTTCCACGGGCATTGCATGACATGTGTCCACTTACATACATGCAGGAAATATACTCATACATGTAAGAAATAAAAATAAAATATTAAAAAGAGACATTTAGAATGGAGCACCATTTGTCTGAGGCAGCGGCAGCATGGGACAGCTGCTTATTACCTTACCTGGCTCAGACCGGGAAACAGAATGCTCCATCTGGAAGGAGGGCAAGGCTATAACTTGATTCCTCCAGCTAGGCTCCAGCAGCTGGGGATCAAGTGTTCAAACATCTGAGCCGATGGGGGGCATCTCGCTTCTCAACTATAACCTACACATTGTTGATCTACGGGAGTCAACTTTCATTTGAAAGGAAGAAACCTAAACTATTAAAGGCCCCACCAAATAGTAACAAATACATACTTCCAATTGCTTAAAAATAACATACCTGGAGAGAGGGCTCAGCATGTAATGCACTGGCTGTTTGCAGAGGACCCAGATTCGATTCCCAGCACAGGGCAGCTAACAAGCCCAGCAACTTCAGTTCCAGGGGAATCTTCTGCAGGCCCTGTACACATGTGATGCACTTACATTTGAGTCCATAGAACACAGCCAAAACATTTGAACTCATCAAATAAAAATAATAAATAAAATACTAAGAACATAAGCTTAATAGATAATTGTGGAAAGTATAGCAACATTCCAAATAAGATGCATCTTTAGATAATGAAACACATATTGTATTAGTCAGGGCTAGCTACCCTTTCACCTTAAACTGGTCATAACGGATCCTGCTGGTATTTTGGGACAGAAAGACACCATGCTCCATATATCTGATTAGTTACTACAAATTTAAATCTAGGTCCAGTCTGTTATTTTAACCTTTCAGGGGTGAATTCAACAGAGTACCTGAAGCTGAGAAGCCTCCCCATGTAGGTATCCCTTTTCAAGATTCACATAGAATCTCCAGTGTTTTGAAATTGTTATATGGTTGGTCTTCATTTTACATCTAATCACTTCAGCAGTGTTGGTTTTGATTCTTTTCTTCCACAGCTCACCACTGTGTTAGCTTTTGTATCTCTGATCAAATGTCTGATGAAACAATTCAAGGGAGGAAAGTACACAGTTTCAGACTTTCAGTTCATGGTTGCTTGGCTCCATGCACTTGGGCAGAACATCATGACAGAACAGTGTGGCAGAGGTGTCATAGCAGATAGGAAGAAGAGATAGAGATAGGAAGGAACCCTATCTCCGAGACAAAATCTCAACGATCCATCCCCGAACAATTCAAGGGAGGAAAGTACACAGTTTCAGACTTTCAGTTCGTGGTTGCTTGGCTCCATGCACTTGGGCAGAACATCATGACAGAACGGTGTGGCAGAGGTGTCATAACAGATAGGAAGAAGAGAGATAGGAAGGAACCCTATCTCCGAGACAAAATCTCAACGATCCATCCCCCAGTGACGTACTTCCCCAAGCTAAGTCCTACCTCCTGAAGTGTTTAGAACCTACAGAACAATGCCAGCAGTTGGAGACAAAAAGCAAAGCATAGGAATTCCTGTGGAATTCCTTTTTACTTCCCCAAGCTAAGTCCTACCTCCTGAAGTGTTTAGAGCCTACAGAACAATGTCAGCAGTTGGAGACAAAAAGCAAAGCATAGGAATTCCTGTGGAATTCCTTTTATAACCAGAATATAACATCGTCCTTAAACATTTGTGTTCTTTATATTTAGGTGCACCATACCTTCCACTCAATTTTCTCAAAACTTTTAGTTACTATATATTTCATCTCACTTGTCAAAACAAGCATAGGCCAGGCATGATGGCGCATGCCTTTAATCCCAGGCAGAGGCAGGCGGATCTTCGTGAGTTCGAGGCCAGCCTGGTCTACATAGCAACAAGAACAACAAAAAAACCCAAAAAGCAAAACAACAAAACAAAACAAAACAAAACAACAACAACAACAACAAAACAGGCATAGATGATCCTCAAAATCCCATATTCCGGCTCACAACAACAACAACAACAACAAAAACCAAAAAGCAAAACAACAAAACAAAACAACAACAAAACAGGCATAGATGATCCTCAAAATCCCATATTCCGGCTCATCTCTGAAGATATCTTCCTCCTTTGTGTCAACCTTCAGGTTAATTCAGAAGGCATTCAACATTATACCTCAGAAAAATTCCTGGCTGAGAGAGAGAGAGAGAGAGAGAGAGAGAGAGAGAGAGAGAGAGAATGAGAGAATGAGAGAGAGAGAGACTTAGTGTCTATTATCATTTGTACACACTGTCCCTTCTGTAAATTTTCTTACCGTTTCTTCCATCTGGAGTACCTTTGCAATTTTTAGCCTGTTGGAAATTCTGTTCATATTTTAAGCCCTAAGCACCAATTTCAGCTTGAAGCGAATCCAAATCTTTTAAACCACATTTGATGGCATCACGTTTTGAACTCACATGCCATCTTGTGGAACTGATTTGACACGTAAATTATATTTATAGTTATCTATCTTTCTACTTTTAACTTTTCCTCCCACCATTTTCTCTCTCTCTCTCAAATATATATGTATTAAGAAAATATCATTTTTCCTCTCTCTAACCAGGCTGATCATCCTCACAAACCACCACCCATCTGGTGTGAATAAACACAGTATGGTACATCTGGTATAGCATTGTTTTTGTAGAGAAGCTTATGGTGAGTGTGATTATATACATATATTTCCTGACTTATTCAACACTGAGGAAAATTACACTCATTGGTAGTGTTACAAACCCAGTGCTCAGAGACCCCTAATGTGGAAGTGAAGCTTTTCCATTAATTACCTCTTCAAGTTTTACTTGTAGGAATCCTAAAAGAAGGGAGAGAGGTTTCTCACCTAATCAGGGCTAGTCAATTCTGTATACTCAAATGCTTATTCCTGCATTTACATTATGACCCATTGTTTGTGTTTGCTCAAGAATTTTGTCCTAGGTCTTTTCTGTATGACTATTAACCCACTTAAGACACCAAATTATGTAGAAATGCTTATAAGAATGCCTAGAAAAATATACATGAGGAATGAGAAGAATGTCAATACATTTTATTCTTGTAGTTTTCTTTATTTAGTGCAATGTTGATTACTCAATTTCATAACATATCAGATAGTTTTTTGAGAACAAGTAAGCACTCGTTGCATTTTTACTTGTGTCATGGAAGCTTGTTTGGAGGTTCTAGCACGGGAGTGTAGCTACTTGGTACCCTTGACTGAAGATCAGCCCTTTTCTGTTGTGGGAAGATCATCTTCTTCTTATTGAGTGCACAGTTTCAGGAAGAACACACATGAACCAGTAAGGGAGGAAGGGGACACCTGCTTAACCAGACAGGCCAGTCAAATTAACACTGGTGATCAATGAGGTAGCAAATGTCATAGTCAGATCATTCTCATATCCTCTTCCAGGGATCTTAAGTAGGACATATATTCCCCTGCCTTGCTGTTGCTATTCTATGAACAAACTTATAATCCAATGTGCATATGCATGTGTCCCCCACAATGTGATAGACTTTGAAGCTATTGGAGATAAGTGTTCTTGCATATATTTTTAGTATTAAACAGTGTGCCATGAATATAGTAAACTGTCCGTGCTTATTGAGTTGAGTCCAATCCAGATTTATGATTGGGGCTATAAGTGAGATCTTACTGTTCTGCTTATATTAATGCATTCTTTTGAGGCACTTTAAAAATGTTTTTCTTACACACAATATTTTTACAGTTTATACATATACTCTGTTTTCACTTTGGTTAGTGATAGTGGAGCCTGCTAAGCACCATCCCACACAAGCCCTTCCTTAATCTCCAGTCTGTAACCTAGTCTTACTCCATTAGTAGTGGTGAAGACTGCTAAGAAGCATCCCACACACAAGCCCTGCTTTAATCTCCAACCTTCCTTCCCTGGGTGTTTTGGAAAGGTGGAAATAGTGTAAATTAATAGAGACAGTATTGTGTAGTAACAGGAATGGTAAGCATGGGTAGAGAAATCAAAAGGCCATTTCCCTAAGACAGATTTTAATAAAGATTAGTAAATTTCCACTATAGAGGTCCTGCCAGGTTTGGAATGTTTTGTTCAATTATGTTTTCTCTTTAATTATGTTGGTGACTATCAATACATCTGACTTTTATACATTAATCATACACTCAGCTTCCTGCTTAAATTCTATTATTTCATGTAATTCACAGATTATTTTGAGTTTTCTATGTAAGATATAATGTCTGAAAATGATTTCATTTTTTCGTTTCTAATTTTTATGTCTTCAAAGAAAAGGGGATAAATAGAATCACCTTACTGTAAAGTTATTTCATTTATGATATATGGCATATAGCTGTGAAGTGGGAAGTCAAATTGAAAAACAGGAATCAGAAAATGTACTATCCAGGTAACCTTTCCTGAGAATTTGCCAATTCTTTTCTCTTAATATGTGACATTGACAAACTTTGACTTGACTTAACTTTTTATTGCATTAAAAATAAAAATATGAGTACCCTTAAGCACAATGTTCTGTTGAACCAGTTCTTTTATCAATATTTATCATCTTTTGCCTTTTATAAACCTGTCTCCCTTCTCTCTCTGAAAATCAAGACAATAAATAACTCTTCAATATAAATTGTATCACTGCTATATGTTTTCATTTAAGATCAAAATTTCATGCAAACAAAACCCTCCTTTGAGAGAAACATCCACCCTTGTCTGAAATGCCCATCACACATGGAAAAAAGCTCACTCACATAGACAAGAACATTTATCAAAGTTGTGAATTTCAATACAACTTAAAGCTCAACTCTAAGTTAATAATTTATTATAATTTCATGGCATAAAAATAGATATTTCTGGAAGACACTCACATGACTTACTTCTATTGAGTGGAAAAATAATTACTGCTTACTAATATGATTTAACACCATCTTAATAAGTTCATATTTCAGTTGAAGAAAACATATGATGAAAACCCAGTAAAACTCACATCTTACTCATCTTGGACACTGCCCTTGGTAAAACTGCAAAGAGGGCCTACAGAACTCTGAGCACTACTGAAAAAATCAAGTCTTCTCTCCGATCCTCAGTGTTTAAGGTACCAGTTGTCTTAGCCCTTCTCAGGTATCTGTATGAAAAGTAACTTCACTGACTGACTTATGAACGACAGAAATCTGTTTTTCACCCTTCTGCAGGCTTAGAAGTCCAGGCAGATTTAATATCTGGTAAGGGAATATTTGAGTTGGTAGATGGGATGTTCTTACATGGTAGAAAGGGCAAGGCGAATCCCTGGGGCTCCTTTTATGAGGGTGTTGATCCTATTCTTGAGGGATATTAAATGTCCTCTGTTAATGCCATCACAATGGCTACATTGTCAATTAGATTTCAACATATGAATTTTGAGGGCACAGAAACATCAAGTCATAGTATCAATAAGAAAGATGCTGTTAGCAAGGCATAGTGGTGCACACATTTAATCTCAGCACTCGGGAGGTAGAGGCAGGTAGATCTCTGTGATACTGAGGCCAGCCTGGTCTACACAGTGAGTTCCAGGCCAGCTGCAGCTATAGTGAGACCCTGTCTCAAAAACAAACAAAACAAAACAAAACAAAACAACAACAACAACAACAACAAAACCAAAACAAACAGGCCAGAGAGATGACTCTGTGGTTAAGAGCACTGGTTGCTCTTGCAGAGGATCGGGGCTCGTTTCCAGCTTCCACATGGTGGTTAATAACTGTCTGTAATTCCAGTTGCAGGGGATCCAACACCCTCTTCTGACCGCTGTGGGCATTGCATAGCACGGGTGCTCTTACCTACATGCAGTCAATATACTCAGACACATAAAACAATAAAAAATAAAATAAAAACTAAAAACAAAACCAAGAAGAAAGAAATGTCTGTAATCAGAACTGATTATGTGCCTTCCTTTCAGAATTCAGCAGGATCATGCCCTCAGCACATGGAGCCCAAACTCTCATGGTATTCTTTGGTCATTTTCATTTTCTTCCATAAATCCTCTTATAGAGCAAAATTCATGTACTTCCTAAATCTATGCACCTGTCCAGTGTCTTCCCTGGAATTATTTATATATATATATATATGTAAAATATGATTGTGACAATTCTTTAGTTCATACTTCTCTGAATATTTTCTTTCCTTTCTTACTATAGCAGAAAACCAGCTGTTTTCTGGGAGCCCTCCATGCCCTCTTTTCTTCCTTCCTTTCTGCTTTCCATCCTCTCCCTCTGTTTTCCTCCCTCCCCACTTCTTACCCTCCTAGTAAACATGCATAACTTATGCTGGTTGTATTCACCTTTAAATGTACAGTTCAGTGGCACTGAATGCCTTATACTGCTGTGTTACCATCACCACTGTCCATTTCCAGGATTTTGTTTATTAAAAATTGTTCTCTTGCCTGATTCATTTCAATAGACAGGAAAAATAGTTATGGCCTTCTGCTATTTGAGACCATTCCCCCTTCCATTAACAACTTCTTAATCAACCTCAATTTAGTGAAACACAGCAATCATATTGACCCAAACATGGGACTAAATCTCTCAAAGATTTAGTCATTGGCAGATCCCTAGTCACAGTGGGATCACTTATCTCAGCACTTATTTACTAATTAAAGTTAAATCCCAAGTTTAATGAATATTAAATTTTAAAAATTATTTATTATTTTTAACTTCCCAGACTTTGATTTTTATTACTAGAAGTTTAATTAGGTGTTTCACATTTTCTGTAGGGCACAGGTGAAGGTACACTGGGGCTGTAGAAAAGTCATAGAAAAATGGTGGAAAACCTGTTGGTGCCTGGGAATGGAAAAGGTCTAATGTCAAGGCCTGGGTGCCCAGGACCATGAGTGGAGTCAAAATTATAGTCGGCCATCAAGGGAGGTGGGGAGTCCATTCTTGAGAATAAATTCTCCCAAGACTAGAATCTGCAAATGACAGAAACTTCCCCTGTCCCCAGGCACTGTCATGCACCTGGGACCTTTGGCAGAAGGGGTTGTAGGGAAAGCAGCCTTGGGAATGGAAAAGGTCTAATGTGCCCAGGACCATGAGTGGAGTCAAAATTATAGTTGGCCATCAAGGGAGGTGGGGAGTCCATTCTTGCGAATAAATTCTCCCAAGACTAGAATCTGCAAATGACAGAAACCTCCCCTGTCCCCAGCCACTGTCATGCACCTGGGACCTTTGGCAGAAGGGGTTGTAGGGAAAGCAGCCACTCAGAGAAGGCTGAAACTGCTGCTCAACATGGGGAAGTCCTCCATCCTTTAGCCTGCTCCATCATTAGCCCAGCATCAAAAGAAAGTAGAAACATGGATCATAGCTGGGACCACAGCTCCAGCTCACAGGAAGGTATGACATCTCCAGATTCACCAGAGGGTACCATGACTCCAGTTCACTGAAGGGAACCATAGCTCCAAGTTTATGAGGGTGTATCACAGCTCCAGCTTGTGGGAGGGGACCACAACTCTAGATCACTTAAGGAAACCACAGCTCTAGGTTCATGGGAGGGGAACACAGCTCCAGGTTCATGGGAGGCAACCACAGTTCCAGGATCACAGAAGAAAACCACAGCTCCAAGTTCATAGGAGACAGCCATAGCTCAAGGCTAATGGAAGACAACCCAGCTACATGCTCACGGGAAGGGACCATAGCTCCAGGCTCATGGGAGACAATTACAGCTAAAGTCCATGGGATGTGACCACAGCTTCAGGCTCACAGGAGGCAACCACAGTTCCAGGCTCATGGCAAGGCATATAATTTCAATTATGCTGATTCCTACTATTTTCCTGTCTTCATTGCTCTGTCCGTATGATTATACTTGTGTT
>NW_008360312.1:651953-653161 GCF_000622305.1 Nannospalax galili
TCATTTAGGTAAATGCCAAGGAGTATGATTGTTCTAGTGTACAATACAAGCATATATTATTCTACAAGAAAGCACCAAACTATCCTACAAATCATATCAGTTTGCATTCCCAGGGTTCCTGCTGCTCTGTGTCTTCTGCATTGGGAATTAGCAATGCTTTCAATTTCGATCATTCTAATAAGCATGTGGTGATATTTCGTTGTTGGTTTATGTCATAATTTCACAATGGCATATGATGTTGAACATCTTTTCATATGCTCATTTTCCATTTTAGAATTTGGTGAAATATCTATTTTTGCTTTATTTATTTATTTATTTTTGACAGGGTCTCCATAGTCCCAGCCTGCCTGAAATTCACTAGGTGGACTAGGCTGGCCTAGATCTCACAGAGATTCACCTGCTTCTGCCTCCTAAGAGCTTGGATTAAATGCATACACCACTATGTCCTGGGTGAGGTATCTATTTTTAAATGTTTGTTCATTTTCTTATTGTTGAGTGTTAAGAGATTTTTGTATGCTTTGGCTAACAGATCGTTATTGGATAAGCTTTTTGCTTTTTCCCTAGACTGTGGTGTGTGTGTGTGTGTGTGTGTGTGTGTGTGTTGGTACATGTGTATGTGTGTATATGACTGTGTAGAAGTCAGAAGACGACCTCAGATGTTGTTCCCAGAAGTGCCTTGTACATTGTTTTTTTAAAAAAAATATTTTATTTATTATTTTTTATGTGTAAGAGTGTATTGCCTGCATGTATGTGAGTGCACCTGTGTCATGCAATGCCATGGAAGTCAGAAGAGGGCTTTGGATTCCCCTGGAACTTGAATTAAGGACAGTTCATAGCCACCATGTGAGTGCTGGGAATCGAACCCGTGTCCTCTGCAAGAGCAGTCAGTGCTCTTAACCACTGAGCAGCTAACACTCATCTGTAACTCCAGTTTCAGGGGACCCAACACTGTTAATGAAGTCTAAATAGCTTATCTCATAACAATTCTTTTTGAATCAGGTGAGAGACTTTTTGAGTTTATAGGTGATAGAAGATACCATTTTCTTTCATATTAGAGTTCACAGAATTAATTTGCATGCATTTTAGATCCCTAATGGGTGCTGTGGTTCCTTGCCGCATGTCCTGGCCTACTTTTTGTACTTCCATACCTGTTCACTCTAGCCATACTAACTTTTCTGCTTTTCTGTACTGTATCAGTGATACTCCTC
>NW_008360312.1:653217-655010 GCF_000622305.1 Nannospalax galili
ATTTTATGTGTATGTGTTTGTTACCTGCATGTAGGTCAGTGCACCTGTGTCGTGCAATGCCCGCGGAGGTCAGAAGACTGTCGGATCCCCTGGGACTGGAGTTAGGGACAGTTGTTAGCTGCCATGTGGGTGCTGGGATTCGAACCGGGGTCTTTTGCAAGAACAACTAGTGTTCTTAACTGCTCTCCAGCCCCTATTTTATATTTTATATCTAAGAATCTACAACTTTTTCAATTTGTAGAGTAATATTGATTTTACCATGGCACTGCTTGACATAATTCACTTCCTGAAACATATATATCAATAATTTCAGTGCATGTATGTATTACAAATGGGGGAATTAAAACTGTGCTTTGTACCTTAAATAATTAAAATGGCTAGAAAAAAAGAACAAAACCTTAGCATCACATGGAAAGATTTCATTACATTAAAAACTCATTAAATTTGTAGTATATAATTTTTATGTATATTTTATTAAATATTCATGCATTTAATATAATAAATCTTAATCATATTTAGATCCTTTATCTGTACTCTTCTATACTCCCCCACCAGATTTCATGTATTATGTCATATATGTTAGGCCTATCCAGTCAAGCTTTTGCACCTAGGTATCCCTTGGTACAAGTTCGTCCACTGGAGTCTAGTCAGCCTACGAAGAGTCATGCCCTTAAAGAAGATCTACTCTTCCTCACCCAGAAAGGAAAATAGGCAGCAGGTCCCAACTTTGAAGGTTCTATGCCAAGTTCTATGCTGGGTTTTTGTCTAATTGAATCAGCATAGGTCTTGTGCATGCTGTCACCATTGACGTAAGTTCATATGAGCAAGTTCCCAGAGGCCTGAAAGCTTCTGTTACCTTATGTTCATTCATCAACCCTGGCAATACATAATTTTGTTACTGTACTGGAAGTTTGTTAGAAAAATGAATGCTGAGGGCCAAGAAGATGTTAAAATAATCAGTTTTTTTCCAGGATAGTGACAAAGATAGAGGGTATAACATTTTATACACACAGGAAAAACATGATTAAAATATCTTAGAAAAGAAATTTTAAATTGGTTTTTATTAAGGCACATATTTTAAATTTTTATCTGCTTTATCTCTAGAATGTTTTACATACTACAGATGTAACAAAAGTTTCTTTCCAAGGGTGTCACAGTTTATTAGGTATATATACCTATTATGTGCATAAGGAAAGTAAGAATACTATTTATGGAGAGTGGGTATGCTTAAATTCCCCTGAAGAACAAAGATGAAGAAGAGTTATCTTTCTTTTTTCTACTGGGTAGGCTGGTCACATTGAGACCCTATAAGTGGAGAAAAGTTATGGGAGGGGAGCCATCTTTGCTGACTTAGAGTCATATGTTACCACAGTACAAATTCTGCATAAAGTCAGTCATCTCATGAAACCCAGCTTATTAAGACTAAACCATTCATTTTCTGTTCACACGGAAGTTAGTGTATAGAGAGAGTCTAAGACATTCAAGTTTCTTTACAAACTTGGTTGCTATGAGTTAAATGAGTTTAGTTGATGTATTT
Organism: Nannospalax galili; assembly: GCF_000622305.1. Taxonomy (NCBI): domain Eukaryota; kingdom Metazoa; phylum Chordata; class Mammalia; order Rodentia; family Spalacidae; genus Nannospalax; species Nannospalax galili. Next base: position 654,755 of record NW_008360312.1, read on the forward strand.
TCCTATAATTAAGAAGATTAAATAAAGCACAAGAACTAAATACTTAGTAAAGCATCTCTTTTTTTAAAAAAACCATCAACCCTGGCAATACATAATTTTGTTACTATACTAGAAGTTTGTTAGAAAAATGAATGCTGGGGGCCAAGAAGATGTTAAAATAATCAATTTTTTTCCAGGATAGTGACAAAGATAGAGTGTATAACATTTTATACACACAGAAAAACATGATTAAAATATCTTAGAAAAGAAATTTTAA
>NW_008360312.1:655500-657171 GCF_000622305.1 Nannospalax galili
TTAAAACTTTTTGATGTATTTTTATTTTATGTGTATGAGCGTGTTGCCTACTTGTATGTAAGTGCATCAGTATCATGCAATACCTGCATAAAAGAGAACAGGGAGTCTGATTTCCCTGGAACTGGAGTTATAGATGGTTGTTAGACAGCATGTGGGTGCTGGAGTTTGAATCTGGGTCTTCTATAAGAGCAGCCAGAGTTCTTAACCACTGAGCCATCTCTCCAGCCCCTAAAGTGTAAGTCTTAAGAACAGAAAACAGTTAATTACCTCATAGAGAATCTGTGATATATTTATGTTCTAGTTTCATTTCTGTTGCTGTGATGAAACACCCTGTGAAGAAAACACCAGAAAAGAAAGGGTTTATTTGGTTTACAATTCCAGGTTACAATCTACTATTTCAGGAAAGTCACAGCAGCAACTCAGCATCTAGTCACATCGTACACAGTCAAGGTCACAGAGAAACAAATGCTTGCTTGCTCAGCTAGCTTCCATCACCCTTAAACTGTTCAGGGCTCAGCCTATGAAATGAAGCAGCCCACAGTGAACTGGATCCTCCTATGTCAGTTAACAGTCAAGATAAGCCCACACAGACGTGCTAACAGGGCAACCTGATCAAGATAATTCTTAGAGATCCTCTCACCTGGTGATGTGATCTTGGTTGCTTTAAACTGATGATAAAAATTAACAAGCATGCCTTACTTTTAAAATGTATACTATATAACAAAGTAACCCTGATCAGTAACTTCAGTCATGTTGCTTTCAGGGTAAGACCTTATTGGCTGGAATGCATCACCTACTGGATAGTGCTTCTGCCTTGGGAAGATTCTTTGGCAGTTTTGTCTCAACTGACTACTTGTAAAAAAAGCCAAGTTTTACTTAAAATTTAACTACTGACAGTACATCCCAATTTCTTCATAAGAGAATAATAGTCTCAATGAAATAATAGTTTTTAAATTTTATTTAATGTGCCTAAGGGAAGATGTTAGCTAAATCTACAACCCACAGCAGGTAAGTGACTTGTCTGCTTACTGTATCATGCTGTGCTAACTCTGCTGTGTTTTGAAAACAACCAAACACTGAGGTCAGTAAATTTCAAATTCCATACAAGGTATTACTGTCTGTTAATAGTTTATTAGTAATTTTTGTAATATTTATATAATATTTTCTAAAATGCCAGTATTTGTTAATTTCTACCTGGACATACATATTTTTTAAATATTTTGTTTATTTATTTTTAATGTGTATGGATGTATTGTCTGCATAGAGGTAGGTGCAGAGGGTAAGATCCCTTGGAATTAGAGTTACAGATGATTGTTAGCTGCTATGTGGGTGTTGGGAATCCAACCCTGGTTCTCTGCAAGAACAGCCAGTGCTCTTAACCCCTGAGCCATCTCTCCAGCCCCCTGGACATATATTTTGAGTAATTTTTCTAATAATTAATAAGAAAATATAGCAGTTCACATAGATTTTTCTTTTGTAGTTTGCCTTATAGCCAAAGGCTTGGTGACATGTGGTAGTTTAAGTCATGCGCTCTCAGAGTTATTAAATTCAGAACAAACAGCAAACTTACATCAATGAGCACAGAGTTTGCCATAGATGAGGATTTGTGCAAAACTCGTACAGTTTTTATTCATTAGATCTCTATTTTTTCTTTTATATTTCATATTTCTA
>NW_008360312.1:661693-661904 GCF_000622305.1 Nannospalax galili
TATCTTTCTAGTACCAAATGCTTGTAAAGAAGTCTTTTGCTAATTACATCTGTTCTTTGACAACTTCATTCATTTATATAACACATTCTGACTACTCCTATTACCCTCTCATGTCTCCTTCCTATGAACCACATTTGTTCCCTACAAATCTCTTTCCCACATTCATGTCTTTTTTGTTTTGTGATCCATTGATTTGAATCAGGGCCATCTG
>NW_008360312.1:662670-665025 GCF_000622305.1 Nannospalax galili
CAGTGCTCTTAACCCCTGAGCCATCTCTCCAGCCCCCTGGACATATATTTTGAGTAATTTTTCTAATAATTAATAAGAAAATATAGCAGTTCACATAGATTTTTCTTTTGTAGTTTGCCTTATAGCCAAAGGCTTGGTGACATGTGGTAGTTTAAGTCATGCGCTCAGAGTTATAGGAAATTAAATTCAGAACAAACAGCAAACTTACATCAATGAGCACAGAGTTTGCCATAGATGAGGATTTGTGCAAAACTCATACAGTTTTTATTCATTAGATCTCTATTTTTTTTCTTTTAATATTTCTAGGGGGAATAAAAGCCTCATTTTTCCTCTCTTGTTCTGATAGTACCATAAATAAGCATATGAATGAACCTCAAAAATCCATCTTTAAGAATGTTTAATTTATTCATTTTATACTACAAAACTAAAGGGATATTTGACTCCATCATGTAAATTTTTTTCTTGCTTTTAGCAGACTGCTGTCATGCTGAAATCAACAAAGCATGTGTAGCTCATGGGCGACATGTCTGGTCCAGCTGCAGTTCTTTGTTTTGATCTCTCATGGAGCTCTCAATCCAGCAATGCCTCCGGTGATCAAAAATCAGCCTTTCAACATTTTCTGGGCTGCTCCAACCTTGTTTTGTAAGGGTTCCTTCAGAGTAAATATGCGTCTTCAAGTATTTGGCATCATAGCAAATCCTTTAGAGACTCAGAGTGGATCCACAATTGCCTTATTTTATCCAAATAAATTAGGCTATTACCCTTATTTCTCTCAAGATGGAAAGTCCTTCCATGGCATACCACAGAATGCAAACCTTTCTGAACACCTCCAGAAGAGTGTCAATGACATTAAAGAAGTTGTCCCTTGGTGAAGATCAGAAGGACTTGTTATTATTGACTGGGAAAGTTGGAAACCCCAATGGGATAGGAATTGGGGCAGCAGAATAATATATAAAAATCATTCCTTAGCCTTCACTAGACACCACCATCCTGACTGGTCAGAAATGAAAGTGTAAACAATTTCCCAACACGAATTTGAAAATGCCGGAAGGCGTTTTGTGAATGTAACTCTCACAATGGCTTTACAAATCAGACCAAAACATTTATGGGGCTTCTATCTCTATCCAGATTGCTACAATTATGATTACTGGATAAAACCAGAGTTCTACACAGGTCATTGCCTGGATGATGAAGTTCTCCTCAATGTCCAGCTCCTGTGGCTATGGGAAAGAAGCACAGCACTTTATCCTTCGATACATTTGAGTAAAATGTTGAAGTCAAGCTTAAATGCACTGAAATTTGTTCATTATCGAGTGAGAGAAGCCATGAGAATTGCAGAAATGGCCAGAAATGACTACGTTTTGCCAGTCTTTACTTTTTCCAGACCATTTTATTTGCATACTATGGAAGCTCTGTAAGAGGTAAGAAAAAAAATATAGTCACAGGCCAGAAAAAAACAGGTTAGTAGAGTATAATGTAAAATCTAGAAGGAAATGTTTTGGGATATTTATTTCCCCTTAAAAGTATTTCCCCTTAAAAGTAATATAATTAAAGGCACACATTTATTCAAATGTCAATGTAGTTCTGACACTCTGAATCCCTGGCAATTAGAGATGCACCTAGAATTTTTCAATGATGAGTCTTAGAATTAACAAGGGTTTCCTGTGATATTGTAGATCAAAAATATACAAAATGGAGCTTTGGGGGTCAGTTATTAACCAATTATACTTTTAATTACACTGTATTTTTTCTGTTTAATTCATGAGGTTAACTGAAGAGATGGCATGGATTCTGTCAAACATTTCAGAGGTCACAACATGATCTAATAGTTGGTGTCAATGAGTTGAATGATTTACATAAATAGTTATTTTGATGGTTAGTTTTAATTGTCAGCTTGACACAATCTACAATCACCTGGGGAGAAACTCTTAGTGAGAAATCATCTAGACTGGATGGACTCATAGGCCTGTCTATGGAGGATTGTCTTGATTGCATTAATTGATGTGGGAAGACCCAGTTTAAAAGTTGGTGTCAAAATACCCTAGGTTTTGGTCCTGGATTATATAAAAGAGGAGAAAGTAAGCTGAACAATAGGAAACATGCAAGTATCCATTCTCTCTGCTTGTCTGTGGATGTAACCAGCTGTTTCCAGTTCTTGCTGCTTTGACCTTGCTGCAATGATGGAATGTAACCTGGAATAAGTCCTTTCCCTCATAAATTGCTTTTATCAGGGTATTTTATCACAACATGAAGAAATGAAGCCAGGACAGACATATGTATATATATCTATCTATATCTATGTCTATCTCTATCTATCTATCATCTATCTATCTATCTATCTATCTATCATCTATC
>NW_008360312.1:665122-675861 GCF_000622305.1 Nannospalax galili
TGTTACTTGGGACATTATTGTAAGGATGCAATCATTAGGTAGGTAGCTGCATAAGAAAATTACCATCCAGTGCTGAGAGCCACTAACTCTATTATTATAGTAGCTGTGGTGGTGTGAATGAGAAATGTCCCCAGAGGCTCAAGTATTTGAGTACTTGGTTCCTAGTTGGTGGCTCGGTTTGGGGAGGTTATTGAATTTTTAGCAAGTACACTTTTGCTGGAGGAAGTGTGTCACTGGGGGTGGGCTTTTAGGGCTCACAGTCTTGCCCCACTTTTGGTTCACTCTTCTCTGCTTTGTTTGTTGATGTGGTCTCTCAGTTTTCCACTCCTGCTGCTATGCCTGCCACTTGCTGCCATGTGTGTGTCTCTGTTTGGGTATATGTACATGTGAGTGCAGGCTCCTAAGGAATTCAGAAGCAGATGTCAGATCCATTGGAGCTAGACTAACAGATGGTAGTGAGCTGTCTGATGTGGTTGTTAGGAATCAAACCTGGGTCTTCTACAAGAGCAGCAGGTACTCGTAACTGCCGAGCTATCTCTAGCCCCTACTCTTAGGCTTTTGATGTAAATTATAAGCTACCACCTCTGATCTCTACTTCATCAATTAATAAGCCACATACTCTACTCATCAAAAGTATACAATATTCTCAACACTATATTAGCATGTTTTGATGCTTCCCAGTTGACTTGTATGCTTCACATACCAACAACCAATATGGGTTATTTTCATCTATTGTCTAAGAAACAAAACTTTTTTTTTTTCTGAGGTGGGGAAAAGGGTTTATTTCAGCTTTCAGGTTACAGTTTGTCATCAAGAGAAGCTAGGGCAGGAACTCAAGACAGGAACCTGGAGGAAGGAACTGAAGCAGAGGCCATGGAAGAACACTGCTTAGTTATCTTAGTTATGTTCAATTGCTGTGATAAAAACACTGACCAAAACCAACTTGGGGAGGAAAGGGTTTATTTTATGTTAAATCTTCCAGTCCACAGTTCATCAATGAGGGGAGTCAGGGTAGGAACTTAAGGAGGGGAGGAAAGGGTTTATTTTATGTTACATCTTCCAGTCCACAGTTCATCAATGAGGGGAGTCAGGGTAGGAACTTAAGGCTGGAACCTGGGTACAGGAGCTGAAGCACAGACCATGGAGGAACGATGCTTACTGGCTTGCTCCTCTGGCCTGTGCATAGCCTGGTTTCTTATACAGCACAGGACTACTGTCCAGAGTGGTCTGGCCCCTCCTACATCACTCAACAATCAAGAAAATGCTCTATAGATATGGCCACAGTCCAATCCAATAGAGACATTTCCTCAACTGAAATTCTCTCTACTCAGGTGTGTCAAGTTGGCAAGAAAAACTATCCAGCACACTGACTGACAGGCAGAATCACATTAAGCTACCTTTGTTATAAGCCCACCTATCTAAGGTGCTACCACCCACAGTGGTCTGGGCCCTCCCACATCAATTAGCAATCAAGAAAGTGCCCCACAGACATTGTCACCATAGGCCAATCTGATGGAGGCAACTAAGAAACATAATTATTAAATGGAATTTTTAAAAATCAGTTATTTTTTATTGGTTCTTTCAAATGTGTCTCAGCAACAGACTTGCTTTATGTTTAAGGAATGTAGTGCCATTTGTACAATGAAAGGATGATTTCTTTTCTTGTACTACTTAGAAGAATTGCTGAGTATGAAGACTAGCACACATTAGCATCCCTGATCAGAAATCCCCCAATTCAAAATGCTCTAAAATCTGAAACTTTTGAGCACTTACCTGGTACGGTAAAATGAGAACTTATGCATCTGATGGCAGGTGTGAAAGGTCATAGTAAAAATGTAGATACAAAGTGAATTTTGTGTTTAGACTTGGCTCCCATTCCACAGCATTTTACTATGTATATTACAGATATTCTAAAATTTGAAAAATTCAGAAATTTGAAGTAGTTCTCGTTCCAAGCACTTCAGATAAGAGATACTTATCTGTTTTGCTGAAATGTTTCTGTAATGCAATAAAGCTTGGTAGTGGCATGGTCACTTACATTTTTGGTCTTTTAGCACTGCATCTTTGCAAGAAATCTCTGATACCTTGGGAGGAAGGAAAGAATTCCGACCATTTCCTTAATCACTCTTTCTACCTTCCCTCTCACCCTGCTTTTCACTTCTTTGTCCTTAGCCTAGAATCTTGAATACAACTTAATCAACATCTAATCTACTCAGTCACTTAACCTGAAAGTCACTTAGATGCTTTCTTTCTTCCAGTGTTTTCCTTCCCATGATCCAATGGGTAATTAAGAATTAAGTATTTGAAAAAAAAAAGAATGTTGTATTTAAATTCCAAATAATTCTTTAACATGTTCCTTCCCTTTTGTATGGACTGATATTGCATTTTTGGGGCTTTATCATTTTTCACAAAACAATTTCTACCATCTCCTAGTTGCTGGATTTGACCCTGACATCTTGACATCCATGTCCAATGTTTTGTTTTCATCACTGCCAAAATATCTTTCATTAAAGTTGTGTATCTTTCTAGTACCAAATGCTTGTAAAGAAGTCTTTTGCTAATTACATCTGTTCACTTCATTCATTTATATAACACATTCTGACTACTCCTATTACCCTCTCATGTCTCCTTCCTATGAACCACATTTGTTCCCTACAAATCTCTTTCCCACATTCATGTCTTTTTGTTTGTTTTGTGATCCATTGATTTGAATCAGGGCCATCTGTATGACCATGGGTTTGGAAATATTCACTGGAACCCAGTGGACTCACCATTGGGTACAAAGCTGAAGGCAATGATTGATCCTTTCCCAGAATCCATCAGTAACCAATAGATTAGCAAAGAAGGTAGGGTCCCATAAGCTCCTCCCATTCATGGTTGACTGTTGACAAGTTCAGTCTTGCGCAGGTTCAGTGTAGGCAACTACAGCTGCTGTGAGTTCATGTTTGCAATGGCTGTGACTTGCTCTGAAGATGGCATTTTGCAGCCTTTCTCTCTATTGCTGGCTCTTACATTATTTCTGACCCTCTTCAGTGTTCCTGAACTTTAGAAGGGGTGTTATAAATGTCCTGTTTAGGACTGAGCTAGTCTCAGTATCTTGAGCAGCCATGAATCTTTGCTTTCTTTGCCATTCCCTGCAAAGAGAAGGTTCTCTAATGAAGGCTGAGAGTAGCATTTTTCTATGGCTATAAACATAATTATTTAGAATGCAGTTTGGCTTTATGTCAATTTGGCTAATTTGTAATATTCAAATGTCTCATAGTGTCTATGACCTCTCCCATCATTTTTAAAAACCTGATTTATAGTAATACACATGGATTCCCTTCTGTGGAGCAGGCCTCAAATCCAGTCAGAGAGCAGTTCCACCACTGCATAAAAATAGTTCCACTATTGTACCAGTTGGCACATATTACCTGACAGGTTCATGGGTTTCACAGCTGGATAAGGCCATTAATGACTTTTGTCTCCCAATAGCCTGCCTAGCACCTTCTAGAACTTTGAAAACTAGCCTGCAGGGAAGAAATTCCTAGTCCAGTCACAGCTTGAATCTCTGTACTTGGCAACCAAGGTGTATGATGTTTTCATCAGTTAGTATCTTATCATCTAGTTCTGGTGGGCAGCTTAGAGGAATGGCAAAAATCTTTATTATTTAGGGGGCTTCTGGGACCTCCCTGACTAATAAGTCATAAGCGGGTATCCCACATCGGACACTGGGAATTTTGTTTAATAAGCAATGGCTTCTAGGAGCAGCATTATTTCAACACCTGAAAATAAACAAATTTTCTTTGCATTGGATTCTTTTCATATACAAGGATTCATATGTTTTTACTTCTCGCCTAAATCCTATGGCTTTACCGTAAGAGGCAACTCTCTGGGATGCTGCACAAAATCTTACTTTAATGAACCTCTGCCTTTTTTTCTTCTGTCTGAACATGAACCCAGCCCTTATCTCTCTGGTGTATCTTGTGAATGCATTCTCATTCTCAGAGACACAACTTAAATGTCAACTGTTCAAAGAACCCTTCCCATACAAAATTAGGAGTTATTCTAATCTATACTTTTGATGTGGAACTGCAAATATGGATATTAGATTAATGTATTATAATTACTTCTTTATGTATCTACCTTAAACAATATTTTAAAGAATTCTTTTAAGAGCTGGACCTGGAATATAATTTATTTTTGTATCATTATTGCAGCATTGCCTGGAACATCTGAAATATTTATGAAATAACCTAAAAATGCATGTAGAATCATCTTTTCCACTTCTGCTATAGCTGTTTACTTAGAAACAAACATATCTTATTATTCACTAATCCATGCCTAAACATGATTTGATAGAAGTTTCTCCTGATATTTCTTTTATCATAGGAGGATTTAGTACATACGATTGGTGAAAGTGCTGCATTGGGAGCAGCAGGAATAATATTGTAGGGAGGATATGAATATTCTGCTTCAATGGTAAGTAGTGATCTGTCTGCTAGCATTATATTCTAGGTAGTGATTTTTAACAGAAATGTTTTCTTCCATCAAGGTCAAATTGGCTGCTAATTATCTGTTAAAATTAAGTTTAAAAAGCAGAGGGATTAAGTCTGAACACTTAGCTCTCTCTGTGGTTAGAATAAGGGTGGACAAACAGGGTCTTCAGTTGGGCAGTCCAAAGTAAGAAACTGATTATTATATTCTAAGGGTGTAATTTGGGATGTGTTAATTAACCTCTCTCAGTCTTTCCTTCTTCATTTAAAAATTGTACTAGAATTAAACCTGCTATGCAACAATTTCAGTGAAATAAATTCTAGACTATATATATATATATATATATATATATATATATGTGACACAAAGCAATTAAGAAAACAAATGTTTCAGCCTGGCTTGTTTTCCCCAAATCCTCAAGAGTTTATTGATATTTTTAAAAAATTGTAATAAGACTATCTAACATGAGATTTATTTCTTAACAAATTTGGAAATATAAGTCCAGCATTGTTATTTATAGATATGGTGCTATGGAGCAGCTTTATAGTATTTATTTGCGTAGCGTACATGAGCCTTTCAATCTGTGACTTTTTTTTCAGATACAGTATTTTTCTTCTTTTTCTTAGCAAAATGTCCTTTGGATTCATCAGTGTTGTCTTAAATGGCAGGATTTCCTTCTGTTTTTAAAAGGCTGAATGGCTGAATTATATGCTGTTGTGCATATATGCATATGTATGTGTGTGTGTGACAAGATCACTATCCATTCATCTGTTAATGGACTCTGTAGTGATACAGAAGTGTGGCTGTATCTTCAATGCCATGATTTCAGCTCTTTCATACATATGCCCATAACTGTATGTGCATATGGATGTAGGTATCATATGATAGATCTATTTTGAAATTTTTGAGGAACTTCCACACTGTGGTCCACAGGTCTTGTATCATTTTACATTTGCATTCCCATCAACAAGCTGAAAGGGTTCTTCCAAACAATGTCACCAAAACCTGTAGTCTCTATTTTTTGGTATTAGCCATTCTTACAGGCATGTGGTAATGTCTCATTGTAGTCTAAATTTGCATTTCTCTGGGAGTTAGAAAAAAATGTTTGTCAAGTTTTTTCTTTTTATTGGTGCAGAAAACATGGTGAGTTTGCTACCTTTCTTTTCTTTTTCAATTATTTTCTTCGTTTGAAACATGGTCTCACTATGTACCCTGGCTGGCCTAGAACATGCTATATAAACCATACTGGCCTTGAACTCACAGAAATCTACTTGCTGTTGCCTCCTAAATGGGTGCTAGGATAAGGAGTGTACCACCATGTCTGACTCTTTTTATTTATCTATTTCTTCTATATTAGGGATTGAACTGGGGTTCTCACACACATTTGGCAAGGGCTGTGACTCTGATTTATATTCCTGGCCCTCTTTTTACTTTATATTTTGAGATAAGGTCTTATTAAATTGTCCAGGATGGCCTTGATCGCAACTCTGTAGGCCAGTCAGGCCTTGAACTTCTGATTCTTTTGCCTCAGCCTTGGAAGTAGCTAGGATGGTAGGCCTGTAGCAAGAGGCCTGGCTACTTTGCGTATCTTTTCATTCAGTTATTTGTGTGAATTCTTTTGGATTGTTTTACTTTTGTTTTTTTTTTTTTTTTTAACCATTAAGTTACTATAGGAAATATGTGTTTTGCAATACTTTCTACTGCTCTGTAAGTTGCTTTTGCAATCTGTTGAGTGTTTTGCTTTTTTCTGTTATGCAAAAGTGCTTAGTCTGATACAGTTCTGCTTGTGCATTTCTGCTTCTGCTGCCCATGCTTCTGATGTCATTTGAGAAAATTGCCAAAGCTGCTATTGATCAGGAACAAAACTCTGTATTCTTCTAAACACTTAACAGTTTCAGGTTTTTCAGGTTTGAGTTTTAATCCACTTTCAGTTAAGTTTTTGTATGTCATGTAAGAGAGTGGTCCAATTTTGCCTGGACCATTTTACCCAACACTATTTGTTGCAAGTTTCTCTAGTGTATGTTCCTGGCACCCTTCTCAAAGATCAGTTGATTATCTATGTGTGGATTTACTTCTGAACTCTGTATTGTTTCTTAAAGAGCTCTTTATTTTTTCCTATAGGAAACTTGCTTATCTGTACAACAAACTATTCAAGGGCCATTGGGCCCCTATGTTGTGAATGTGACATCTGCAGCAAAGCTCTGCAGTCAAAGCCTATGTAATAACCATGGAAGATGTGTTAGACACCAGCATCCTCCTCTTATCTGCGTATGCCAGAAGATAGCCATAAGAATTATGCCATAAACAAGAGTTTCAGATTTGTCATTTCTACAAAGAGTAAGCTAAAGACAATCATGGAGATGAGGAGTGGATTTGTGTGCCACTGTTACCGTGGCTGGCAAGGAAAGTCTTGCAGCTATCAATTTTCAAACGTCTTGAGTCGGAACAAAGCTCTTGTAATGAAGTTTAATTTGTTAGTTTTTCTTGGCACAACCTTTTCTATGATTCCTCTGAATTTTTTATTACTACCTACTACAATGTCCATTTTCTCTTGAAATGCTTGTATAGAAAATGTTATCTTTCTTTGACTGCAAGCATTTTCTAAAAAATTTACTGTTTTTAAAGTCCATGTAAATTATTTGTTGGGTTCTTACTTTATGCTGGACAACAGGGAAGAAGGAATATGCTTTTCTTCAAGGGACTTAGAAAATGAATAAGAATAAATAAGCAGCAAACAGACACATATATCTGGCGATAATAGTGCCTTAGAGAAGAAGAAGCAGGCTTCAGGAATTATGGTGTATCAGAGAATATGAACATTTTATATAGTAATAACATAAGGTCTTTCTAGGGAGATGACCAGACAGCAAGAGGAACATGCCAAGATTTTAATCTGGGAGCCAGACATGGTGGTGTAGTCCTGTGATTCTAGCACCTGGGAGGCAGAGGTAGGACGATTACAAGTTCAGGTCAGCCTGGCCTACACAGTGGATTCAAAGTCAGTCAGGGAAACATTGTGAGAGTTTTCCTCAAAGAAAAATATCCATATGAATATATCTGGGGAAAGTGTTATTGAAATAAGGAACAAAACAAAATAACCGTTTGCATTCCAGGGATTGGAAACTTCTAAACAATGAACAGTACAAAACAACAACAACAACAACAAGTCATGGAGATGAAAGGGGCTCTGCAAATGTTTGCTGTAGGGTTTAAATTTGTCCAAAGTATCTTGGCTATTCATTTGTCTTAGCAACACCCAAAGATAAACCCTACTAGAGTCTTACATAATAAAAGTTATGTGGGAAATTCATTTAATGATATTTCTTGGTTTATTGAAATATACTATATTCCAGCAATTCATCAGTTCTCAGTGAGTGAAAATTCATGTGAAAATCTCATGTGGTGACTTGACTTGTAGGAAAGGTGTTTTCCTGTCTGACACTTTCCTGGTATTGCACTTTTAGGCCTGCTACATTTTGGCATACACTTAGAGCATTTGTAAAAGATTGCATTCAGACTCTCATTTCAATTCATTAATTTGTCCATTAAATAGTTATTCTTTCATTAAAGCAAATGAAATTCCCAGAGCAGGGAATAAGTAGTGAAGTATAGAAAGTGAGATTGGAGGTTGTGGCTCATTTCTACTGTTTTGTTGGTCTTGTGCTACACAAAGACTACATTTATAGGAATGAAGTTTTTAGGCACAAGCATGAAACACTTTTAAACTGTTAAAATTATTACTATGTCCGTGTAAATAAGAAATGGCTCCTTCTGTCCTCATAGTGATCATAAATTATTTAAGATTTTTTCTCATTATTATTAGTTCTCTGAGAATTTCATAGTATATTCTGATCATATTTGCTGCCCCTCACACAACTCCTCCCAGATCCACCCCCACTCCTTCCCTACTCACCTGTACTGGATAGCTTTGGTTGTAACTTGACACACCCGGGTAGCAGGAGCCTAATTGGGGAATTGCCTCCCTTGAACTGGCCTGTGGCCATGTCTGCGGGGCATTTTCTTGATTACTGAGTGATGTGGGAGGACCCAGCAAACTGTGGGTTTTGCCACTCTGGACAGGTCGTTCTGCATTGTATAAGAAAGTAGGCTGAGCATAGACCAGGGGAACCAGCCAGTAAGCAACATTCCTCCATGGCCTGTGCATCAGCTCCTGCCTCCAGGTTCCTGCCCTGAGTTCCTACCTTGGGCTCCCTCAGAGATGAACTGTGACCTGGGAGATGTAAGTTGAACAAACCCTTTCCTCCCCAGGTTTGTATTGGTGAGAGTGTTTTGCCACAGCAATGAAGAAACAAACTAGAACATTACTTAACTTTGTGTTCTCTCTATTTATTTATTTAATTTTATTTTATGTGTATGCATGTATTGCCTGCATGTAGGTAAGTGCACCTGTGTCGTGCAATGCCTGCGGAGGACAGAGGAGGCTGTCGGATCCCCTGAAACTGGAGTTATGGACAGTTGTTAGCTGCCATGTGGGTGCTGAGATTTGAACCCAGGTCTTCTGCAAGAACAACCAGCGTTCTTAAACACTGAGCCATCTCTCCAGCCCCAGTGTTCTCTCTCTTTTTAAAAAAACCTATTGAGTTAAATTTGTGCTGCCCATACACTGTCAGGGGTTGGGGCACGCCCTAGAGGCTGGTCAACCTACCAGGGGCCACACCCTTAAAGAAAACAGACTCTCCCTCTCCCAGCAACTATCAATTGCCAGTAGCTCATTAAGACTTTGTGCCCACCTTCATCCTTCACCCTTGAGTTTTGTCTGGCTTGAGCCTGTACAGATCTTGTGCTTGCTGACATACTGCTGTCCGTTCATATGTGCAACTGCTTTGTTGTGTCCAGAAAACACTGCTTCACTGCAGTCATTCACCACCTCTGACTCTTTCAATATTTCTTTCCCCTTTTCCACAATGATTCCTGAGCCTTTAGGGTAGGGATGTGATATAGATGTTCCATTTAAGGCTGAGCAATTTGCAATCCTTTATTCTCTACATATTGACCAGTTGTGAATCTGTATGTTAATCACCATCTACTGCAAAAAGAAGCCTGTCTAATGAAGGTTGAGGGATGTACTACTTTATGGGTATAATGAAAAGTCATTAGAAGTCAGTATTATGCTATGTTCATTTGACAGAATAATAGTATTTGGTCCTCTGCTAGGGCCTGTCTAGACATGGGTTCTTGGTTTTAGTAATGGTGCCATCTTGTGAATCAGGCCCTTAAATCCAATAAAAAAAAGTGTTTGGTTACTTCCACGACATTTGTGCCACTATTGCACCAATGGGCTTGTCTTTCCAGGCCACTTGTTGCAGTAGTTTACAGGGTTCACAGCTGTGTAAGATGGATGATTACTTTTCTCCTCTGATATCATGCACAGCACTTTCTAGTACTATGAAAGCTAGCCAGTAGGGATGAAGTCTCAAAGTCAACACCAGCTTGATTTCTCTGTGGTCAATGACTCAAGAATGAGGTGTTTTCAGCACTAAAATAGGGTCTTACTGTCAATAATCTCACACTACTACAGTTAACTGATTTTAAACAAAGATACCAACAACACACATGGGAGAAAAGACAGTACCTTCAGCAAACAGTGTTGGTCTAACTGCATAGAAACATGTAGAAAAATGAAATTAGATCTTTAACTCTTCCCCCATGCACAAAACTCAACTCAAAATTGCTCAAGGACCTCAGCATAAGTCCTGATACCCTGAGTCTGATAGAAGAGAAAGTAGGGAATATGCTTAAACTTATTGGCACAGGAAAAGGCCTTCTGAACAGGATCCCAATAATGTAGTCATTAAGTTGACAAATGGGTCTTCATGAAACCAAACAGCTTCTATGTAACAAAGGACGCCATTATTCAAGTGAAGATGGAAGCTACATAGTCGGAAAAAATTTTAACAGTTATACATCTAACAGAAGGTTAGTGTCTAGAATATAGAACTAACAAAACTAAACATTAAGAAAGCAAAGAACCCAGTTAAAAATGGGGTATGGAACTAAACAGTATGTTCTCAAAAGATGAAATACAAATGGCTGAGAAATATTTTTTTTTGATTTTTTTATTTGCAAAAGATATGTTTTGATACACAGAACCCTCAAAAGAATCACCTGAACAACTATTAAAATTAATAACAAAGAGTTGAAGAGCTGGCACAGCAATGAAAGGCTCAGGATCATAACCAAAATGACAAAATTAATGACAAAGCTCAACAAAGAAACTAGTTGCAATCTAACTTCTAATATCA
>NW_008360312.1:680999-681823 GCF_000622305.1 Nannospalax galili
TATGTCCTTTGGTGTTTGGGTGGAATACTCGGTAGATATCTGTTAAGTCCATTTGAGATATGGTTTTGTTTAATTCAGATGTCTCTCTGTTAAGTCTCTGGCCTGTTGACCTATCTAATGGAGATAGTGGGGTATTGAAGTCCCCTACTATTAATGAGTTGGGGTTAATTTGGGTCTTAAAATCCTGTAGTATTTTTTTTATGAAGTTGGGTGCACCAGAGTTTGGTGAATATAGGTTCATGATTGTAAAATCTTCTTGATTGATTTTTCCTTTGATCAGAATGATATAGCCCTCTTTGTCTTTTCTGGTTAGTTTCAGTTTAAAGTCTCTTTTGTCAGATATTAGGATTGCTACGCCTGCTTTTTTCTTAGTGCCATTTGCTTGGTATATTTTTTTCCATCCTTTCACTTTGAGATAGTGTCTGTCCTTGAAAGTGAGATGAGTTTCTTGCAGACAACAAAATGATGAGTTTTGTTTCTTAATCCATTCATATAGTCTGCGTCTTTTGACTGGGGAGTTCAGTCCATTAATGTATAAAGTTATTAATGAAAGATGAGTATTGAATCCTGTCATTTTTTTTGTTTATATTCTTGCTATAGCTGTACTTTTACACTGTTATACCCTCCTTGGAGTTCTTTCTGCAACCCCTTGGGTATAGTCATTCCTTTCTTCAGCTCTTTGTATTGCTCCCAGAACTCTCTGAAGGGCTGGTTTTGTGGACAAGAATTCCTTCAGCCTATTTATGTCATGGAAGATTTTTCTTTCCCCTTCATCTATAGTAGACATTTTGGCTGGATATAGTAATCTGGGTTGGCATCTGTGG
>NW_008360312.1:682613-688184 GCF_000622305.1 Nannospalax galili
TTGGTTCCCCAGGTGTCTGGGGCCCCAAGACTAGGAATGTTGCAGGGCCCAAACTAGGAGTATAGAACGTCGGCAAGGATGAAGGGTGAATGTGGCTTAGTGAGCCTTAGGGAGCCCCGGCTCGGAGGGCTGCGCTATAGACTTACCCCAAGAGGTCTGAGGCTTGTAGTGCAGGCTAGAAGAGTTAGTCGGTGGTGCAGGCCCAGGGAAGCAGAGAGAGGTGAGGGCAGGGCCAGGACCAGAAGCGGTGCTCCTGGGGCCCAAGAAAGGAACTGAGTTGGTCTGGGTGAGAAGGATCAGGAAGCAGTGTTGGTTCCCCAGGTGTCTGGGGCCCCAAGACTAGGAATGGTGCAGGGCCCAAACTAGGAGTATAGAACGGCGGGGGGGGGGGTGGAAGGGGGAATGTGGCTTAGGGGGGCCTGGGGGGGGGAGGGCTGCGCTATAGACTTACCCCAAGAGGCCTGAGGATAGTAGTGCAGGCTAGGAGAGTTAGCCAGAAATATTTTTTTAAATGTTCAAAATCCTTAGCCATCAGGGAAATTAAAATTACCTTGAGATTTCATCTTACCCCAGTCAGAATGGATAAGATTAAAAAATGATGACAAATGCAGATGTGGATACTGGAAAAGGGGAACACAATACTGCTGGTGGGATTTCCAATAGACACAGCCACTATGAAAATCAGTGTGGGGTTTCCTCAAAAAGCTATAATTAGATCTATCACATGATCCAGCTATACCACTTTTAGGCAAATACCCAAAGGAGTCTCTCTTACTGTAGAGATATCTGCTCAGTCATGTTCATTGCTGCTCTATTATCAATAGCCAGGAAATGAAAACAGCCAAGATCTATATCAACTGATGAGTGAACAATGAAAATGTGGCATATTCTCATAATACAATATTACTCAGCTTGTAAGAAAAGTGAAATTATGAAACTTGCAGTTAAATGGATGGAGCTGGAAACAGTCATTCTGAGTGAGGCAATTCAGACACAGAAAAAAGCTGCATGTTTTCCCTCATTTGTGAATGTTAACTTTGAGTCTTTAGGTATATGTGTTTCATTTGCTATAATCATAGAGGCCAGGAAATTAGTTAGGCATCATGGGAGGGGGGTCTTTCATGGGAGGGTATAAAGAATTAAAAGGGAATAAAGGAACAGGAAGGGTTAGATGGGGTTAGGGAAGGGAGGGCAAGGTAGAGGAGGGAATGCAGGAAAGGGTACTAACACTAAAGGCCATTTGAAAAAATTATATGGAAACCTGCTATTGCAGAAAATTCCTAAAACACATACACATGCACACGTGTATATAAAGAGTTTAAATTGAGTTATCCAATAACAGGGAAGCAATATGCCTACTAGATTCCACAGGTTAACAAACAAAAGCCCACTGCCAGGAATAGGCTACCTCTTTTGTAACTGTTGACCAGTGAGGCCCTGTAGACCCCCTAAACATCACAGGCTATTGCCAATGTTCTTGGTTACCTTTTGGAACTCAATGATAAACTAATGATTATATCAGAATTTAGATTCTGAAGTCATTTCTAAAATGGAGGGAAAGGCCAAAATATTACCAACATTTTGAAGACGAAGAAAATAAATACGGAGAGAAAAATAGAGGAATGCCCAATTTTGTTCAGCTGCCAATTAATACGCAAAGATATTGTAGGCATACATCCACGATTTAAGCTTGCTGTGCCTTGTAAATAATTAGGACATATAAAAGGACTGAGGTATGCAAAAGGGAAAACATGATAAATCAATAGAAGAAAACAGGACCTGTTACTATTTTCTAAATAAGAATATTATTAAATTTCACTTTACTTGTGATAGAAAGTAAAATACAGTGAAATAAAAGGAGTGGTCATATTTCTAATACCAGATTCTTTAAAATTTATTTGTAAAGTCTTCTGAGGTCAAATGCAGGTTTTGAGGAACACTCAATTTTCATGGTCACTTACTTTGGATGCTTCCAGACTGAACCAACTGCCTCCTGAAAATGAGACGTTATTATATTAAACCCAATGACAAATACACGTTTCTGTCTTTCATATTTAGTTAAGATAATTTTCCAAGGGAAATGCACAAAAGGATCATCTGAGGTCAAATACGGAGTACCACATCACTGTAGTAAAGGAAGCAGATCTTGTAAGATGGTAAGGTTATGTGTCAGAAACCCACAGAGGGCATGTGTCTGACCTGTGTCCCCTGAATTTCATTGTTATCTACTGCCCAAGGACCCATTCTTTCTTTACCTCCCATTCATTGTTCAACAGTCATAGCAACCTTTATTTATTTTAAATATTTTATCTATTTTTTATGTGTATGAGTATATTGAATGTGTGTGTGTAACTGCACCCAAGTCGTGCAGTGCTCATGGAGGTCAGAAGAGGGTGTTGGATCCCCTGGAACTAGAGTTGTGGACAGTTGTTAGACACAATGTGGGTGCTGAGTATTGAACCTGGGTCCTCTGCAAGACCAGTCAGTGCTCTTAATCGCTGAGGCATCTCTTCAGCCTCACATCCTTTATTTAAACACCACCTTTCAATTAGCCACTTATTTTCTCAGTTACTAATTAGTTACAACACATTTTTTTAAATCAGAAAGAATGCACATTTCCATCTCACAAACGGTATGTTATAATCACACCTTTTGGTTCTCAGTAAATTTGTGCAATGTTTATTTTTAATGTGGAAGGTATTCTTTACAAAGCTTTCTCAAGTTCTCTTCAAATATAGACTCGTCTTTGGCTCAGGATGGTTTCCTTTTAATATTTTTTCAAGTGATTTCCTGGATCTCATGTTCCCTGTTCATTTATGACATTTCTATGAGACGAGTCTTGGCTGTTCTACACCAGTGTTCCTGTTGCTTTGCTCTCAGAGAGTCTTAAGGTTTTTGGAGCTTTTGTTTTGTGCTAAAAACTTGTTCACATTTCTTCTGTAGCTTAATCCCTACCATATTTTGACACTCATTAACTTCAAACACTTCTTTTGGGCCATAAATATCACTCATCTTTTTCTATAGTAGTCTCACTAAGATTCAGTAGCATCTTAAACATATCATTTGGGGTGTTATTTCATTATTTTATGAGACAGAATCTCCCTATGGCCTTGAACTCAGGATTCTCCTGCTTCTGTCTCTGGACCTGGCCTGATTGTTTTGTTTTATTTTTAAAATGATTGCTGCTGTTAGAAATTTCCTTTTACTCCTTTCTCTCTAGGATCAGTTGTTCCCTTCCTTAGCTCCATCTCTTTCACATCGTTGGTCAGGAATCTATTGTAAGAATGCCACTCCCTGTGTTTGAGTTTTTTCCTCCACAGAATTCTTGTTTTGCATGGGAGAAGGACTCTGTGACAACAGTTGGGGCAGTTTGACAAGTAACATTCCATCAGGTGCACATGAGTGGAAAACAGGCAGGTTGGTAGGAACTCCCATAATTATCAAAGTAAGGAGAAAATTAATGTGGGAGAGGAGTAATTCCCTGAAGAGCTGAACAGCCTTTCTTTCTGCCTCCTGAGCTCCCTGGGGAGACCAGCTAGCTCCGTTTTAATTCTGCTTTTATATTTGATCCAACACACAAGTGGAACCCTGTGTAGAAAGAGCTATTTTGATATTCGGAGGTCAAGTATCTGTCCCACTTGCTTTCCACAGGCTTTTGGGAGGCTGAGTGGTCTGACTGGTTCTGTGATCTGTACACAGTACTCCAACTGACTGCTCTAGTAATTGGCCTTCCATCCACATCCACTTAATTTTTTTTTTTTTTAAATCTTAGCATTTCTCTTTGTAATGGAAGGAATAGCTCAGGCCTCTAAAGTAACTTTTTAAAAATTACAGACCTTATTTGCTGTCTTTGACTATCCTGTGTTTCCTGAATTATTCAATTTCATCTGTTTATAGTATGTGCCCTATGACCCTTTTCTGTGCTCAGCTTTATATTTATTTTTCTAATGACATGTAAAAATTATACACTAAATAAACACATGTGCTCAATCTACCACCTTGAGCCATTAGTCCTGACTAATTCATGTATTTTCTCAGGATAATATTTAATGCCCCACTAAAAGCCAATTGTCCCATTATTATCAAGGCTAACACTTGGGATCCATTTTAAAAATAACATATGTTATATTACACAAAGCCTTTGATCCCGTTCACTGTTTAATCTGGAAGTCTTTAGACAAATTTCTTTACATCCTTGTTTTCCAACTGAAGTCTCAATCAGTTTTTTTTCTTCCTTCTTAACTCAGTGAATTTAAATTGAAAAATTTCAGAAAGCAATAGTCCCTTATACTAAGATGGTTTGAAGGTTGCCTGACTTTGGTTAAAAAGAGATTTAATGCAAGCCTCCAGTTTAGCTTGGAGGACTGAGTCAGCCCTGTAATGACAGGTTTTCCTGGACCGGCAGGGCACCCTTGTGGTTCAGCCTCTGCTTTACATCAGGTGACTAAAGGACCAGCAGCAAACAAAAGAAAGGTAAACTATACTTTGTTCTGTTGGAAAACTTTTAAGATTGCTTTTAGAAATGTCTTCTTAGAGCAGTTAGAAGAAAACTAATTTTCATTTATTTGAATATTGCAATTTCTGTTTTAGCCTAACTTTACTGTTCCAGTGAAGTTCTTTTCAAAAACCTGAGCTGTTTTGGGGAATCCAGTACCTTAAAAAATACATCTGTCACTGAGAGTTGTAAATGAAATTTTAGTTAATTTTCTATTTATTATAGATCTGAAAATACTTTTATCACTAGTCAAGGCTGGTTTTGTTTCTCTTTTATGTGCATAGTTTTTTGGAAAAGCAACTTTTTGAAATATGCTGAATTATCATGACTTAATACTTTACTGGTGACAGCTTTAAATTGTATTCCACAAAGTAGGCTAGGAAACTAACTGCAACAAAGCCATGGTCTGTGTGGCTTTATGAGAGATCCACAGTTTTAATATATTTATAACTGATAGCTTTGAAAAATTCATCATGCTAATGATTTCCTTTCCAGTAGAAGTTTATTTAATAAAAATAATCATTTTCATAATCTTCAAATATGTTTCTTTTATAATTCATTTTATCATTATTATATCCACTCTAATGATTAATAGTAGAGAGTTTTTATTTACAACAGATACTTCAGTTCTTAGAAAACATGTAACATTGAAAAGATTCAGAAAATGAATTTTTTTTGGTCTTTTTGAGACAGGGTCTCCCTGTAAGCCCTAGCTGTCCTGGAACTCAGTATATAGACCAGGCTGGCCTGGAACTCACAGATATCCGCCTGCTTCTGCCTCCCAAGTGCTGGGACTACAGGCGTGTACCACCAGGCCTGCCAGAAAATGAATATTTTTAAAGATGAAATTAAATTTAAAGCTTTTCTAAATACTGATAATATTAAATGACTGAACATTTAAAAATGATATTTAGTAGCCACTTTATAAGAGAACTCTTTTACCATTTGGGAAAAGGATAAATAGAAACATGCATGTATAAATAGATTTTTCCAGAAAAGAAAGGATAACTACAAAATATCATGAAAAAGAAATCTTAAGTCATTAATTCTATTGGAGAAATGAAATCTTAAAGTAA
>NW_008360312.1:688476-694390 GCF_000622305.1 Nannospalax galili
AAATGACTGAACATTTAAAAATGATATTTAGTAGCCACTTTATAAGAGAACTCTTTTACCATTTGGGAAAAGGATAAATAGAAACATGCATGTATAAATAGATTTTTCCAGAAAAGAAAGGATAACTACAAAATATCATGAAAAAGAAATCTTAAATCATTGATTCTATTGAAGAAATGAAATCTTAAAGTAAAAAATATTGTAATGATGGAGAAAAAGCTTTCTACATCAGTGACTATGTATATCAAACAAAAGTGAAAACTTGAAGTATTAGTTGAACAGAATAGCTTAAGCAATAAAAATCAATATTTCTCTCTTCTTCAATTTCGGCTCATGAGTAGGTTTTCTTTTACTCAACAAATCACATAAGAACAAAACAAAACAAATCTACGAGACCAGATTTTATCCACATATTTTCATTTGAATATTAATGATTATATTTATTCCCTGTTTTATATGTTTACACAAAATTTTTCTTTCTATACTTCTTATGTGTTTGCCTTAGTAGCATTTGACTTTTAAACCAATCAGGTAGAATCAGAGTGACATTGGGTTAACCTGCTTATTTCATGACTTGTATAATTTCTGTAGTGAATGTGATGCATATTCAAGTACCTGTTGCTCATGATACTTATCGATGAGTTTGACACTCTTGTAGCACTATCCACGAAATCTTAGACACATGATTCATTTCAGCTTGGCTTGTAAATTAGAATTCATCTTGATGGAAGCACGTGCTCTCACTGAAGTACTAATCTTTAACCACCAGTGCAGGTATAAACAAGGAATTAAAGTTCATTCCATGGACAAAGTTAAAAAACTCTGTGCAGATTCAGGGCTCATCCTTCAATGACTTGTGTTTATATTTTGAGAATCATAGCATGTAACATTTTCTTAGCAATACACGTGAATCTGATTCTTAGGCAGTGCTTTAACAAATTCAGCATTTAAAGACATATGTGTATTTGCATCTTCATCTACAATTACTTATTTGTTGAAGTTTTATGTCCTTAGTTTAGCTATTTATTGAAAATTCTCTATATGGAATAGAAGCATAAATGCTGTATGTTTCTAATAAGAACCACCTCTGGTTATCTTCTACACAGAATAAAACTTCTTATCTAAGTACCAACTACAGGCATAATAGCATAATAGATTCAAGGGAATAAATTCCAGGTCACCTCTTATATGTATTTGAGAAAAAAATCCCAGCAAATCCAATATTTTGGGTGTGCCAAGAAATGACTACTATTCTAAGCTGGAATTCCTTCTGCTTTTGCATAGATATTGCAAAAATACCTATTTTTTTTAGTCCAACTCCAAATTTTTGATTTTAATATTTTTCAATTTTCTTACTGTGTTAGAAGATCCTCTCTTATTGAAAGGGAGAAATTGTAATCTAATTTTATACATTTTCAAGTTTTAAGATTCATAACTATACTGAATGGAATGAGCAGTCCTGTAAAAATAAGATTATTGTAAAAAATTTGAAATACTTTGTGTGAAAGAGCATTTATTTTGCATTCATGATTACTTTATATTTCTGTGCTTAGTATAGAAACTCACTTTCTTTACTAATGTCCAAGTGCCAAAGAATTCCCATATGTCAGCACCAACCAAAGTGGGGAAAATGATCTGAGAATCTTTTAAAAGGTGTACATAAATTAATGCTTAGTTAATATTTGGTATTTTGACAGTTTCTTCTTATAGAACAAGCATAATTTACCTGGTTATAACACAAATTGTTTGATACTACAAATTGTTGGTAATTAGATTGATTTGGCACATTTAGTTGCAACACCAAGAGCTTCCTCATTAATTCAGAAAGTGTGCCTAAAGGGTAAGCCCAGGGCCTACATAGAGGTATGAAGTATCTACGCAGCTAACTGTAGAAGGTACAAACTTTAAAAAGTGGAAGGAAAATGCATGCAAGCATTATTTCACCAGCTCTTTCTTTAGATGTTAATCTTTTTCACATTGCTTAATTTTAATGGATTTGTTAACTTACACTTGTTTGCTGAAGAGATATTTCAAGTAGGAGCTGGCTCAGTTTTGTGTAAGATAGTTAATTTTTGGCTGAGTGTTCTGATAATAGCAATGGACTTGAGAATATAAAATTTAAATAACTTTACTTGCTTCTGCATATTGAACTGAGATTTTTTTTTCTTCCTTTTGTGTTGTAAACATACCAGGGATGGGGCTTGAGAGATGGGCCAGCAGTTAAGAGCACTGGCTGCTTTTGCAGAGGACCTGGGTTCGATTCCTAGACCCCACAGGGCAGCTAACAATTCCAGTTCCAGGGTATCTGATGCCCTCTTCCGACTTCTGTGGGCATTGCATGACACAGGTGCACTTGCATACATGCAGGCAGTATACTCATACACTTAAAATAAGAATAATAAATAAAATATTTAAAAAACACAAACTGGGGACATTGTACAGTATTCAAAGAAAGCCATCACAATCAGATTTGAGAAAAGGTTTACACATGGAAAGCATGGGGACAAAGAGAAAATAAATAAAAAAAAGGGCACTGGAGAATAGCAAACAAGGTCAGGAGTAAAACTTAATCAAAATGGTTAAACTTTATCAAAAAGGTGTAATTGGATGAAATATAACCTGAAGTTGATGAGGTGGTAATCTCACTTCCTGAGTTATTCGCAATTAGGATAAACCACCAACACTAATATAAATCTAGTGAAATAAGAAATAACTTCCAAAGAATCTTTTCCTTATCTAATTCCTCTAAATATTTTTGTCTGTTAACAAGAGTTTTGACATATCTATAATTAGAGAAAGCTACTTACTTACTTTTAATAAATAACATACTGATATTAAGTACTATATTATGTGATGTATATTTACACTGGTTAATATTGTGAAACTTGCTTTCAGTGTTCTTACTGAAAACTTATTAAACCATTAACCAGTTACTGACTTTTCTTTACAATGTATGATCAATCAGTCTATAATTAACTATTAATGCCCATATGTCCAACTAGAACCCTTAATCTCAAAGCATTGTTAATGGTGTTCACTTTAATTAAAACAAGGTCCTTCTTGTTCCTTGAAAAGGTCTTTTTTCTTCCCAGATTTCAGAAAAGATAATACTTTGTAAAATATAGCAATATTAAATTGTTCTTTGTAATGAAATCCAACTGAGGTGTCACTTTCTTATAAGCCATGTTTATAGCCTTGTGAACAGAGTCAGGTCTCCCACTGTATTCCCCAAACACAAAAGCTTTATGGGCTTCTAATTAAATGAATGCTTTACAATGGCAACCATAACAGTATACATAAAGTCCAACCTCCCCCCAGAGAAATCTCACCAATCTCTGTCGATTTCTCTCACTTAGCTATCTTTTTGTTGTTGTTTTTGTTTGAGACAGGGTTTCCCTGTAGCCAGAGCTAGCCTGGAACTTGCTATGTACACCTCGCTGGCCTAGATCTTCCACCTCCCCAAGTACTGGAATTAAAGCATATGCCACCATGCCCAGCTACACTTAGCTATCTTGTATTTCCCTGAGACAAGTGGCATAGCCATTTTTTGAAGACTTCCTCCAACAGTACTCTGCAGTATACAGATTACATATAAATGTATATGTATGTATATATGTGTGTATGTAATGTATATCTATTCTTTCCTCAGACTAATGGCAACATTCTATAAATATCTTGTTTTATTTCCAATATTAATTGACATTGGCTTTTATTCAGTTTCATCACGTTTTAACTACAAAGATGTTCTCAATACAACCCGGTTCTAATAAAGTTAGTCTGAAAAATTTAGGTTTAGTTTTGACAAATCACTGCAGAAACAATTTGTTTGAAGCATATATAGAGATAAATGTAAAAATATATTCCAAAGAATATTTTAATGTGTGGAGAATGTTCACATTCATATGCAGAGGCCACCTTAATCTTTGTAATAAGTCTCAGTATTTATTTGTTTAGAAGGGGAAGACCTTGCTTTATTAACCTTTCTTTTAGGTTTAGTTTTGACAAATCACTGCAGAAACAATTTGTTTGAAGCATATATAGAGATAAATGTAAAAATATATTCCAAAGAATATTTTAATGTGTGGAGAATGTTCACATTCATATGCAGAGGCCACCTTAATCTTTGTAATAAGTCTCAGTATTTATTTGTTTAGAAGGGGAAGACCTTGCTTTATTAACCTTTCTTCTTTCTTAATTTTCATTTATTTATTAATTTATTTAATAACCACATGATTAGAAGAAGAATTCCTTTACAGCTTTAACATATTCAATAACAATTTACAGAGAAAAGATACATCTCTTTCAAAAGTGGCTATAAATTTTTAGGTTCACAGTTGAATTAATACAGCTATACAATACTGAATTGAGTATAAACCCTGTAATACATATACTGTTTCCCAAGAAAGACTCATTTTTAATGCTACTGACGCTTAGTTGTTTGCACACGTGTCTTTCATCTCTATGTATCTGATTATTACTAGTCACAGTCAGTTACACTCGGATCCTTGGCACCTGAGTATGGATATAAAGTCATCAGGTAGATTTCAATTGTAATGTTTATCATCTCTACTAATTAACATGAAGTAAATTTTTATTCTTCCTCCTCAAATATAACTCATTTTTTTAATTTGCTGATTTTTTTTGTGTGTAGATCATACAGAACATCCAAAACAATCTTATTCATCTATATACCCACTTCCCAAATGGCACCCTCCCATAAACTCCCCCCCTCCCACACACTGGAGCCCATATACTCTGTCATCCCTGTTACTATCCACTCTGTTGTCAGCGTCCCCAGCCATTCCTCAGTGCTTGTCCATCCGCTGAATCTAGTCAGCCTATCTAGAGATCCTTCTGATTCCCTAGAACTGGAGTTACAGACAGTTGTTAGCCACCATGTGTGTGCCAGGACTCAAACCTGGGTCCTCTGGAAGAGCAGCCAGTGCTCTTAACCGTTGAGCCATCTCTCTAGCCCTGTAGTTCAGACTTGTACATTGACTTTCACACATAGGATCTGGAGAATGCAGATGAAACTATATTGTTTAAATGTTTTTTTCAGTGCAGAAGCTTGGGATCTGTTACCTATTCTAGCTTCTATTTTACCCTGCCTAATATCTCAGTCTTTTAGTGATGTATTTTGGGGGAGGGGAGTATTTTAAGCTATAATCTTGATTATGGACATTGAAAAGACTTGAATAAAATTGCATAGACCAGTGGATTGTTTCTGACTTTAAAAACCTTAATTAGAAAGCTGAAGATTTAAATCAACATAATGTTATTTTAAGAAGCTTAGTTAAAAACAGGTTGACAGAGGGAACATTTTATGCAATATGGAGTCCCAAGACTTTGTGTGCTTTTTCCAAGAAAGCTGTTGATCTTGGCTGTAGAAAATTTCAAGTCCTAACAGAAAACTATACTTTTTTTTTTGACAGAGAATAAGTACATTCTTCCATACAAAAACAGTTATATTCTCTCTCAGGTTGCATTTCTTAAAGTATAAAATGCTTTGCTTCAGAAAGAAATGTGGCTTTTCACGTTGAATAATAGTGAATTTTCCAATAGTGCTAGTGTTTATGTGACTTTCCCTGGGGCAAGATACAGAGTGTCTATTCACCCTCCACAGAAGACACTGACAGACCAAAGAAAAGTTTCTACCTAAGTCCAGTTTGATGCATGCATGAATTTACTATGGTTATTTACAAGAGTACAGGTAAGGGGTCACTTATTGTAATAAAAGTGACTCTCACGTAGCTGTCTATCACTAACCAGCCTCACCCCAGTGTGGGTGATTCCTCACAAAACTGCATAATGGAAGTTCCCTGTGCAGCAAGACCACTGAAAGGTTCCTCCTGCCCAGCAGTTGTTTGGTGCTCATATAACTTTGGGGAGGAGTCTTGTGAGTCTTATGAGTTTC
>NW_008360312.1:694609-716187 GCF_000622305.1 Nannospalax galili
CCCAAAGTGGATTGTATCATGACACAATCAGTATTAAAAGAAAAAATTTATGGAATATAACCCTTTGAAAAATCTCTAATATTAAGATACATATATATAAAATATATGTATCTATATATATATGGAACACAGAACAATGAGCTTTCAATGAGAAAAAATTTATCAGGATGCCCCTTATTGGTTGCTGCCATAGTAAACTTTTTATTAGAGAGCAGGTTGTATCTTGTACTGCTGCACTGAGGATATGGCTTTGAAATAAGTGGTTCTGCTTTTTCTTTCAATTTGATAGCTATGTATGCATTTTACTATAGGCAATGAAATAACAGAATGGAGCAAGACTTTCTTTGTGAGTTTGGAAATAAAACTGTATTTGCTGAATTCCTTAGGGATGATGAACTTTAAAGATATCTCTTTAAACCTGGATGGATTTAACTAGATGTCTTAAAAAGACATTTTAAAAAATTCCAAAATCATGAAAAAGAAATAGAAGAATTGCAATTTGAGCACGCAATTTTTTCCCATAATACATTAACACGGAGTGGGGATTGTACGATTTTAAGTTTTTCCACTTATTATTCTAACCTTAAAGAGCATTATCCTTGCTGCATGGATGAAAGAAGAGATGATTCTGTTTATACAAGGCTAGATATTTAGAGCTGCAATCAAAATTAAGAAAAACCATAACTCTCGCATTTGGGAGTGGAGACAGGAGGACCACAAGTTAAAGGCCATCGTGGGTACATAGAAAGACCTTGTATTGGAAGCAAAACAAAATTTAAACCCAAAAAACAAACAAAAGAATAAACAAGGGCGGGTGATGTAGCTCAGGGATACAGTGCTGTCTATCACACCCAAGGCGCTGGGTTTGATCCTCACCTGCACCCAAAAAACAAAGAAGCAGTTTCACTGTTT
This sequence comes from Nannospalax galili, assembly GCF_000622305.1. NCBI lineage: Eukaryota > Metazoa > Chordata > Mammalia > Rodentia > Spalacidae > Nannospalax > Nannospalax galili. The sequence continues at coordinate 695,522 of NW_008360312.1, forward strand.
TTATGTGGTGATTGTTAAAATACTATAAATTTGTTACAAATAACTCCTTGAAAGCACTCTCATTTCAGACTTGGGGGGATAACAAGAACTTCTTTATGGTCTTCCTGCTGCTTTACAATCAGGCTCATTCTGGATCACTAAAATATTTCTGGGGTGAATACTAAGTCTCCCTGTATTCACATAGGGGCCCCAAAGACCACCAGGGGCACATTTGTGCTAAGAGAGGTGGGCTTTTTGCTTATTCAAAATATGTTCATACCTATAGGAGTCTTGGGACGAAAGAATGCCAGAGAGAGCCCACTTCAGGATTTAGGCTTTAGTTGGGTGATTTGAGAGTGGGTCTAAGTGGGTCACTCTGGACTGTAGATTATCAGAAGGCAGAGGGACTAGATACTTGGGTGGAGAGCAGTAGTCGTGTGCAAGGCCTAGGGTTTGATCTCCAGCACTTCCAAGCAAAATAAAACAAAACAAAACAAAAAACAAAACAAAACAAAACAGTCAGAACAGCAGCCATTCCTTTAGTGGATATTCATTCCCCAGTGAAGTGGGTTTGGTATTTTGTGCTTGAATATTCACTGTATTTTTTTCCTGTGCTTGGACAAAATTTAGAGATAGCCTTGGGCTGTCTCATTTAATGTAGTCTGACAATGAACTTTCCCAACATTGCTATCCTGTGAGAATACCCATGTCTAACAGCTGAACTACATGACTTTAGCAGATTCTGAGTCCTGAGATTACCCATTTTATTTTAAGTATGTTTTATTACAAACAACTGAGCTTGTGGTAGGAAACAGGAATAGAGGAGAGGCTTCTATGCAGACTCTCGAGTCTACACTTGGCAGACCTGTGTCCACCCAAGGGGCATCTCACCCACTTTCTTAACTATTTGGAAGAGCTAACCAAAGAGGTAAGGGCCTGGGGACTGCTAGAAACATGTCATGTCTCTTATATGAGGGGATGAGATCTGAGGAGAAAGCTGCTCCCTTTTCAGCGTGACTTCCATCCACATTGTCTTCAAAAATGATTCCAGATTGAAGGAAGGGAGCTTGTTCCTATATATGTTCCCATTCAAGCTTTGTTCTTAAGCAGAGAGTAACAGATGACCAAATTCAGGGGACCAGTCCAGGTTAAACTCCTTACCGATTCATACCCTCACTATGTTGCCAACTCTTCCTCAGTTCTGCCAGTTAGAATTTTGTTTAAAGGAATGGACCTTCATCAGATGAGGGAGGTGAGAAAGCAAAGGCAGGTTGCTATGGGAGATTCATGGTCAAGTGTAGTAATCAGGATTCTCTGCTAAGAAAGGACTGGTCTATAGAGAGAAGGGCTCAGCAGTGGGGGCTGTGGTACTATGGAAAAGGGGAGGGAAAGGGGATCTGGGGAATTCTGGAGTAAAGGTCAGGCGCTGAAGGGCAGGCATGGGCAGGTACCTTGGAAAAGGAAGGAGGCCAGAGAGGAAAACAGCTTGAGACTGCTGGTGGGGCAGGGGACTGAACAGAGTGTCTGAGGCCTGTTAAGAGAAAAGAACCATGATCTGTAAGTCATGCTTGATTAGGAGACTAGGAGGATACACTCAAAACCCAAGACACAGAGAAGACATGTGCACAGTTTTACTTATTTAGTTTGGCTGCATTCATCCTGTGCTAGAAAGTTTTGTCAGGGGCAAGGCCTGCCATCTAGTGTTGAATGTGGACCTCCAGTTAACAGGAGTAAGGTGAATAATAATCCACGATAGGATAAAAGAATCACCCAGTAACTCTGTAGTAACTCTGAAGTGCTGTGGCCTGATGAGGGAAAACAGCAGACAGTGGAAGGCTTTGCTTTGAATAAAACAAAGAAACAAGTGCATGGCAGAATAGATACACTCTAGCTGTGCTTTGTACACATATAGTCTTCTCAAAGAGGAAGTGAATTTGAAGTTTAAAGAAAAGCTCTCCCAACCCATTAATGAACTCATATGCCTATCCATTTTTCTTATCCTGAATCAGAATTAAAAAAAAAATCAAGAATAAAATGCAATTTGGAATACCATAATTCCTTTTGTATTTACAAAATTAGATTCCTTCAAAAAAAACTATTGACTTCAATCCACATTTCATACCTTCAGTATAGTATATTTTATGTTAGTAAGTAATTTTAATCATCTTTGGGCTGTGGAAGAGTAGATATTTGTCCATTGAATGAAATGGCTTGCTTCTATATCTTAAAAACTGTCTCTCTCTCTCTCTCTCTTTTTTTTTAGTATCTTTGAAACGGGGTCTCCCTGTAGCCCCAGATGGCCTGGAACTCACCTGCCTCTGCTTCCAGAGCGCTGGGATTAAAGATGTGTGCCCCTAGCCCTAGTTGACAAAAACTGACATTTAAAATATGTTTATTACTTAGGACTTCTTAAATGTAGTTTAATGGTTTGATAAGTTTCTTAGAAATCTTGTTCACTTCAATATCCTAGGCCTAAGAAATGTTATTGTTGATTGGTGACCTCTGGTCATTAAAATGATAATTACTCACAAAGTGCAGTACTGTGATGGCTTGGCTGCAGGAAATTTTCAAAAGCTACAGACTCCATAGAACAAGATCCTATCACAGTTCCCGGCTGTCAGGAATGGAAACAAAACGGTGCTTATGTGAACAGAAAAGTTTTGAATTACTTGAACAATATTGGCAGTAAACAGCAGCACCATGGACTTTAGATAATCCCAAACCCTGTCACTTCTGGACACTGGAAATTATGTGTGTGTGTGTGTGTGCAATTCATGTGGAGACCAGAGGTCAATGTCATGTGTCTTCCTTTATCTCTCTCCATCTTACTTTTTGAGAGAAGGACCCTCCCCGAACCTGAAACTCATCAATTTAGTTAGTGTGGCTGCCAGTGAGATCCAGGGACCCACCTACCTCCATTCCCCCAGGGCTGGCGTTACAGGTGAATGCCACCATACCCAGGTTTTACGTGGGTGCTGAGGATCCGTACTTGGTTCCTCACACTTGTGAAGCCAGCATTTTACCCACTGAGCCATCTCCCTAGCCCCTGGACATTGGAATTTTTGTCATTACTAGCAATACCCCTTAGTCTCTTTGAATCCCCAAACCTCAACTCAAAGGCTAGAGTAGGATGCATCTAACTGGTGTTATCAAAGTCAGTATCAGTTCCAAAGCTGCACTGAAACCTGGGGAAGGATTTCAACCTTTTGACTTATTTAGTGAAGTAGGGGCTCCATCTTACACCAATACACATGTGGTGTAAATTCACTACAGAACAAGGAAAAAGTGATCTATTTTGTGGGCACATAGTCAAAGAACAGCTGTGTTCCATACATCTTAATACCAGTGTGCTAAACTTAAGCACAAGGCACTATCATTTTATTGTCATAGAAGAATACAAAGGTTTTATACTATTTAAATCTTTGGTGATGCGATATAAAAATAATTATTTTGTAGTTGTTTTAGAAGCATGACTAAAGGGAAATGTGACAATGTACTTACCGTCCTCTCTGTGTCTTACCATCTGAGATCATCCTGAGTGGCACATCTCTGCTGCAGCAATCACCCTTTGCACTCAGCTCTGTTCTCTCATCTCCCCCCAAAGCAACCGCTCTAATTACTTATGCAGTACTTGCTATGCATATTGTCTAAAAGTGCCTTATCTTTCATGTAATGTGACCTCAATCAAGATACATCATCTCTGTCTCAGTGTCTTCCTTTGGAAAAGGAAAAGTAAGTATGTCCTTGTATCATTGTTACAATATAACAATTGTTCCAAAAGGGCACCCAAACACAGTGCCTGAGATTTGGTGAGCTTTCCAGAGTGATTCTGAATACTATTTCACATCTGCTTTTCACCATGAGCAATGGCCACATCTTATTCATGCTTTTTCCTTGACATGAGGGTTTGGTCCTCCTTGAACATTTATTTGATTTTATTGCCTGTCCTTAAATAGAAGCCTGGTTGCTACATGTGATTTGACATCTCACAAATCACATGATTATGTAGGAATCATAATAACTTTTAAATAAGTTGCATTCTGATATAAATAAATGATACTTTTTTATTCAAAGTAATCACTAATAGAAGATGAAATGTCTCCACAGGTCTTTCGAATTACATTAAAGAAGAGATAACGTAAGTTTCTATCTTATCATGAAACTGTTATCTGAAGGACAATTAAGACTTTGTTTTGTTCAACCAGTACACCTTACATCAGGGCTGCTTGTATTTTTTATTCTGAAATCTATGACTTCTCTAAAACCTGCTCACCTTCCAATTTATCAAAGGAAACCTTTTATAGCTGCCTGGAATGCTCCAACAGATCTGTGCTTGATAAAATATAATTTAACACTGAATTTAGCAGTATTTCAGGTAATTGGAAGCCCTCTGGCCAAAGCCAGGGGGCAAAATGTCACTATATTTTATGTTAACAGATTGGGATATTATCCGTGGTATACAGCAGAAGGAGTCCCTATCAATGGGGGTCTCCCCCAAAACTTAAGCTTACAAGTACATCTGGAAAAAGCTGCCCAAGATATTGATTACTATATCCCTGCTGAAAATTTCAGCGGACTTGCTGTTATAGACTGGGAATATTGGCGGCCACAATGGGTCAGGAACTGGAATACAAAGAATATCTACAGACAGAAGTCAAGAATGCTTATTTCTAATATACAACAGAATGCTTCAGCTAATGCTATTGAGTGTTTAGCCAAAGAGGCATTTGAAAAAAGTGCAAAAGCTTTCATGGAGGAAACCATCAAATTGGGAATTAGGAGGCGACCCAAAGGCCTTTGGGGTTATTATTTATATCCTGATTGCCACAATTATAATCTTTATGCTCTGAACTATACTGGGTCATGCCCAGAAGGGGAAGTCCTGAGGAACAACGCGCTCTCTTGGCTGTGGCAGAGCAGTGCGGCTTTGTATCCTGCTGTTGCTGTCAGGAAATCCTTTGAAAACAGTGAAAACATTTGGCGCTTCTCACAATTCCGGGTGCGTGAATCCATGAGAATCTCCAACATGACATCCCACGGTTATGCTCTCCCTGTGTTTGTCTACACACGGCTGGGGTACAGAGATGAACCTTTATTTTTTCTTTCTAAGGTAAGAAACAACTTTCTTAATGGCATAGGATTTCCTCCCTAAATACATTCCTTTATGATTTATACTCCTCAAAGAATACACAATTAGTAGACTGCTAGTACGTAATTTTTCCTAGACTATTGATCTACTTAGATTATGCCTTTATGCAAACTGAGTTTTATCTTGTTAACAGTCTTTTGAAGAACATGGTAGGGCAGGAAAGGGCTAAAGTGTGATGCTAGTAGCTACTGAGTTTCCTTTGATTGCATTCCCTTATGACTGGCTGTTGTGGAAGACTACTGAAACGGTTTGTGGTGAATAGATTAGAAAACCAGAAAGGATGTTTTAAAACAGACTTGTTTGCTCACACATGTGAAAGTTGAATGAAAAACCCTCCTCTTCTGTGTTCTCTATCTCAAATATAGGGAGATGAAAAATTGTTTTCTTTCAAATGCATAGTACCAGCTTTGAGAAAATGCATTAAAATTCCAACAATGTAAATACATTTATATTTTTACATTTATTTGTGTGTGTGTGCGCCACAGTGTATGTGTGGTAATCAAAGTTGCTTCTCTTCTACCATGTGGGTTTGCGGATCCATCTAGGGTGTGTCAGTCTTTGTGGCAAACACTTTTATCAGCTAAGCCATCTTGCTGGCCCATAAATATACTTAATGCTGCTAAGATGCATATTTAAAAATAGCTAAAATAGTAAGTTTCATGAAGCCTGGCTTTCTCTCCCTTCCTAACTTCCTTCCTTCCTTCCTTCCTTCCTTCCTTCCTTCCTTCCTACCTACCTACCTACCAGGTTGGTCTTCATCTCACAGAGTCTTTCTCTCTCTATTTCTTTCATATTTTTCTGTGTGCATGCAGGTTTTCGTGCATGTATGTGACTGTGTGTGGAGGCTAGAGGTTAACACTGGGTGCTTTCCTCATTCACTCTCCATCTTATTTTTTGAAGCAAAGTCTCTCACTGAACCTGAGCTCACTGTTTCAGCTATGCTGGCTGGTCAGGGAGCTTCAGGGATCCACCTATCTCTATTCTCCCAACACCATGGTTACAGTTGCTACCATGACCAACTTTTTGAAGTGGGTGCTGGGGATCTGAAAGCAGGTCCTCACGCTTGTGTTGCAGGAACTTCCTAAGTAACCATCGCCTCAGCCTTGTAATGTGTCCTTTTATTATTGCGATTAAGTTTAAAACATTTTTAAGTAGGGAAGAATTGTGATCTCTTTTTAAAAAATATTTCATTCATTATTTTTCTTTTATGTGTATGAATGTATTGCCTACATGTATGTGAGTGTACCCATGTCGTGCAATGCCACATAGGTCAGAAGAGGGCTTTGGATTCCCCTAGAAGTGGATTTAAGGACAGTTTGTAGTTGCCATGTGTGTGCTGGAAATCGAACCTGGGTCCTCTGCAAGAGCAGTCAGCGCTCTTAACTGCTGAACCATCTCTCCAGCCCCCAAATTGTAATCTGTTAAAAGTCTGTGAGACTGTAGAATGAGTCATCTTGGATTTTGTTGCCTCTCTGACTACTACTAATGGGAAACTGGTAGAGTGGTGTGGCTTTCTAAATTCAATATTTAGTCATCAGTAGATAGTTCTGCAACTCAGAGGTGTTATTGGGCTTGCTTATTTTTTCACTCAAGTCATATATGCTGCCAGAGACATCATCTGTAGCAGAAGTCACCTTTTGAATAGGTGCACCTTCAGCCAAATCTTCTCTCCCTTTGCTAGTCTAGTCATTTACACAGAAACTTTCAGGGAAAAGAGTGGGTCTGGATAATTATGTGTAAATTTTTCTACATTGAGAAGACTTGAAACCTGTTTTACCTGCCCCATTTATAAGGCTGTGGTGTTGTCGCTATTACTTGTCACCAGGTTTATTATATTTCAGTAGAGCCATTCCTCTTTTCTCTACCATTATAAATTTCAATTGACCAGCCTGCACTAAAGTGCAAAGACGTTCTGAGAGCTTGGCATTGTCAGGTAGAGTAATGGGGGCATTTCTACACATTCTCATTCAGGGGGTGGGGCACTGCATACGTGTGGCATATGGAAAATGCTATCCACCTGTCATCATTCAAAAAACAAGGAAAAAAGTCTTATTGTGTGCTGATGTTTACACTACTTAGAAAAAAAGCAGCTACAAATTAATGAAGAATGATGATCATTTCTGGAAATTTCAGGAAAGTTATCTAAATATTTACAAGACAATTATGGCCCTGGCAGTGAGAGTCAAAACATACCATCTTATGAAACACCTTGAATATACTTAACTTTAACATGTTCTTTTTTTCAGTGATGTTAAATTTATTTACTCATTTACTCACTTATTATTGGCCTTTTTAAGACAGGGTCTCCTTGTAGTCCCAGCTGTGTAGAGCAGGCTGGCCCCTATCTCATGGAGATTTTACTGCCTCTGCCTCCTGAGTGCTGGGATTAAAGGCCTGTGTCACCACAACTGAATGTTAAATTTAACTTTGAAAAAATAAACTGTAAGGGAAAAGTGTAGATTTTGAACAGGCAGCTAACATGCTGGTGCATTCTGCACACTGAGCACACCTTTGGAGGATTCATTCTTCAGCAGTGACAGCCCCAGAAATGCTTCTCTTCCCTCTCAGGAAAGCAAGAGCAGCATTTTGGCCTCATCTCATTCCATATTCTCTTTCTTTCTGAAAGCCCGGCTACTTTTCAAGCGTTTATTGAACTCTATCCATCTGCGCACAAATTTTAAAAACAGACTATACACAAATTTAAAAATATCTGACATTCTCTTTTAAACTCTGTGAATGACTTCTGTTTCTGACTTTCACAAATATATCTGTAATTTAGAATGTATGCATACATACAGTTGGGATTAGAACAAAAATTTATGAGTGGATAGTATATCTTTTAACCTCCCCAAAACTCAGTGTCTCAGTTCTTAATGTAAAGAAAAACAAAAAACAAAAAAACCACATTACACATTATCACCTTCCTCACTGACTGAACAGAAGTAGTATGAAAAGAAATGAGAAAATGTATCTGAAAATTTAAATAAACATAAAATTTAAATACCACAGAAATGCATGTTGAATGCTTATTACTTTTTAACACTATCAAAGACTTGAACTTGACCATGGCTTGTCTAAGAATCTCAGGCAGCATCATAGCTTGAGGAAATAATACAGAGGCAGTAACACCTCATTTCACTGGGAAGACTGCCTACACTACCCATATATTAATATATCTAGACAATCTAATGCTGTGATTTATAAAAACAATGAGAGGTGTTTCTGAGTTTAAAGATTTCTCTGTAATTAATTACTGTCCTGGTAACACAAAAAGAAGCTCTTTAGTAAGTCTTTTAGTTCATTATGGCTCCCACCAGTAAACAATTTTCTAGAATGGCCACTTAAAAAATTAATTTTAATTTTTTATAGAGATTTTAAAATTTCATACATTTCCAACTCAAATCCAGACCCCCTTCCCCATCCATGCTTCCCTCTCTCTCCCCACACACACTGAACCCTATTTACTCTGACATACACGCCGAGTCCTATTTATTCAGGTGTTTGTACCCAAATGTCCTTCAGTGTAAATGCATCCACTGGAGTCTAATCAGCCCATCCAGTGGTTGTATGTAAGTCATACTCTCCCTCACCCAGCAGCAGTCAATCTCAAACAGTTTCAATCTAGTGCTGGCCTGTCACCTATTTCTCACCTCCCCTTTGGGCCCTTGTTTGATTGAACTGACGTGGATCCCCACATTTGGTGCCACTGCTTCTCCAGGCTCACATGAGCAAGCCTCCAGTGACCAGGAAGCCTCCACCTCCTTATGTTCCTCAACCAGCCCTGGCTTTAGTGAGGGAAGTCAGGAAAGGAAAGATTGGGGGAGTTGGGAGGCACTGGGGGAGAACTGGGGTAATGGGGCACTACGAACACTTTTTAAGTTCCAGACAAAAATTTCAATTTGGAGGATGAGTCCTCTAGGTATCCCAATCTTCAACTTCTTGTTTTCTTACATGTTTACAGTGTATTTTGATCATATCCACCTCTAACTCCCCTCTCAGACTCCTCTATCTTCCTCTTCCTCTTCCTCCTCCTCCCCTCCTCCTCCTCTTCCTCCTGCTCTTTCTCTTCCTCCTCCCCCTTCACTTCGCCTCCCTCTCCTCCTCCTCCTCCTCCTCTTCTTCTTCTCCTCCCCCTCCTCCCCCTCCTCCTCCTTCTTCTTCCAACCCACAGAGTCCAATTACTTCTGCCTATATGTGTATGGTAATGGGACCATTCATTGGTGCTTCCTTGACTAAAGTTTAGTATAGCACAAATATATGGGTGCAAGCCTAAGTATTTAGAAGGCAGTTTGATAAGATGATTGTTTAACAAAACAATAATAGATTTTCTTCTAGGGCTTATGATCTTCCCAGGCATGAACTTTTGAACAGTTTTATAGAACAAGGCATGAATTCCCTCCTATGGAGCTGGCCTCAAATCCAAACAGAAAATGGTTGGCAACACCCATTACACTCATGCCACTATTGCACCATTGGTCACATCATGCTTGGCAAGTCAATATTGTAACATGCATTGTCTAATGCTGGGTCAAACCATTGATGTCATTTCTCCCCCAGTTTCCTGTATGGTCTTTCTGGCACTGTGAAAGCTAACTAGCAGAGAGGAAGTTTTCAGATTCCAGATTGATTCTGTATGCCCTGTAACCAAATTCCTACCATAAACTTCTGAAATATTGAGTCTGAACATCATGGGCAAGCAAGGCAGCCATGGGACACTTTTACAACAGCTGCTTTGTTGCCTTATGTGCTAGTTACTTTTCTGTTGCTGTGATAAAACACCATGGACAAGGCAACTTATAGAAGGAAGAGTTTATTGGGCTTCCAGTTCCAGAGGGATCAGAGTCCATCATGGCAGGGAGGCATGACAGGAGGTGGGAGGAGCATAAAGCTGAGTACTCCCATCTTCAAGGAGACACAGGAAGCAGAGAGAGTGAACTGAAGTGGGGCAAGGCTTATGAACTCTCAAAGTCTGCACTCAGTAATATGCTTCTTCCTGCGAAAGCATGCCTTCTGAGGGTTCCATGACCCACCACAAGCAGTGCCACCAACTGAGCAAGTGTTCAAATACTTGAGCCTACTGGGGACATTCATTCAAACTACCACACTTTACTTCTCATTTTATGTAACACCATCTATGTGGTTCATGCTTTTAGATGGTCCCACCTAGTACTAAAGCATTTTCTGTATGACTTCGGTAACAGCTTAGTGTCCTTGCTTTTCTGATTCCCAAACAATAGCTGGTTGTGATTCAGTTATTGTCCTGAACTCTCCAAGTTGTCAGTGAACTAATCCAATGATACAATTTCTTTATTATCTGCTCCTGTTTCCTTAAGAGTTGCTATTTGTGTCTGATAATGACACTAAAAAAATTTGCATTGAAAAGAATCTAACATAACCCAGAAAGTAAGACTGTATGGCTATCACCACATATATCTGTAGCTTCCATGTTTAGTCAATATGGATCAAATAAGATAAGAATACAAAATGTAAATGCTATATTTCATTCTTCCTTTGATGACAAAGCCTTAACCCTAAGAAGGCTGTTAGACACTGCTGCCCCTCTGCTCATACCATGTGACTGTCATCTTGTACTCATGGATGTTTCAAAGTCCATGGCTTGAGATATTTTGCTCATTCTTATCTTTGAATCAATGATGTGTTTCTTACTCTGCTTCTGTTCATTAGACTGTTGACAGTTTTCAAACTCTTTCCATCCATATAATCACATTTGAGACCTATTAGGCCACCCCTCTTTGTATGTGGACTCTGTTCTGTTGAACTGATACTGTGGTCTTGGAAAATGGAAATGAATATAAAACAGAAAGGAAAATCAGTTCAAACATACCTCTTCACTTTTTGAAACTCTCCAGGACAATGTGCATGAAAGTGTTTAGAATTCTACATTGTGAAACCTTTAGTTTGACTGGTGGGCTATACATGTGTCAGACTGGATTCATCTCTCAAATACTGATATTACGATAAAATGGCCAAGGCAAAGAAGATTTAATAGTTTGCTTGTGTTTTCCTCTAAGTCACCATTTTCTAATACTGAATATGGACATCTATCTTTGGAGAAAAAGATATCCTTTATTGTCCTGAAGAGAGGGAGATTATACTATAATTTAATAAACTAGTAAACCAATAACATCTGTCCATGTTCATATATGTTATATATGAACATATGTTCATATATGTTATACTATAATTTAATAAACTAGTAAACCAATAACATCTGTCCATGTTCATATTTAAAATCTCAAAATAATGTTTTTATTTATTTGTTTTTTTTTAAACAGAGCATAAGGTAGTGATTTATTAACAGAAGATTGGGCACCCCACATTTATGGCTGTGCTGTGAAGTCCACACTCAAATACAGATCCTGTGACCTCCTGACAGCCACACAAAATTGTGAGATAGGTGCCTCTTGGTGTTCTCATCTTATATATACTTTGCCCCTCCTCCCACATGCAGATTGGGTGGGAGGGTAACTGACTCCTCCCTCGACGCCTTGATGAGAATTGGAAGGAGGTGTGACTATAACTTGCCAGCACAGTGATCAGAGGACACTTCCAGTTCACACCCCACCCCTTCCTCTGGCTCTTACATTGTTTCTCCCAATCTCTTCTGCAAAAGTCCCTGAGCCTTGGAGGGGGTGGTAGGTGTGGGATGATCGTCCTCCTTTTGTGGCATGACACTGAACTTTTGGGTCTCTGAGTCATCTGTTTTCCATGGGCTGTTGGCCATTTTGAGTGGGATTCCATCTACTATAAACACACATACAGCAAGAAGCAAGAATATCTAAATGGTGATTGCTATAATAACTTAACCTATGGCTGTAAACACAAATGCTTGGTCAGGACTTTATCAGGTACATTATTTCCATCTAACAAAGCAACTGCAGTGACTTCCCACTGGGGCCTGTATTCTCCCCTGCCACAGGGGTTTGGCCAGGTTTACATTACCAGATGTGTATTCCACCCTTAGGAGTGGGCATTATACCCAATCGAAAATTTGCACCACTATTGCACCAGCAGGAACACCTTGGCAGTGCAACACGTGAGGGCCTGTTGTTGAGGAGAATTATAGAGGACTATTCTCCCCCAATCATCTGCATGTTGCCTTTTGGCACCATGAAAGCCACCAATCCAGTGGTAGGGAGCTTCCAGTGTAGTCCAAGCTTAATATCTCCCTCTCTCATGCTCATATCTTGCAGTGTCTTCAGCAATAGGGTTTTTCTGTCCACTTCTGGTGTACAACCAACATTATTGACAAAGGCCTTTATTGTTTTGGGGACCTTGAGCATCCCTAAAACTAACAGCTCATAGAGGACAACCCACTTCTGGCACTGGGATTTTCGTTTAACAACTGTATTGCTTTTGGAAAGGCTTTCTTCCATCCCCGTAGGGGTTCCTTCTGTGCTTACGTTTCTTATTTTTAACTGTGTATCTGGAGAATTTTCCCCCCTTTTGTTCCCATTTCTTTGTATAGTTCTCCTCCCCCCTTTAACTACCCTCTTTTTGCATATTTCTCCATTAATAACACCTTTATCCTACTAAGCGTCTGTCTTGGGTTCCTTCTTTCTCTTTATCTCCCCATTTTCCTTCCATATTCCTGGTCTTGCGTTGCTTCAGGATATGCACTTACTTGTAAGGATTTAGTACTGGGATCCACAGATGAGGGAGAACATACGTCTTTCATTTTTCTGATCTGTGTTACTTCACTTAGTATAAGAGTTTCTACATCCATCCATTTACTTGAAAATTTCATTATTTCAACTTTCTTTACTGCTAGATAGAACTCCATTGTGTAAATGTACATTTTTGTTAACCACTCATCAGTTGAGGGGCACTTAGGTTGCTTCCATCTCTTAGCTATTGTGAAAAGAGTAGCACCAAACATGGATGTACAAATGTCTCTGCAATAGGATGAGTCCTTTGGGTATATGCCAAGGAGTAGTATAACTGTGTCATATGGTAGTTTCATTTTTAGTTTTTTAAGAGTTCGCCACACTGTTTTCCAAAGGGGTTGCACAAGTTTGCAATTCTACCAGCAGTGAATGAGTGTTCCCCTTTTTCCAAATCCTAGCCAGCATTTGGTATCATAAAATAATATTCCTTAATGCTGAGAAAAACCAAAATACTCTTGCTGAAACCTTGATTTCCTCTATTTTAAGTATATTGAAAAAAAAATTCTGGTGGACTTTTCATTGCTAGATGAGTCATAAATAAAGTCCAATAAATCTACTAAATTGAAATTAAATATAGGTGATTTCATGAGAAAACATAAAAGCTGGGCAAAGTCAGAGCCTCAAACACCATTAACACTGTCTCCTTGCCTGGCTTTGAATTCAGAATGGCACAAGCCATGTGAGTCACTGTGGAGGTGGTGTTCCACAGAGGTAATGGTAAGATGGAAAAGGAAGCTAAGAGGCTTTCTTTGGGAAAGGAGAACTTTTGGATTCTGTTTATGCATTTATACATGTAGCTAGCTTGTGAGTGAACGTTCCCAATCAACTTCAAAGAAACAACCTTTGTGACTATTTATAGACTAATAGTCTTCAAAATAATACTCTGATGCTGGACATGTTGGTGGCTCTGCAAGCACTAGGGAGGCAGATTTAGATGGATCTCATGAGACTGAGGCCACCCTGGTCCACATCTTGACTTCCAGGTGGCCTGTGACAAGGAAGACCCTGTCAAAAATCAAGCAAGCAAGCAATCAATCAAGAAACAAACAGAAAGAGAAAAACAGAACAAAATAATACCTTGACTGTCAAAATGATAGTTTTCTTGAAAAAATATGGTCAGAGAGTGTGACTGTGGGCATTAGTTCATTTCATCTGTATGCTACTCTAGGAAAGTGAAGAATAATGTCTGTGGAGTGTATTAGTTCAGTCTCTAATCTTAATTTCTGCTGAGTTGATTTATGCTCAGATGAATAATGAACTGTGTTCTCTTTCATCTAGCAAGATCTGATTAGTACCATAGGAGAAAGTGCTGCTTTGGGAGCTGCAGGCATTGTTGTTTGGGGAGACATGAATTTAACTTCATCTGAGGTGAGTCAGTACCTTGAGGATATATTTAATATTCTTTAAGGTATTTGCTCTGTTTTCCTGTAAATCTCACTCTAACTGAAGCATTATTATTGCTGTAGCAAGACAGATTTAGGATAAAAGTCTAAAGCAGTGTCTAGTATTTAGATGAGGCCAAAACTGTTAATTTTTTAAAAGATGGCAATTGTAACACTGATATTTGCTGAATATTTATTATGCAATAAGAGAATAGTTAAGAGATTTTTTCTTCCTTTTGGGTCAACTCACATGTTGGTCATGTCAGCTACTAACATCGTCTCCTTAGTAGACAAGGAAAAAAAAGGAGGTAATTTAAACAGGGCAACCAGTTAGTTAGACTAGTTTGTTATAGGATTGGTATTAACCACAGATATTTTGAGGCTGGACCCCTTCCATTGAACCACTGTGTGAAAAGTTTAGCTTATTTCCAGAAATAGAAATAGATGCTAACGCTTTAGTTTTGCCATTTCAATTATTATTTTTTTTCTCTACAGAGAAATCAGATGGAAATGAATAGCATTTAAAATAAGACTCAGATGTATGTATTTTCAAATTTCCTCCAGCCGAAATAGTTTTTAGTCCAAGAAATATTCCTAGTTTTTATCAATCCACATTAGTTACAGTCTCTTCTATATTTTCAGGCGTCCTTTTTTTAAATCTCTGAAGTATTAATATAATGCATTTTACATGAAATTATAATTGTATCCTCAACACTTTTGATTAAATTGAAAAAATTTTAAAAGTCCATGATAATCATTCATTGCTTTTAGAACTGGCTCAATTTGTTGCTACAAAGACATCATTCATGAAAATACTTAGAATTATGCTCATGTATGAGAATCACACAGAGAATGAGAGTCTCAGCTGCTGACTGAAAGCTCATGAGAAAGAGTTTCATCAGGAAATGGTGTAGGAAAACTAGGTAACGGTTATGTAGAATACATTCCAGGAAATACACACACACACAGACACAGACAGACAGACAGACAGACGCACACACACACACACACACAAATTACTTATATTTATAAACTTTACTGTGTTTTATTTGTGTGTAGAGCCCAGAACAGATGAAGTTTAGGAATGATTAACAGGGAAATCCAGGATGCTACTGGTGATAGGGTCTATAATAAGTGGAATATGGACAACTCAGATTCTAACACAACCAGGAAGAGCAACACACACCTAAAAGGTCACCTGGGGGAGGAGCTCTAGCATGTTTTCTAGTTTGTTTGTTCCTTTCTATACTCACTACTTTGAAAGCTAAAAGAAGAAGAAGAACAATGTGTGAATTAAAGTAATGGACCTACATTTAGGAATGATTTTTACACAATGCGCAGTATCTGGACCAATGACTTTTAATTATCCCTGCAACCAAGAAACTACTGCTAACAAGCCCACTGATCCATGTGCTCTTGTGACCTGGACGCTTGACCTTGATCCCTCTGAACCTCAATTGTCATTCACAGATAGTGAATGAATGTGTGTATTCTTGTGAATTAAGAAATAGAAGCACGGAAAGGCAGCGTTCATATTAATATCTTCCTTGAAAACAATGAACACTGAGAAGAATGATTGACATTGTGTGTAGAGATGTTTTAGGCCTAGGGATGAAAGGGCAAGATTGTCTGATAACATAAGGGTGGATCCAAGCTTGTAGCTCTCCAGTTGAAGACGGAAAATGGTTTTGAATTAAATTCAGGTTAGCCTGGCTTAGCAGTACAGCTCCAGGACACAGCTAGAACAGAACAGTGGGTGCCCTCTGAGTTTGAGCCCATTCTTAGAACTGTAGTTAAGAGTCAGACTACTTACTCAGGCATAACTGCAATGTTGGCATGGTAACACTGAACTACATGTTGACTCAGGCCTGTTTGTAGGTTCAGTTCCTTTGCTGTACCGTAACATCTCCTGCTTCTAGAACCTTTCTCATTTCCCACCTGGGACCTCAGTGTATAGTAGAGCCTAAGAATTTAACTAGAAGGAAGTCATCCAGTTTCAAGAGCTGACATCCAGTTTCAAGTCTAAAGAGCTGCCTCCTGGGTCTAAAATCTCTAAGCAGGAGATATACTAAAGTCTATTTATTTGTACCTTTCTAGGCCAATTGTACAAAGGTGAAGAACTTCGTGAGTTCTGATTTTGGGAGCTACATAGTCAATGTGACCAGAGCGGCTGAGGTCTGTAGCCGTCACCTCTGCAGAAATAATGGGAGGTGCATAAGGAAGATGTGGAAAGCTCCAGATTACCTCCACTTGAACCCTGCAAGCTACCACATAGAGGCCAATGAGGATGGGGGATTCAATGTGAAGGGCAGAGCGTCTGATGCCGACCTAGCTGTGATGGCAGAGAAATTTTTCTGTCATTGTTATCAGGGATATGAAGGGGCTGATTGCAGAGAAATGAAGAAGGCAGATGGCCGCTCTGCAGTTCCCCCTCTCTCCAGCTCACCAGTGACACTGTATCTGATGGTTTTAGCAGGTTATCAAAGCATTAAGTGGTGGCATAACTGAGTTTAAAGGGAATTGTGTGGCTCCTAGAGTACACTGTTAGGGAACAATTGGAATTTACAATAATTTCCTTTTTCTCCATACAAGTTCCTCTGAGAGGTACTGGAAGCAAACATATGTTTTACAACATAAATAGTAACCTATTACTTTATTTGTCACAACTTTGGTTAGAAATCAGAACTCAGACTATGTTGAGGTTGATATATGTTGCTTCCTTACTAGAGTATTTAAATTATATTCAAATCAAAGCTAGTATATTATAGTCTTTATAATTGTACATGTGTGAAAGTATACATCTGAGAGTTAAGTTATTGATTTCAAGGATATTTTCTAGGTCGCAGTTTATTTAAAGGCAGATTTCTAAGTAATCACCTGATACAACAGAAAGGGTCACCTCAGGCATGACCTGGTCACCTCATCCGTCACAGAAGGTGAAATGCAGTTTCTCCTGTTCCAGCCTCAGCATCATCTGGGCTTCTGCTTTACCACTCAGCTCAGTGCGTATAAAACTCTTCCTGATGCGGCTTCTCACGAGGGTCCAGGGAGCTGCTCTCAGCTCACTGCAAAGGCATCACATTGAAAGGCATTCAGTACGGCGCCTCTTGATCATTACCTTCTTCCTTCACAGACCCTGCTAGTCTGAGAACTGCAAAGGGTTGGAAGGGTGATAATGTTGTAGATACGAAAGCTGCCGCAATGTTGACAAAATTCAGCTGGTGACTTTTGTGGGTGGAAATATTTGTAATGAAAGAAATTTATCAAATGGCATTTAAGGAGTCTAGAAGTGCTTTTAAAAGGAAATCTTTAAGAAAAATTAGTTATTTTCTCCTCCATCTCCTCTCCCATACGAATTGTGAGTAGTATGTTTGGATTTAGAGTCACTTTGAACCTGTTTGTCATCTAAAATTTGGTAATACAATTTTTGCTTCTGTAAAATATTTTGAGAAGTAAATGCAATAACATATACCTTGCATTTTGGGACTCTTATTACCTGCTGCTGATCCACAATAATCTGTTGATCACCAAAACAGGAGCAAAGCTAATGATAACACTGTCTTGGACAAGTTCCTTCTTCTGCATCCAGGATCTGTGTAGAATCACTTATGCCTTGTGTTGTGATCTTGAGAGATACAGTCGTTGGATAGTATTTCCTCTCCATAAACATAATTTCACTGGAAGATAAACTAAAAATAGTGATGCTAATAAAGAAGGAATGGAAGTTGATTCCTTCTGTCTTCACCCTCTCTTTTTTGACTCTTTTCAGCTCTGATTCTTATTTGTCGGAGGTCACTGGTATTCTTAAGGTTTAACTTCCAAGTGCAAAATACAAGGAAAAAGAAACTTTCATAGTATTACCAATGAGATATATGAGTAATATTTTTTAAGAAAATTATTTTTCATATAAAAATGATGTTACATTACAGAAAATTTATAAAATTGAAAAAATAATAAAGAAAGTCACCACTAGACACTATAATATACAGTAGCAACTTTTGTTGCATTCTTTTTAGTATTTCTTATAAATATGATATTTATATCATTGTAATCATAATACATGCATATTTTTATACTCTGCATTTTCAGTTACTGATATAAGTGGTTTTGATATTTCATGATCTTTGTGTGTCTCATTTGAAAATATTTTTTCCAGTTTTGGGGATGGAGTATCAGGATTCATACAAACTAAACAACTGCTTTCCCACTGAGCTGGCTCCCTGATCTTCATTGTTTTGAGTTAGGGTCTCACTAAGCTGTTCAGTCTGGCTTGGAACTAGGTGTGAACTCAAGTCTCCAGAAAAAAAAAAATCTACATCTATGTCAAAGATTGTTTACAAAGAACAGTGACTGTTAGGAGGTTTGTGATTGTGGAGAGGTGGATCACTGAAGACCCAAAGGGGGAAACAGCCTGTGCTGCCTTTGGCACTTGCAATAGTCATTCATTGTCCATGTTTATCTAACGTCCTTCTGACTATTAAATAAATCCCTTTGGAATGTATAGATGACTCCAAGTGGTGGAGTGACCTGCATAATGTCACACAAAAGTATCCAGACTTTGAACCTTTTAAAAAATTTTATTATTTTTATTTTATGCATATGAGGGTATTACCTGGATGTGCAGAAAGGCACCCATGTCATACACTGCCCACGGAGGTCAGAAGAGGGGATTGGATACCCAGGAACTGGAGTTACAAATGGTTGTTACTTGCCATGTGAGTGCTAGGAATCAGACCTGTGTCCTTTACAAGAGTAGCCAGTAACCACTGTGCCATGAACCCCTTGAACCTTTTCTTTGGAACCATAAAAGAGTTATCCTTTCATCATATCACAGCAGAAAATACAAAGAGTTCTTCGTATTTATTTATTTATTTATTTATTTCTCTATCAATGTACACACAGATATAACCCACTATACTGATTCTGTTATCAGGGACCCAGAAATTAATTTTAATAACATGGAAGAAAAACTGTTAAGTCAACTGACTTACTAGCAATGCATCCATGAACTTAAAAAAATGTCCAATTCCCATGACCATGGCGGACCCTATACAAAATGAATCTGGAATTATTCATACTATAAAGTAAGGATATGAACATTGCTCACTAGGATTGGATTATAAGTACTCAGGAACCAATTTAAAGGATCTACTATTATTATGCATTAATAATTATAATAAGCAATGAGCACAAAAAAAACAAAAAGGAATCTCCCACTGCCAAAGAGGGAACATTTTTAATATTACTAAAGAAATAACTACAATGTGTTGAAATAAATGGATATACTTACATGCATGTGGTGAAAGTGATACCATTAAAACAATAAAAAAATAGCAGCAGCAACAATAACAATAACAAGCAGTCACTTTCTTGGCCACATTTGGAGGATGTTAAGGGACCAGTTGTTACCCTGATACTTAGGAATAAAAGGGAAGAATCTAAATTTATTTGAAATTTCCCACATGAACTGTACTTCAGAGTAACCAAAGAGTGGAAGGCAATGTCTTTTTTCTCTCAAGCCAATAAATGAAGAAGGCATAATAAATGAAAATATAAGCACTTTGTAGTCACCACTTTTGTGTTTGCTGTTTGACATGTGGAAGCATTCATTTTCAATGGCTGCTAACATCCCCAAAAGAGATTCACCCAGATGTTTTATATCATTTAGTTGAAGTGTGGAACATTAACCAAGAACGCTCTTTCCAAAAATAAAATTTGACAAAAATCAGGTGGCTGTAGATGTGTGGATTTAAATCTGGGTCCTCAGGTCATTCCCACTGATCACTGTGTCTGTTTTTATTCCAGTACTGTGATGTTTTTATTATTATATCTCAGTTGTATAATTTGAGTTCAGGGATGGTGCTATTATTCTGCTAAACTGATACGGTGTTAAACTGATTTCTCATGACTTAATGTCATACCCATAGATTAATGCATCTATCAACTTTCAGTAGAGTAGCTTCTTACTGCAGCAGGTGGTGATTAATGCAGAGACCCACAAGTGTCCAATATGAATATAAAGAGACTGAGGAGTGTTTATCCCTGAATAGACATTTATATCACACTTCTGCCTCCACAGCTTAGAGATCATTGTGAAAGGGGGCCAGAAAGATTGTGAGATCCAGAGGTGGTGGATGACCACAAGGAAGGAGAGTTTTCCAGACAGCTGGGCAGGTAACTCTTATGAACTCACAGCAATGGTGTGAGCATACGTAGGCTGAGGTAAGTTCAAACCAGACAAAATCCCAGCATAGATGTGGAGAAGTGGTTAAGAAACCTCAACCCTACCTGAAGAACTCTTGGCAACTGATGACTGCTGGGAGGGGCAGAATCAGTATCCTTTGAGGGTGAGACTCTTGTCAGGTTAACCAGGCTCCAGTGGATGCACCCATAACAAAGGACATTTGGGGGCAGAAATTTGACTCTTTCACTCTCTCTCTAAAATTAATATTATATATAATTAATTAT
>NW_008360312.1:716237-731365 GCF_000622305.1 Nannospalax galili
TATAATTAATATTATATATATTTACAAAGAGTAGAAAATATATGAAATTGGGTGGGGGGAATAAAGAGAAGTACATAAATAGGGGAAGGTATTTAAATATGATAAAATAGTGTATGAAATTTCCAAAAGTTCAATATTAAAATACCCATAAAATAAAATTTGATAAGGCATTCAAAAGTCAGTCTCCCAAGCCAGTGCCTAAACAACTTGTCTCACTGGAATGGCATTCCCTTCAAGGAAAAAGAACCAGGATAAATCATTGTGAAACAATGCACACCATATGTTAGGTATCATACAGCTTCTTCAATTCTTGGAGAGTCAAAAATTATTCTAGGCCTTGAATAGTAGGTCTGTTGTAGTATCAAAATTATGAATGTGGAGGATAAAGATCTAGTAATTACAAAAATTAATTGGACATTAAAGTGAATATTGATAAAAGGAATTAAATACATAAAGATATTGCTGCCTTTGTCTTTGCTGATATTAGGAACTTGGAAAAATATGAACGTTACTTAATAGTCACATGCAAACTGGGCAATGTATTCCCTCTTAGGGCTCTGGAGCCATCAAGTGCGTAAAGTGCCACTTTGTACAACCCTAAATAAGAGAACTTTACTATCTGTGGCTAGAATGTAGAAGTTTGTAGGTTTTTATTGAGATTACATATTATATTCTGCTGCATGAAGCTACCCAGTATCATGATTACCTCATCAGCCTGATGAGGCCATGCAGTATCCAGATATTGTGGTGTGTGAGTGTGAGTGTATGTATGTGTGTATGTTTAAAGGTGTTTTTTTACATGAGAATAACATTTCAATCAGTAGATCAATTACATTAAATAAATATATTGACTGAGGTAACATAGATGGGCCTTGTTCAACGTACTGAAGACCAAAAAAGAACCAATATATGAAACTTAAAGAACAATAAGAAGAACCAAAAGGCAGAGTAACCAAAAGCAATGTCTTAGGCCTAGAGCCATGATCCTCTCTTGCCTTTGGATTTGGACTTAGATTGGAATCACACCTTCAGCTCTTCTGGGTCTCTAGCTTACCAAATACAGATCTGGAAGATTATCAGAACCAATTTTCTGTCTCCTGTGTCTCCCTCTGTGACCTTACACAAATACATGGGTGAGTAGCCTATTGATTGTCTTTCCCTGAAGAGTGGAGGCTAGTACATCAAGAAAAAAATCTGGTATTAAATTTGGGCTAGCCCCAAAAGACAAATATTGGCAAAGCTGTGGAGAAATGGGAACTGTAACCCACTGTTGATGAAATTAGCATGTTGTAGCTACTGTGGAAATAGTACATCAGCTTTTCCAAAAACCTAAATCTAGAACTGCTGCATCATTCAGCACTCATCCATCTTGGTATTTATCTACCTTATTTGAATCAAAGGTCTTGGGACCCTGGGTTCATGTATCGTACCAGGGGGGATATTTGATATAAGAAACTTAAGGGATATCAGTACAGTGCATAGAAATAACTTAGCAATCCATTCAGAGATGAACAGATGAATAGATGAAGGAGATGGAAAATGCTGAATGCTGTTTTTTTTTAAATTACCTTTTAAAGTTAGCACGCAAATTAGTGGATTTTCTTTCATTTTGTACATACATGTCATTATGCTTTATTCCTATTTGTCTCCCTCATGATTGCCATCCTGTCTACCTCCCCTTCTTTTGGTCCCCTTCTCCCAACTAGTCCTCATTCCACTTTCATGTCACATGTATCTCACTCCCTTCCTTTAGTCTCATTCCCATTATGGCTTCTCCTCCCCTTTCATAACCTCTTTTCTACTTTCATGTCCTACAAATAAACTAGATTTAAAATACCATGGTTCTAACATACCTCCTGTGGCTTTGTGTTTAAGCAACTAAGTGCAACTGGGTGCTACACATGTTCCCTGAGGAAAATTTCCTGAGTATAATCTGTGTTTTCTCACAATGTACACAGCATACAACACTATCCTTAGTGTTTCTCTATCAGAGAAAGGAACTTGATAGTGGTGAGCAATGATCTGGTCCCACTGTACTCTGCACAATGGGCACATTTTCATAATTCAACTAAACATCCTAAACAATGCAGACTGTCTGGTTTACCTTTGTGTGACAAGGTCAAAGTCAGACTACACTCAAAGATGATTCTAGAAATGTTTGTTGAATTAAAGAGAATGATATTCAGTTAATTCCTGATCAGAGACACAGAGAGGAACCATTTGGAGAGTCATTACAAAACAAACAACTGTAGGCCTGCTACCTATGATCTACCCAGAAGCAGGTGTTCTTTGCTACCTATGATCTAACCAGAAGCAGGTGTTCTTTTACAAATGGCTCTTCTTGATGAAAATGTGGATTCTTGCTTTTTTTAAAAAACATGTTGAAATGAAAAATGAGAATTTACCAATAAATCATTAATGATGTGCTTAACTTTGATCAGAGAAGTTTTTTTGTTTTTTCAGTGTTTGACAGTAAATGCTGGGACTCATAACTGGTTAAAGTGTTGAGAAAAACTGAATGTCCAGCCTTAAACAAGACATCTGTGTCACCTTCTCCAAGGCTCAGGGAATACTGTGGAAGAGGCACTGGAGGGAATGTAAGAGCTGGAGGATATGAAGGTGTGCTGTGAAATGCTGTCTTCTGGCCATGCCATGGCTGCTGTACTCCTGGACTCACAGCAGTTGTGGTTTTCTGCTCAGGACACACTCAAGAATGGACCAGTAAAGATCCCATCATGGATGGGCTCCTGAGGCCCAACTCCTTTTTGAGAAGCTATTGACAGCTAATGGTTGTAGAGAGTAAAGTTCTGAAGCTTTTGTTAACTCCAAAACTATGAATGCGTTCTACTGATTGTTGTGCAAATCTACAGGTTTCAGTGTATTGTATTCATTTTATCCCTAGCCTAATTACCCATATTGTCTCTTAGTCTTCTAGACTTTTATATGATATGTACAATGAATATGTGTATGAAATCTTAAATTTGTCCCAGTAAATGCTGCTTACTTCAGGTAATTTCTGAGCACTCCCAGTCACATCGATGGATTTTGATTTCTGGTTTTCGGCAGCCTGTATGTTCCACATACAGCCATGTTCCACACTCTATTGACATTAAGTAATATCTTCTGTGGATTTAAACTAAGACACTCTGTGCTGGAAAAGTGTAATTTTAAGAAGCACATGATTCATTTTTCCAAATGTGCTATTTATCTTTTCTAGGTAACACTTCCCATGTCACCTTGTACCTGCTATCCCTGGTCTGGTAGGACTCTTGTGGACCCCTAGATCCAGGAGATTTTCCAGACCTGCCTTGGTAATTCTGCTTTCACCCAACTTCCTGTGTTTTGACATCACCATCTCTCCCCTGCCAGGATCCTTTTGTGCTGCTGAGAGCCTTCCCAGACTTGCTGTGTACTCATAACTGCTTAGGTTATTGGTATCTTTGCACCCAAAGACCTAAGAGCGCTCCCTGTCAGACCTATCAGTCAACCTGTTCACCTAGCATTCTCCCAGACCACCCTGCTCTTTCAGAACTGTGAGGAGCCAATCCTAGAACCTCACCTTAAAAGTTTCACCTATTCTTAACTGAAACCGTTTCTTACACCCCAATTTCACAACAATTTAGTATTCCCAACCTGACTATCAAGCACTGCTCATCTGGGTCATAACCCGAGAAGCTGGGGTAACAACAAATAAAGATACAAATAACCAGTCAACAAGAATGAGATCACCTACCCATATCAAGAAACACCACCAGCAACAGAAATCCAGATGCCTAGGTCTCATCAGAATAACCAAGATATTATATCTAATACAGAAATTAGCACCCTCTCTTTTAGGGAAGCCAATTTAAATTACCACTAACTAACTCAATTTGTTTCCAAAATGATTTTTAAATTTGACATTCAGTATAGAACTACGTGTAAAGGCTGAGGAAATGGGGTTATTGTGTTATGTCCATCATCAAGCACTTTGTCCATTTTCATAAGAGACAGTTTGGTCAAAATGATGTCTTTTTTGTGCATATAAAACATTATCTAATGGCTTGAGATCAGTAAAACTTGTTTCTATTTCTCCAAAGTAAACCTATATATGTTAACTGACAATTTTATATCTAATAAGATATTAATGTATATTGATCCAAAATGTAAAAACAGACACATATATTATTAAAAAGTTTGAAGTAAATGGCCCAAAAGATTTGGATTTCTTGCTTTCCATGTTAAAACTAAAGTATTGGTTTATTTTGAGGTTTTCTTTTTGAAATCTAGATGACTTTTTTCCCCATTATGGCTTCAGTTTCAAAGAACATTGAATATTTAAGTGAAAAATATAGTTTTACTGACTCCAAGGAATTAAATGAGAGAAAAAAATGGTAAAGTTATATATTTAGAATAAGACAAAAGCCTTAACTTTCATTAAACTTTCATGTCCTGTGGTCCTCAACATTAGTTTCTACTTTAAAAATGTCCACAGGATTGGGGAGATTGCTCAGTGGGTAAAGTGGTTGCTGAACAAGTATGAAGATCTGAGCTCTGAACCTTAGCACTCAAAATTCTGGATGGGGCAGAGCTGTGCCTGTAGCCTTAACTCTGCCTCAAGGACTCTATGGCTCTTGAGAATTTTGAGGGGTATGTGGGGGAGTTCTTCTCTTTGTTTTTGTTTGAGATCATCTCATGTAGCCTAGGCTGGCCTTGAGCTTACTGCACAATGGAAGCTGGTCTTGAACTCCTGATCCTCCTGCCCTGACCTCCCAAGTGTCAGTTTACAGGCTTATGCCACCATATCAAGGTGTATATCTGTGATTTTATGGAGCCCTTTGTTAGTTACAACTTTTTATAAAATTGGCTGGGAGTTTCCCTTCAAAACTGCCAGAATCATAGATTTCATAATCTTCTGATGGTCTATAATATACTATTTGAGTTTGTCCATTTTTCTTAAATTTTGTTTTTGAGAGAGGGTCTCATAGTATAGCCCAGTCTGGATTGGAATTCACTTTGTAGCTCAGGCTGGCATCAAACTTCTGGTGAATATTTCTGACTTGGTTCCCCTGGGTAATAATTAATCTGTCTGGATAGTTCATTTCACTGTTTTTCTTTCTACCTTCACAGCTATCAAAGTACCTGAGGTCTCCAGATGGATTCATCATTTACAAGTCAAGTATTACTCCTTCCTTTGGAAACAGAAAAAGGATCCACCACTGTTCCAGGAGCTATGATCTT
Organism: Nannospalax galili; assembly: GCF_000622305.1. Lineage (NCBI taxonomy): Eukaryota > Metazoa > Chordata > Mammalia > Rodentia > Spalacidae > Nannospalax > Nannospalax galili. The sequence goes on from NW_008360312.1 coordinate 721,458, forward strand.
ATAGAAAACTTAAAATACCCCTTCAGGAGATAGATAAGTGATTCTCTTCCTTGGAGGAATCCTTTACCACAACACGTGAGGTTTAGTAGTATTCCCAGTCACCACACATATATTTGCTAATAGGGCTCTACAACAAGAATTACCTTATTGGAAGCCGGGTGTGTGGTGCATGCCTTTGGTCTCAGCATTCAGGAGGCAGAGGCAAGGAGATCTCTGTGTGTTCAAGGCCAGCCTGATCTATATAGTGATTTCAGGTCAGCTGGAGCTACAGGGAGACCATGTCTCAAAAAGTCCAAAACAGCAACATAAGCTGACACTTAGTCATGGCTTTGTTTGATCCTAAGAACTTCTGAGATTCTCAGTCTTCTCCTAATCTATCTGCTTCATGAGTTAACAGTAAGATGCTACCCACCCATAAAGCTCATTGCTCTATTGGCTCTGTGCTTGTTCTCAGGTTCTCTGGAAACTTCCTGCTAAACCTTGAAATAAATTAAATTGCAAATATAAAAGGCTTTAATGCTCTTGATGATTATGTGAGTCTTTTGGCTGTCCCAGTCTTTCTTGAAACAGTAACAGAAATAAGTCCATGAAATTCAGGCTTCCTACACATTTTGCATAGTTAAACTCCATGATCAAGAGCTGGAGGGGTTGAGGACAAAACTCCATGGGTGTTCAGCTTTGCAGTCCCTACCTAGTACTAAATATACAAGGTTACTGCCATGGGCAGGCTCTGTTTTCCTGACAGAAAATTTCAGGATATTCCTAGAATACTTGCCACCCTATTCATGTTAGATTACAATTCAATAAAATTTTGGAAACTTAAGATGACTGACTAATGTGACATATACAGAGTGAACCAGAGATTATTGAAGGGCAATAATAAAAACAATGCAGCTAAAATTACTGCTACAAAATCTACCCCCACTAGTAAGTCTTTTTCCTCAAGACATTCCTTGGAATAGGTCTGGAGAGAAGAGCAACTAACTGGTAACCTTATCACTTACTCTTAACCATTTCCTCTTATACAGCTCTTATTAGAAATTATAGATGCAAAGTTCCCCATGCCTATAACCCATCTCTGAGAAATTTCACACCTCTATGTTCTGATGATTATATGTATGGTGGTATTCCCAGCAGCCGCACATATAGTAGGTTACAGGGATCTACAACAGGAAATTCCTTATCGGAAACTGAATGATGTTTCTTAGGTGGAAGGAAGGTCTGTCTAATCTTAACTGCTCATAGAGGGGAGCATGCACTGTGGTTGCTGTCCTCCCAGGCCAAGTGTTCATGTTACTGATTGTATTGCTCACACTTCCTCTGGGAATCTATAGACTGGATTCTTTCCCCAGTTTAGCTCTTAAACATTGAAAAGAGATTCTGTAAATATTCCCAAATTTTGTATCTTGTCTATGTTTAAAACCCAATTCTAGCTCACTATGGGTTGGCACACACAAGTTCTGGAGTGTTTTGTGGGTTACAGGGATTCCAGTGTGAAAGCACCATATTGGAAACTTCTTTTTTGAGAGGTTGGGTGTGAGGGTTCACACTTCTAATTCCAACACTCAGAAGCTGGAGACAGGAATGTTTGAGGTCATTCAGGTCTACATTGTGGGTTCTAGACCAGCCTGGCCCACAGAAAGAGACCCTGTCTCCAAACAAACAAACAAACAAATAAACAAATAAACAAAGGAAACAAACAAACAGGCAGGCAGACAGACAGGAAACAGACAGACATCTCTGGAAGACATTTGTAAGACTTCAAAAGCATAACCAGTGGTCCCTGGACTCATTGACAGAGATGGTCCCTGTCCAGTGCTGAATGAGACTATTGTGTCTTCATCATTAGCTCTGTAGTGGTAGAGGAAAATATGAGTAAGAGTAAGGCCAATATGAGTCCACTGGATGGCTTCCAAAGCAGGAAGCTCAAGGATGTTATTTGGATCAGTTTCCCCAAACAGTGCCACAGGTTTAGGATGAAGTGTTCGAATATATAAGCCTGGACAGTAAATTTCACATTTCACTATAAGAGCTATTAGAGTAAATGCTCTTACAAAAGAGTTGCTAAACCAATCACTCATGGTCAGTATACTAACTTGTTTTTGAAGCCTTGGATTGAGGCAGACAAGAATTCCTAGGCTTTCATGCCTCACCTAGAATATCTTCATCCCTGGGCCTTAGTGATCTTAGAGGGTAAGGCACTTGACCCTCTCTTCCTGACACACAGCAAAGCTGAAAATAACACCACCTTCCTTCAGCAGAAAGTAATTATAGAGCTGAATCATCACCCTTGCCTTAGTATGATTTCAGAATCTTGAGTTATTGCTAAGACATCTCATTAGACATCTTATTATACATGGGAATATTTCAAAATCTAAAAATTAAAAAATATAATCTAGAAATATAAACACTTTAGATATGAAAGGAAATATATGTTATTATATCATAAATATCTGTAGAAATTAATTAGAGCAATGAAAAAGCAATTTTAACTGGGATTTAAGTCATAAAAATCAGAATCATAAAGCATAACTTAATGAATTACAAACTAGTGGCTATCAGACTTTGTCTTTAATGTTGGGAGTCCAACTTTGGTTGTTAAGATTTCAGCCAAAGGGATTCTTAAGGCAGAATGAAGAAGAGAAAGCAGTCTAAATCAAAGCAGCTAGGTGCCCATCATGTACATAAGAAAGAGAAGTGAAACTTGGGCCACAGAAGACAATGGTAAGAGGGCAGAGGTGCAAGAGGCCATGGGCTACAACAATAACTTCGAACAACTCAGAGGCCATGGTTGCCAGAGATTTATGGGAAATGCACAGCATCATTTCTGTGTTAGAAAGAGAGGCATTTGAGGTACCAGACTCTTTAAACAGGTGTATGGCATTTTTCATACTATTCCTCATTTTTTCTAGTACTAGGCACATGAAAAGGGCAGAATTGAGTTAAGGGAATAATCTCAGCCCCTCATGAGAATATCTTGATGTAGAGACACTGACAATTCAAGAAATCAAGGGTTCTTGGTCACACTCTGGTTTTGGTCAAATCTCTGGTTCTGGTCCTTGGTTTCAGTCTCCATTTCTCCATCCAACCCCACTGCACCTTTTATTTTGGTGTTTTCTAGATTCTTCACCTTAGCATTTAAACTTTATTCTAAAACTCTGAGACTAATGAAAAACAGCCAGTTCTTCTTCATTTGATTTTTGATAAAGTCTCATCATATGGCCTTATCTGGCCTGGAACTTACTACCTAGATCAGACTAGCCTTGGGTTTGCTGCCCTTTTCCTTCTTCTGCCTCCTGAGTGCTGGGAATACAGGTGAGTACCAACATGCCTGGCTCAAGCCAGTCTTTCAAAGATGGATCAGAACTCTTGTAGACCTATCTGGCCTGATTCCATGTGGTTTATTTTCCTCACCTGAATTACTGAACTAAGTCTTTCAGGGCTTAACCAGTAGAAGAGGAGACATGGTTGTGAAGTCTGGATGCAAGGAGTGAGACAGATTTGGTTGGCCTGAGGTAAAAAGTAGAGAGTTATCTGTAGAGTGGGAGTGATTCCTGAGTCTAATTCATAAGATAATATTATAATGAATAAATATTTTTAAAAAGGGTTAGTGGGAGATAGAAAAGATCTAAAAGTTAAAATTAAATAATGCCTATTATTATGTTTCCTTATTATGTTTCATAGCACCTAAATTTCTAGAAATTGTTCATTGTATTTTCTAAGAAAGTGACATAAAATGTATGACATTAAATCAAGAATTACCAGCCACAATAAACATAAGATAAAAGATCTTCCAAAATAAGTGAAATCTATGATTTAGGTTAGGTGTTCACCTCATTTTAAAGATTATATTTGGTTCTTGAGTCCTATTGAGTTAAAAATTTGCAAATATGAATAGAGATCCTTGATTTTCCTGATCAGAAGTGGATGAGTCAAAGCACGAAGCATAACTTAATTCGTGTAACAATATCTCTAGTATGTAGGGTATGCACACTGGAAAGCCTTTACCCAACATGGGTCATGCCTTCTCTTCCTAGCCTTCCCCAGATTGTATACTTTAGCCGTCCCCAAATCTAGGCAGCCATGTGTGATTAGGGCCAAATCACATACAGTTGGATCTGAAGAATGGCTGGATAATCTGTTGAGGGTCCAATGACCCACCTTGGCCCTCCTTTAATGAGTGAGCACAACTGTCAACAAGGGTGGGGGTAGGGGGGTGCTAGAATGGCCAGTGGATGCCCTTGCGTCCTGCAGGCTCCACAGGGTGTGAAGAGGCATACCATTGTTTGAGATGGCGGCATGTGGGTACGGGGCACAAAAGTGATTCAGAATGGTGGGCCACTATGCGACATTGAGCAGTGCGGGACACAGGGCCAATGAGAAGCTGTTTCATGTAAGTCACTCCCCACCCACAAATGTCATATAAAACGGTATAAAATCAAAACTAAATGTGTTATGTTAGTCTGTTAGCCCTGGGGCCTCAGAGGGCCCAGAGCCTCCCAAGAAGGGAAAATTCAAGAAAATTTAGTGCAACAAATCGGCATAGCATTGCTGAATAGAGGAACCTTGAGAGTCCAGGTAAAACATGGAATGTGGACCTGGGAAAGTGGCAGGGTTCCAGCAGTGTCTGGTGAACCAATCAAGAGGAAGCAGGATTCAGATTCCCAAATCCAGAAGGGCGGAGATGGGTGTCCCAAGGAGTCCTGTGAGGTAATGGGACTCATCCATGAGAAGCTGGTGGGAACCCAGGGAAGAGAGGGGCCAATTCCCACAGGCTTAAGGGGGATTAGCTATGCTTGAGTGCATTATACAATGGATTATGAAATATATAATTAGAATGACGACTCAGGCCATGTAGACACAGATGGAATCAAAGAGAAAAAAACCCAGGACCACAGCTGTGTTGTAAATGTGGGGAAGTAGCTCAGTTGCTAAAAAATGGAGTCTGCCTCCATGTGGATTTGAAGACTTAAAGATTATAGAGAGCCGGAATAAAATCTGACAAACAAGAGGGGAACCCAGAGAGGGGGCATGGCCACTTTGCATCACAGAAGATTTGCCTAAGGCAGAGGAAGCTGAAAAGGCTAGGGAGGTCCTGGCAGACCCAGTTTCAACCTCAGAGCTTGGGAGAGAGAAAAAAATAAAATGGAACATTTTAATTTGTTTAAGGTTAGGGAACCAGGGGTCCAAGGACCCAGGAAAAAAGACAGATAGTAGTGAGAAAAGAAATGACCTAAAAATAAAAGTAGCTAAACCTGCCCCTTAGATTCAACCTTTGATGCAAAAAGGAAAAAGCTAACAGTACTGTAGCTACAAAATACTCCACACTGGAGATGTTAAAACTAGGAAAGACTTACAAATAAGCAATCAAAGACCACCCCACCATGTGGCTTGTCAGGGTATGGGATATTGGCATAAATAATGTCAGTCTAAGTCCTTCAGAAGCTTCACAGCTGAGTTATATAAACACCCATCCATCCTTGTGACATAGGCTGGTCAACCTAGGCCAATGCAGGGGGGAGCTATGCTTAATGGGATGGCTGGTGGAAAGTATTAAAGGTACATCGTCATAACCAATGGAAACTCCCATAATTAACAGGGGCTGGAGGACTATAAAGAAGGAGCAGGCATTACTGAGAAAACGAGGTATGAAGAAAGCAATATATGATGCCCAGTTCACTGGGCCAGATAAGACTGTGTTCACCAGAGATACAAAGGAAAGCTTAATTCTACTGGGACCTCAAGAATGGTGTAGAGCTTTAATGGTTTTGCTAAGCCCTTTAGTGAGACAGGATATTTGTGAAGTGAGACAGGCTCTAGCAAATCTAAGTAACTCTAGCCAGAGTATAAAATGTGTGTGTAGAACAACAGGACATCCTACAAGAGATATAAAAATGACCAGACAGAAGAAACGGTTCATTTGTGTTACTCAAACACAAATGTGGCAAGATTTTTGCCGAGCCCAAATTCCCAAAGAAAAAATTGATAGATAGAAAACCAAATTTGGATTCACTGTGTGCGCTCCTGCAGATACCCTGTGGAAATGCTTCGACTTCCCATAGTCCTTCGCCAGATGAGACCAGGGTCCCGGGCCCTGCCTCCTCATCTTACACGGGCTTATACCAAACTTGTAAAATTTGGTGTGAATGCCTGAGCCTTAATCCTTCAAGGTGTAGACCTTTTAGCTGATGGTGTAGCTGTTACAATGGGGCCAAAGGAAGAATGGTTATTATTGAACAGAGCTGGGGAAGTCCCAAAGTAACAAAAGATTGTGTGAGTGTTGCAAAGTCAATTGATATAAAATATAAATATAAAAATATTGGAGCCAAACTTATTCAAGATGTTGCCAATAACCCCAATGAAGAGGCTGGGGATGGCATGATCACTGCTACTGTTCTGGCATGCTCTATAGCCAAGAAGGGCTTTGAAACAATCAGCAAAAGTGCTAATCCAGTGGAAATCAGGAGAGATGTGATGTTGGCTGTTGGCTGTTGATGTTGTACTTGCTGAACTTAAAAAGCACTCTAAACTTATTACAACTCCTGAAGAAATTGCTCAGGTCGCTACAATTTCTACAAATGGAAACAAAGAAATTGGAAACATCATTTCTGATGCAATGAAAAAGGTCGGAAGAAAGGGTGTCATCACCGTAAAGGATGGGGAAACATTGAATAATGAATTAGAAGTTATTGAAGGCATGAAGTTTGATCGAAGATACGTTTTCCCCATATTTTATTAACACATCCAAAGGTCAAAAATGTGAATTCCAAGAACCCTATGTTTTGTTGAGTGAAAAGAAAATTTCTATTGTCCAGTCTATTACTCTTGCTCTTGGAAATTGCCAGTGCTCACTGGAAGCTGTTGGTCATAGTTGTTGAAGATGTTCATGAAGAAGCTCTATGTACACTGGTTTGGAACAGGCTAAACATTGACCTTCAGGTGGTAGGAGTCAAATCTCCAGCGTTTGGGGACAATAGAAAGAATCAGCTAAAAGATATGGCTATTGCTACTGGTGGTGCAGTATTTGGAGAAAAGGGGTTGAATCTAAACCTTGAAGATGTTCAAGCTGATGACTTAGGAAAAATTGGAGAGGTCATTGTCACCAAAGATGATGCCATGCTTTTGAAAGGAAAAGGTGACAAAGCTCAAATTAAAAAAAAAAAAAACATATTCAAGAAATCACTGAGCAGTTAAGATATCACAAGTAGTGAATATGAAAAGGAAAAACTGAATGAACAAAGCTACCAGATGGAGTAGCTGTGCTGAAGGTTAGAGGGACAAGTGATGTTGAAGTGAATGAGGAGAAAGACATAGTGACAGATGCCCTCAATGCTACCAGAGCAGCTGTTGAAGAAGGCATTGTTCTAGGAAGGGGTTGTGCTCTGCTTTGTTGCATCCCAGCCTTGGACTTAATAAGGCCTGCCAATGAAGATCAGGAAATTGGTATAGAAACTATTAAAAGAGCACTGAAAATTCCTGCAATAACTATTGCTAAGAATGCAGGTGTTGAAAGTTCTCTGATAGTTGAGAAAATTATATAAAGTTCCTCAGAAGTTGTTTATGATGCTATGCTTGGAGATTTTTTGAACATGATAGACAAGGAATCATTGATCCAACGAAGGTTGTAACGACTGCTTTACGGGGTGCTGCTGGGGTGGCCTCTCTGTTAACTACAGCAGAAGCTATCACCACAGAAATTCCTAAAGAAGAGAAGGACCCTGGAATGGGTGCCATGGGCGGAATGGGAAGTGGTATGAGAGGTGACATATTCTCATTCTGAGAATAGTGCTTTGCTCTTATCAGTGAGCTGTGACAGGAAGCTCAATGCAGGGCTCCTCACCAATAACTTCAGAGAAGTCAGTTGAAGAAAGTGACTGCAGAAAGGCTGGCTGATCAAGAAAATCAATGTAACCACCAGTTACTGATTTCAGTTGACAGTATGTAATGGTTTACTGCTGTCATTGTCCATGTCTACAGATAATTTATTTTGTATTTTTGAATAAAGACATTTGTACATTCTTGATCTTGAGTGCACAAGCCATGTACCAGTGTCTTGCTTTCAACTTCAATCACTGAGGCATCTCAACTCTTGTTATGTTACAGTCAGGGTTTCAGTGCTTGCCATCACAGATGAGAAGCAGCCTTTCTATGGAGAGTCAGAGTAATTGTGTATAAAGTAGAGAGATCCAATTATGTGACAACCTTTGTGCAATAAAAATTTGTTTAAAGCTAAAAAAATTTTTTGAATTTGGGACTAAGGAGTTTCTGGAAGGATTTAAAACCAGAATAGTTTACAAAAGACATTCAGAGGATAAAAGCTGTCCCAGGTGTGGTTAAGGATCTCCAAAGGTTAAATAAGGTACATTTCTCTCCTGAGAAAGGCTATGCTAGGGGTGGAGGCAGTTTTTCCCACCAGGGCCTCCCCTAGTAGGCAGATACGGTCAATGGAGAGAGGACGGATATGTCTACAGTCAGGAGGCAGACTCAGGGCCTGCATGACTCAGGGATCCAACAGGTACAGCAGGGACAAGAGAAACACCCTGCCTTCTTACTCTGGTGCAGGGTCAGGCAACTGGATCCAGCACCTATAAGTGTATCAAGGATAAAAGAATGCAAGGAGACTCCATATAAGATACCCAGAATGTGGAATGACCCCAAAGGGCTAAGTAAACATAATAAAGAACTAACCAAATTAATGCCTCTTTCCCATGCTATGGTACTTAACAAAGATCTACAGAGAAAGCAGTTAATACAAATGAATAAAACCTTTCTATGTTGTGTTAGACCTTGTCTATGATTTATTTAATATATGATGTTAACCTTTGAGTGTTTTACAGCTGTGAAACCCCTTTGAAAGATATTTGAAGAAACAAAGCTGTAAGATTTTTAGGAGTCTTATGGTTGGGTAAAATAAAGACAGAGGCTCCCAAAACTATACAACTGTTAAGAAAAACTACAATACCAGGGGTGAGTTGTCCCCTATGAACTGTTGATCAGAGAGAAATCCTAGAGGTCCTCCAATTCACCAAGGCTATTGCCACTAATGTCAGTTGTACACTAGAAAGGTTGCTAAGGCCATGTTGTTGAAGACATCTGAGCATGGGAGCAGAAGAGATGGAGCTGAGACGAAGCCCAAAACTGCATGCCACTAAATGGACGGCTTTCATAGTGCCAAAGGGCACCATGCAGATGGTTGGGGAAGAAAGGATCTCCTATGATTCTACTCAACAATGGACCCCACATGCTGCACACTATGGACATGCCAAGCAATGCCTGCTAGTGCAATAATTGCTCGACTAACATGTGTACAACTGACGAAATTTTCATTGGATGAGGCCCTCTCCTAGGGGTGGAATACACATTTAGTACTGTAGACCAAGCCAACCCCCTGTGTCAGGGATGGCTACAGGCCCCAGCAGGGAAACAGTTGCAAGTATACTGTTTAATGAATGTGGTACACCTACTGGGGTATCTTCTAGATATTTGTATTTACATTTATGTTTGTTTAGATGTGTCTACTTCCTTCCATTTGTCTTCATAGTAGAGGAAACATCACTGAGATAGATCAGTGACCACTTCTTGAAGATGAATGATGGGGAACCTCAAGAGATCGCTATCTCACCATGATACAAGAGAAATCGCCCTGCATTTGTCCCCACCTCCAAGGCTCAGGGAAATTCAAATGGTAGAAAGTTTGTAAGAGCTGGAGGAAAGTGGTGGAGTGTAGAATGGAAACCACTCATTCCTCTGAAAAGCATAAGTGATGGGCAAGTACAGTGCACCCTGGGTAGAAGGGTGGAGCCTAGCTTCTGGTAGAGCTAGCAGCAGGGAGATTGGAAGAGAGAGAGAGAGAGAGAGAGAGAGAGAGAGAGAGAGAGAGAGAGAGAGAGAGAGAGTGCAAAGGGAGC
>NW_008360312.1:731404-773112 GCF_000622305.1 Nannospalax galili
GTGTGGAGATAGGTGGGGGTGTGGTGGTGGGTGGCGGAGCGAGAGGAGAGGAGGGAGAGAGAAAGAGAGAGAGAGAGAGAGAGAGAGAGAGAGAGAGAGAGAGAGAGAGAGAGAGAGTGCAAAGGGTGCCACAGCCATTTTGAGGACTCGGGGAGTGAGGTGTACAACCCAAGAACAGTGAACAGCAGGGGGTGGGGCAGTGTTCGAAAATGGCTGGCAGATGCCCTGTCTGTCCTGCAGGCTCCACAGGGCTAGATGAGGCAGAGCATGGGGTGAGATGGTGCTGGATGCAGGGCAAAAAAGTAATCAGGAATGGTGGGCCACCATTTGGCAGGTGCAGCATGGGACACAGGGGTTACGAGAAGCCATTTCATGTAAGTCACCCCACCCCAAAATGTCATATAAAAGGGTATAAAACCAAAACTAAAAATGTCTTAAGTTAGTCTGTGAGCCCTGGGGCCTCAGAGGGCGTGGGCAAATTTAGTGCAACATCAATGAAAAATTTTCAAAGTAAGTTGCGTTTTACAGGTCAGAAAACCATTTCAATTACCTTGAGGGTAAGCAATTTAAAGCCTAACCTGGAACAGGCTTCCTTTTTAGCATGTTCCTTCTCAAAGGTGATAAAAGGCAGCTAAAGGGATCCGATCCACACAGAGGCTGTCAGTCTGACATGGTGACAGAGTTCTGATTCATGAAAACTTCCTCCTGCAGGATGCCTATCAGGATCACAAATTCGGTTTCTGAGAACTATTACTAAGAATCAGTGTCATCATCAAATCAACTCTTCTGAAGCATAAAACTGCCTAGTGTTTTATTTCAGTCAAAAGAATTTCCTAATTGTTAATAAAGTGATTAAATTTTTTTTCTGAAGGAAGTTGTTTTTCATTCACGCAACATTGCCTCACATAGAGAAGAATGTAGAAGCAAGAGAAAATATTATTAATGACAACAGTAGAAAGAACTTAGATTTATTGAGTACTTTTTTTGTGCCAGGTATAAGAGAGGGGAAATAAATACCAGTCTCCACTATTTTAAAGTTCAGTGTCTAGGAACTAAACTGACAAAAGACAGATTAACAGAAGAAAAGCAGGTAAGCTAAGGCATTACTCTGGCCAAGTCAAGGTTTTTGGTCTCTCAGTATAAATATTTTGGAATTAAGTAGCCTTGTCAGGGAAACAGGTATGTTATTCTTTCTTACATGAGTGGCCTGATGTCTCTGCATATTTGACAAATTTTTTTTGCCACAAGTATGTTAAAGGTACTTAAGCTCTTTATTATGAATTTCAAGTGCTGCTTGTGAGGTAAACATAAGGTTTTAATTGCAATATTGCCTCGGTTTATGAAAAAAATCATAGCTCTATTTAATAAATGAGGAAAATGATCTTTGCATGTCTTTTTCTGATTAAGGAATGGTCCTTGAGCTTTCATGGAGTTTTTCCTAGAAATGAATATCTCATAAGAAGGAAAGCTAGAGCGACACTGCTCTCTGGTCATAAATGCCACCCTGTTTCATTCATCCATAATCTACAGTGGGGCTACCAGATGCTCACATTGGCAGGCATAAAAACTAGTTCAGGAGTTTTCATACTAACTACAGGTTGAAATTACTATTAGAAAGGTCATTTACTGTGACAGGGGTTTGGTAAACTAGTGCAAAGTGTGTTAATTTTGTTCCTGATTTAAGGAAAGAATAAAGACAGTAAGAGAGTCACCTGACTGAAAGGTAACATTTAGTGGATGATCAGAGGGAAAGCAGGATAGAATGAGATGAATAATTACTATTCAGGCTTCCAACGAAGGGGAAAAATTAAGAAGCTTTGGTTTAAAAAGAAGTGCCTCACCTCTAGGAGGGGATAATTAAAAGAAGGAAGAAGTTATGGAAATAAAGTTTCCTGACTGATGATCTTGGGAAGACTGTCTACTTTGTGATGTCATCTGCTTCTAGGGCCTTGGAATTTCCTGTGAACGCCTTACTATGAGGTCACCTGTAGGAGTGGTCTTCCCATTGCTCTGGGAGTGACGGTGTGGGTTTAGGTTGGGCATGATTCTCATGATCCAAGAGAAGTTATATCTGTTTTGATGGTGCTGCAGATGGTAAACAGTTGCTTGTAAGGTTCTTCCCAATAAGGTAACAGAGCACACTGTTCTCTAAAGAACTTTTCTTCTTTCTTCTTTCTTCCTTCCACCTTCTTCTCCTCCTCCTCCTCCTCCTCCTCCTCCTCCTCCTTTTCCTCCTCTTCCTCCTCCTCCTCCTCTTCCTCCTCCTCCTTCTTTGTCTTCTTGGTCCTTTTGAGACAGGGTCTCTCTATAGCCTCAGCTGGCCTGGAACTCGCAGTGTAGACCATGCTGGCCTTGAGCTCACAGAGCTCCACCTGTCTTTGCCTCCTGACTGCTGGAGTTAAAGACATGCACCACTATGCCTGGCTAAACCTCTTGATATATACTTACTTTCTTGGCTGAAAGAGATGACAAGAATTGTCATCCAGTGGAGGCCATATTTTTTCCAGTTTTTGTATCCAGCAAGTCATAGCATCAAATTATTCTCCCAAGTCCCTGTAAAGCCCACTTAATCTAGGAATGGAAAGTTTAGAAATGATTTTATATTTAAGATCACCAAAAACTAACACAGAAATTGTTATTTATACCTCATAATTGTAGTCCAGATTTTTTTTTTTTTTTTTTTTTGGTCTCTTTGAGACAGGGTTTGCTCTACCCTTAGCTTGCCTGGAGCTCAGCATATAAACCAGGCTAGCCTTGAACTCACACAGATCTGCCTGCCTCTGCCTCCCAGGGCCTCAGATTAAAGGCTATTGATAAAGACCAAATTAATGCTTTCAGAAATTTAAAGGAAATTCCTGATTGAACATTTTTTTTAATCTAAAGTTATTTTTATGTTTAGATTTTATGAGTTAACTGCCGTAACAATTAAGGATGTTGTAGGGTGTGAAATTAATGTGATTACTACCGATGTTTCTGAGCAGGTTGATTTATAATTGCTGAAAATGAGTTCCTTAGACAAATTCAATCAACAAAAGAGTGCCAAAGTGAAAACTAATCTGTTACTAGTATCTTCACACTATTGTAATGTCATCAAACACAGATGGATCACATTCAGGCCATCCAGCAAGCATGCAGACAATAAGAACCCAGCTGTAACAGCCAAGGGAAGGTGCTAGATCTACACATCACATGGAATGTCATTAGGGCAGTGTGAGACTTGGGAGGTTCTCTCAGGTATGCTGGTTGTTCATAATTACTGCCTGGAAAGAATTTGGTCAGAATTATGAATGCTTGAACAGAATCAATTGCCTTTAATACCTTAACTCATCATGATTGAAATACAGTAGCAATGACATTCCCAATGGTAATAAATAGATAGGAAGAGGCTAAAAATCTGCAAGTTTCAGACGCTATTATTAACATGACAGACTCCAAAACAGTAAAAGGTATAGAGCAAATAGAGCAGTTTCCCCCTTGACCAGTTGTAGGAATGACATTCCTGGTACACTATCTCAGATTGTTTATACTATAAACAAGCATACTAAGCCTTGGGCTCCTTTCATAAAGTAAACATGTGGTTTTACTATATCATCGACCCTTCCTTGACCCTGACCCAGAATAATGGATATGTGTGTATGTTGTTAAAAATCAAACACTCCAAGTAGTGATTATTATAGAAAGCTATAAATTATTCCATTTGTGTTACGAACAAAGGATGACATTAGACTGATAATGTTGTGTATGCTGTCTTGGGTCAGTAGGGAGTCAGAGAGGCAAAATCCTCTAATAAGACAGTTCCTCTTTTCCTATGTGATGCTGAATGTATTGCATCAATAAAGAGAAAACAAGTCCTTTGTTCAAGAGAACAGTTTCAAGAGAAATCTGAAAGAACAAGTTATCAGAACAATTTGGGTCTATTCTTGGTTCCAACCAATGCCTGAGTCAGGCTTTTTTATTCAGGCATCTCCATTATGTGACATCCTTCTGCCTCACCCAGTGAGCATGCATTAGTAAGAACTTCTATTTAATTAACCACACTCTATAGGCGGAGATCTGGGAACTGGTGTGCTAAAAGTTTCTTGGCTTTTGGTGACTCTGATGTCTCAAAGATGTGAGATGTAGCCTGTGGAGTAAGCAATGTATTTCAGGCAATGGTGTCTCATCTTGCTAGAGCCAAAGTAAAGAAAAGCATGCCATATTCTCATCTCTGAAGTTCTGTATGTAGGGATGATGACAAAAAAGGACCGACAGATAAATAAGATAAATAGGAAAAAGGAAAAAATATTATTTTTCATGTACATTGGAATCTTCATAAAAATATGTAGCTCCAAAGAAGCATCTAAGACTAAGATCTTCATAAGCTTTTTAAACAAAGAATAATTTATGTAAAACTTACAAGACCAATGAAAACTTCTAGAGGATGTAATGTGTAGGGAACTGACCAGGAGATGCATGGAGAAATTAGATGACAATAAGGGCTACGTAGTAAGTTTGTCTGTAATGATTATTTCAATATCCACTTCCAGTCTCCACTTATAAGATGTCCTCTTCCTAGTATAGGGAAGAGAGTCTCTAATAATGGTATTGTCTCCCTGGGGTGATCAGAGAATCCTTCTCTTATCAGTTTTTTTCAATCCTTTTTCAGATCAAAATGTCACAGAATCATGTTTCAAGATGCTGTGTTCTGAACCCTTTTCATAAGCATTATGCTAGTGTTTTGTGTACCTAGTTATAATATCATAAAATACCTATGCATATGGTTCTTTATCACACATAATTTATAGTTAAATAAGGAATCAAATAAATAGCCTTCAATTACAGTGAAGGTTAATAGTTCAGGTAAGCTAATATTGAGTTTGAAGAAGTCTGTATGTCTGTAGGTCCTATGTCTCTATTCAGTTTCTTAGTTCAATAGTTTAAATGCTTATAGACATTAGTTAAGGAATTCTCAGACACTCACATTTACGATATTTAACTGTGACCTTGTAATTCACTGGTTTTAGGTTTTGTTTCTAGTCTCTGGTTCATAATTACTGGAACAAATTTCCTTTCCTCTGGGCAGGTCATAGAAACACTAATGTTTCTGGATTTTGTCTTTGATCTGGATATAAATTCTCTGATTTCTCCTTGTCTGATTGGAATTAGATAAGATTCTCCTCTTTCCAGAGATGTATTGCCCCACACTGTGTGTGATGGAAGGTCCATAAAGAAGTCTAGGTGAATGATATACCTTACATGGGCTTGGGGCCTCAGTCCACAGGTATTAGATATTATCTGTCCGGTTCAATCTCATTTTGACATGGTTGTCCATGCTTCTATCATGTCTCAGCAGTGAAATCACTATAAAAATCCCAAATCACAGAATTTGGGAGTTTCTAGGTAGGAGGTAATGTGGACATTCCTGAATGTAGGTTCACCTGGAGAGGTATAAGAAGCTCTGCCTGCCTCTCTCGCACCTTGTTCTGTGTATCTATCCATACCTGCTCTTGGTAACATCTGATATGGCAAACTGCTAAGCCTATTTCCTTAAGTTCTGTGAGTTTCTTGGGAAAACTAAATAAACCAAAGTAGAGGGCTGTGTGAGTTCTGACACATAGTTGGTGTGCTGGATAACTTTAGTGTCAACTTGACACACCTGGGTTGAGGAAGCCTCAATTGGGGAATTGCCTCTATTGGACTGGCCTGTGGCCATGTCTGAGGGGCATCTTCTTGATGAGTGATGTGGGAGGGCCCAGCCCACTATGGGTGGTGCCACCCTGGGCAGGTGGGCCTGTGTTGCATAAGAAAGCAGGCTGAGCAGGGGCCAGGGGAGCAAGCCAGTAAGCAGCATTCCTCCAGGGCCAGTGCTCCAGCTCCTGCCTCCAGGTTCCTGCCCCTAGTTCCTACTTTTGAGTGCATCGCCTGCATGTATGCAAATGCACCTGTGTTGTGTAATGCCTGTGGAGGTCAGAAGAGGGTTTCGGATTTCCCCTGGACCTGGATTTAAGGACGGTTCATAGCCTCCATGTGGGTGCTGGGAATTGAACCCAGGTCCTCTTTAAGAGCAGTCAGTGCTCTTAATCATTGAGCCATCTCTCCAGCCCTGTAGTTGGTATTTTTTAACCTTTATTGATCAATAATACAGGCAAATATCTTAACCTATTGATTCATTAGCTTTAGAACTGGTTCTGATACCTATATAAATTCTAACAGTATTAAATATAGTATTTCAGCATCATTATATATTTGTTACTATATTCTCATTTTTTACATTTTTCAGTATACAGAAATAGTAAATATTACATGGGTAGGTATAAACATGTGGCATGGCTGTATAATTTTTATTACAAAACAATTTTGGAATTCCTCAGACAAGGGATATCTGATTCACAGGATCACATTTCAATGAAAAAATTCCTTTAGAACACAAGAATAAGAGTTTAATAGAAGTAGGAACGTAAAAGATTTTTAGTTTTTAACTTTCTAAATTTATTTTGAAAAGAAATTTGTAAAGGGATGCAATCAAACTGCTGGTGCTCTGAGAAGACTTTAAGACCAGTCCCTTCTGGTCCTGAAGCTGCAAAGGAAGGAGAGGGGAGGGGCTGCACTTAGAGAAGAAGCTTCTGGATAGATTCTGTTCCTGGGTGCTCAGGGACATCAGGGCATCAGCCATAGGCATAAACTGAGTATACAGTTTAGGAATCAGGTGCTGTGTTCCTTATATGAAATGCACAGGACCAGAAATATTTAAGAGTTCAGATCTTTTAAAGGTTTGGAGCATCCAAAAATACACGGGAAGATATCTTAGGAATGAGACCAAAGAAACATGGAGTCCATTGTCTCCATTGTTTTCTATATATCTAACCTTAAACTACTGTTATACTATATATATATAGTGGCTCCAGCAGGCCTGGAACTTCTACATAGACTAGATTGGCCTCCATCTCATGGAGATCTGCCTACCTCTGCCTCCCAAATGCTGGGATTCAAGGTATATACCACCATGTCCAGCTAATTTTATTCGAAAGTTTAAAATAATTTTTTGCGTGTCACGAAGTTTCATGGTGTGGAATTTTCTACTTGTGGTTTCATGTTGTTGCTCAAAAATATTTTAATTTTGTAGTATTTTGAAGTTTGGTTTTCTCAGGCAGGGATGTTCAACCTGTTATCTGGAATTAAATCAGTTAAAAATGTCCAAGAAGATGAGTTTCTGTAGCAAATGTTTTAAATAACATGAAGATACCTCTGTACATGTTGGCCTCTATCCCAAGGCCAAGTCTTTGTCGTCAGATTTATACATAAGAAGAGACATTTCATCCAGTTGATTTTCGAAGTTAGATGTATCCATTCTGTTTTGATGATTTCTGAGGGTAGAGATCTTATCATAAAACCATTCTGCACTAAACGGTTCTGTTTATCTTATTTTAAATGATTACACAAAATGCAGAGTTGAATATCCATTTCAGTCAGCTGAGCCTACTTCCCATAAGACATTGGAAAGCTAAAACCCTATCCAATTTCCTTCTCTTACCACTACCATTCAGGCCTTGATGTGGGCACTTGATATTTGACAGGAATTATTTCTTCCCCTGTTACTTTGATGAATTTTTTCAAGGTCTTAAATAAGGAGGTTTGTAAGAGTTTATATGATAAAATCTTTAAGTACTCTTACCTGTTCTAAACATGAGGGGAAGCCTTGTTATGTTTAAAACTTGTGGCTAAGAATGATTAAGATTTCTTTTACTTAATATGGCATCCTTTTTAGAACAGTTTTCAGTAGTGAGACTGAATGAATACCTTGCTGTGGAAAGGACAACATTCCTAGAAAGAACGATATAATTCTCACTGTACTCTAACACAGCAGTGTACTAGTGATTTTTCTTAAAGTAAAAGCTCTACTTTCCTCTGAAAGCTAATGGACTTCAACATATCTCATTGCGGGACAGGTGAGATGGCTCAGCGGGTAGAGGCACCTGTTGCCAATCCTGAGGCCATAACTTCATTCCCAGGGACCCATATAGTAGACGGAGAGAAGCAACTCCCAAAGCTGTTCTCTGACATTCACTTTTGCACTGTGGCACACACATGTCCCCCAGCTCTACAAAACAAATAAAAATGTAATTAAAAAGTTAAATGGCAGGGCTGGAGAGATAGCTCAGTGGTTAAGAACACTGACTATTCTTGCAGAAGATCCGGGTTTGAATCCCAGCAGCTACATGGCCACTAACAACTGTCCATAACTCCAGTCCCAGGGTATCCGACAGTCTCTTCTGACCTCCGTGGGCTTGCATGACACAGGTGCACTTATCTACATACAGCCCATACACACATACACATAAAATAAAAATAATAAATAAAAATTTAAAAAAAGTTAAATATGCCCTAATATAAGTAAATTTTGCAAATACAAAGTTCTGGAGTTGATTTAATGTAATCACTGGTTCTTAGGTCAGAGTGTTTGATTGTACCACAGCAGTCACTATCATACTTCACCTTGTCAGGCAGAACAGCAACACATTCATGCTTTTGAAACACAATTTAAGACCAATATTCAGGGCAGGAGAAACGACTCGGAAGACTCCCTCTTCTGGCCTCTGCAGGCATTGCACACATGTGATGCAGTTACCTACATGTGGGCAAAACACTCATATACATAAAATAAAAATAAATAAATTTTAAAAAAGAAAGAGCTGAATTCTATTAAAAAGACTAAATTCTTACCCTGTGTTTTTCAAACAAGGCTATAATTGATCAATGTAATTTATTAATTTTAATTATGAGCAGATATTACTGTAAAGCTTTGATGCCGTCATGTTCTAAGGAATGCTTAAACTTATTAAGTTATTACCTGTGGCAAAAGTGAATTTCCCCTTTATATTGCTGAATTGTATAAGAAACAAAATTAAGTGGAAAGAAAAAAAAAGTATGATGATCAGGGAAGGGATTATACACTTCTAATCCTCAGTTCTTGGAAGCTGAGGCAGAAGGACCAGGAGTCTGGTCCAAACAGGATAATTGAAGACCTGTGCATGAAACACATAGACAAAGAAGCAGATAGGAATGTACTCACTGGTAAAGTGTTTTCCCAGCATCTGTAAGGCTTTGGGTTTAATTCTCAACACCACCCCCATATTCACATACAGAGAATAATTATGAAGAGGAAAAAACTTCAAATTCTGTGAAGGGTTGTGTTCAAAATTTGGCAGATGTGACAGTGGTCTTTCAAGAACAAATAAAGAAGAATCTATTTTCCTAAACAGGTTTTGCTAAGGTATTGCTAGATATAGCATCTTACATACCTGGGAAGAAAAAAGGAAAAAAAAAAGAGATCACGGACATTATTTTTAAATTATAGCACAGGAAATATTATTATTAATATTATCAAAATTAACCGTTACAGAATGTATGTCTTATATAAGAGAAGAAATCTTACTTAAATACAATCATAGGTCTTCTATCTACTGAAATTGAATGAACTTGAGGACTTGTAAATTCTGTGTTTTTTTTTTTTTTTACAGTGACAGATAATGCAACTTGCTGCAAAACATTCCTGAAAGGTGAAGCAAGAATAATAATGACAATGTAAATGTTCTTTATACATTTGCCACCTTTCTCACCTTTTGCATTAAATACTGGACAGACCACAGTATGTAAGAGGAAATAAGTGTTGATATTATCTATTCTCTGCAATGGGAGGATTGAGTTTTAAGCACCTCTCTTTGGGGTGCTTTGTTGAGTCTCTGACAGTGTTCGTCTTCCTTGTGATTCCATGTAGGGTGACTACAGATTATAGAGCAAGCCCAGTCTATAACAATATAACTTTTCTTTGGGTCTGGAATGTCCCAGTTAATGATTGTCCTGACAACGAAACTCATTCAATAGATCTGAGTCTGTTCCCTGTAGTAAGAAGGGCCAGTGACCTCCCAGAAAGGCAGATCCTCACAATATTTTTAAAAAATAGATTTGGACACTATCCTTACATAGATGATAACAAAATAGTGCATTATGGAGGGGTCCCCCAGGCCGTGGATTTAAAAGATCATCTGAATGAATGTAGGAATGACATTGCACGTTATATACCATTTGACAAACCGGGATTTGTCGTCATGGACTGGAAAGACTGGGATCCGGTTTGGGTAAGAAACACAGCATATCGGACACCTTACCAGAGAAAATCTATTGAGTTTGCCAAGAAGCAAAATCCAGAACTGAATGAAACAGAAGCCACCAGGAAAGCCCACGAAGACCTTGAAAGGGCAGGAAAGATTTTGATGACAGAGACATTAAAACTGGGAAGGTCTGTTCGGCCAAAACACCTGTGGGGTTTCTATCTTTTTCCAGAGTGTTATAACGGAGATTATTCAAAATCCAATTACCTTGGATATTGCCCTGACGAGGAAAAGAAAAGAAATGATCAACTCAGTTGGATGTGGAAGGAAGCCACAGGCCTTTATCCATCTGTCTATTTGAGGTCACAGTTGAAGTCTTCTTCTAAAGCTGCACTCTATACCCGCAGCCGCTTAACGGAAGCCATTAGATTGGCCGAAGTGAGGAATGATAAAAATCCTATTCCAATTATGTTTTATGTTCGGCTTGTTTTTTCTGATAAACCTACGCAGTTTCTTCTTCAGGTATGTAATTAAACTGTGACAGCTGTGAGATTGTAATTCACAAATGATGTTTACTGGAAACTAATGTTTTTAAAGGAAATGTAATTGAGCTGTATATATGTTTTAGGCATTTGCACATGAGTGATTCTATTTTCTCATAAAAGTTTATTCTTGCCGGGAGTGGTGGCGCAGGCCTTTAATCCCAGCACTCCGGAGACAGAGATAGGCACTTCTTTTGTGAGTTCGAGGCCAGCCTGGTGTACATAGTAAGTTCCAGCTCAGCTGGAGCTACAGGGAGACCCTGTTTCAAAAAGACCAAAAAAAAAAAAAAAAAAACCCCAAAAAACCAAAAGCATATTCTTTTATAACTTTTTGTCTTTAATGTATGACCTGTTAACAGCCATGGATAATTATAAAATGTAGACAGTATTTTAACTTTACTTTTCATGGATCTAGTCTCTTGCCAGCAGAAATCGTTAAACCAATAATATATTCTTTTTAAATAGAAAAAAAAAACCTGAGTAAAAACTATGAGTATGGAGTATGTAATTATAGTGTTGAATCAGCATACTTAGCTTGCTGTATTACTGTATTGTGTAAACACCTGTAGCTTATTCCTGCATGTTAACTCTTTTTATCACATTTCCCAGGATGACCTTGTGAATACAATTGGTGAAATTGTTGCTCTGGGTCCTGCTGGAATTATAATATGGGATGCTGTGTCTTTATCAAAACGTGGGGTAAGTTGATTTGGTAGGGCATTAAGTTGAATTGGTAGGAGATAAATGAAAATATTTGTATCCTTAATATTTTGGAGAATTATTTTTGCATTAAAAAATAAATATGTCTAGGATTTTTTAGTAGATACCCAACATTATAAAAATACCGTTTTCTTTTAAAATTAGGAAATGTACTGATTTTCCAGTGAGGCATCAGATCTTTAATGAGACTAACTGAACTTCTCTAGCCTCATGGTTTGTAAGTAGCAAGACTAAAACTACAATTTCAGTTTTCTGACAAAGTGCTTAGTGTCAGACAGTAGAGCTCTGTTTTTATGTTTTAATTTCCCATATCAAGTGTTTATCAGCCATTTATTTAATCCTCTTGAATCAAAGGAGATTATGTGTAGATATGTTTGTGTGTACATATTTATATGTACATGTATATTATATATGAACATAAATATTGCTAACCTGGAGCCAGTTTTTCCTTCTGCGGCAGACTTGGCAATACAAGTGATGAATGTGCCACAGAGACTGTCATATGAAGCCCAGGAGTCCTGTCCTACAACCTGTAGAGGACAGACTTTATACCCTAAGACCAGGAGAGGCACTTGAGAAGTGCTATACTTCACTCTTGTTTTTTAGAGAGAGCAGCAACATCCTTACCATATTTAAAAATATTTAAAGCAGCTGCTTCTGTTAAACTCTATCAAAGTGCCCTGAGCCCTTCTGCCTATTTTATGTACTTATATTTTCTTTAGCTATGATCTCAATACAAAGGAATAACAGGTACAATAAATTCAGGGGAAATATATATATATCTTCCTGAGTATACTCAGAATTTTTGCTAATTATTTTTCCTAAGCTATGAATACCTTTCTCAAAGATAGTATAATTCTGTGATGGAGACATTTTAAATTTCGCATACTACTTCCTTAATAAACAACAGAGAACTGCACTCTTTCTGAGAATGAATGAATGGAGCATGCTACACTGAGTACAATATGGTGACACATGGTTAAACCATCATATTTTTTTTTAAGGTCACTTTGATCTGAGATACATATTGTTTGCTTCCTACATCAACATCTTCAGAATGATTCATTCCGGCACAGCCCTACAATATTTTTATTACTCTTTCCTATTTTACACATTGCCTATCAACATTGTCCTTAGAGTCTCTTTCTGCATATTTCTGTTCCTTTTCCCAATTCATGATTATTTTTTACTATGATTATCATCTCTCCCATTTTTTCCTGTGTCCTTTGTAAGCAGTGTACCCATGGATTACCTGTTATATTTCCTCTGATTCACAGAGAAGTTGAGAAAATGAAAATTGCAGGTATAGATAAGGCTTGGTTAAAAAAAACCAAAGATTCTCAGATAAACCTTGACTAGATATTATTTTGTTCCTTAAACTAGTTGACTAAACTATGACCATAGAAATTTTAAGATTATGTGTATATTTTTTGTTTCATCCTTTATATATCATAACAAACCTTAACAGACCTTCATCACATGCTTAGGCGTTCTCATTTTTTCCTGTCTAGTTTGGAAAATATCTCTATTTCCCATACCCCTTTAATGTCTTTTACAGTCTCATTTTCTTTTTTAAAAAATAATTATGAGACATAATAGCATTAACAAATAAATTTTGCATATGTTGTGAGATTTCTTTTCCTGGGGATGCTAAGCATTTTTTATTCCCTTTTCCTGGGGATGCTAAGCAATTTTTATTCCCTTTTAAGGTTCTAGTGTTAAGCCAATGTTTGGTTAAAGTTTTACTGGGGAACCAATAAATTTATTGAGCTTACTTACCATATAACTGAGGGGTTGCTGAGGTATATGTATGACCTGAGGGTATGCACACTGGAAAGCCTTAACCCAGCATGGGTTATGCCTTTTCTTCTTGGCCTTCCCCAGATTGTATACTTTAGCCTTTCCCAAATCCAGGAGGCCATGTGTGATTACGGTCAAATTACATACAGTTGGCTGGGAAGAGTGGCTGGATACTCTGGTGAGGGTCCAATGACCCTGCTTGGCTCTCCTTTAATGAATGAGCACAACTGTCAACAAGCTCAATTGTGACGATGACTGGCGATCAGGCTCATCTGAAGTTGTGATGATGGACTCATATGAACATTTGAAAATTGCCCTGTTCTGACTTTTTTCTAGTTCTCTGGCTAGAACTTGTAATGCTAATTACTCTTGCCTTTACTTCTCCTTCACATCTCCTATTCATGATTCAAAGACTCTTTTACCTTAAAGATAAGATTTATGCAATTTGGGAGTCTTTTAAATAGACCCACTGAAGGGGTACTCCAATTGCCTCACCCTGCATCCCTGTTCAGCATGGAAGAAGCCAGAGCGGGCTGTGTCCCTATTCCCTATTGGCAATTTGGTAACCTCTTCAGAGGATGGCATGGTAAGAATAGGAGGTAGGAATTGGCTAGGCAGTTAGGGTAAAAAGATCCCAAAGAAAATTAGCCAGTTTCTTGGCTAAAACTCATAATGTTCTTGGGCCTCTTAGCAACATACTCTGTTCCAAAGACCAAAAATGTCAAAAGTATTTTAGAGCTTGTATATAATCCTTAAAAGATTTTAGGGTTGCCTCTTCGGGGGGGGGGATGTTAGAGTAACCAAAAGCTCCCCCCCCCCAAAAAAAATAAATAAAAGAAGAAAGAGAAATGAAATCTAGCTAATGTTTAAATTCATAAGACAAATGAGATTTCTATTACAATTACTTATGACTTATTGATGGTTAGCCTAAGATAGGATAAGACCTATATTAAGCATATGTATTACTTTATCATTATCTATCATCTAGATTTTATCATCTGTCACCATATAAGCCCTCTGCTGCAGACTCTAAACTCAACCTTATTCTACAAGTGACAATAGAGTAACATAAGCAAATTCACTAATTTCCACGAGGCTATTTAGATAGAAAACTAAGACTGAGAATGCTTGGGAGATTCCAAGCTCACACAGAAGTTTATTAAGGAAGCTGGGATTCCAGTTAGGGTATGAGAACCTCAAAGCCAATAGTCTAATATCTGTAACATCCATCCTCCTGATTATGAATTGTTGGGGAAGGTGATGTTTAGGATTAGGTAAGCCTCAACTAAAAAATTATACACTGACATGAAATGGCATGAAAAATGACAAAACTTAGAAAACAGCTGGCACAATCTTGCTTATTAAAGTAAAAGAGAACATCCCATCACCTGCTCTGTCATATTGTTCTTAAGAATTGTTGTACGTTAATTGACATAGGAAATTATACCTCGATATTCTATTTTATTATTTACAGGCAGGTTGCCCACTCCTAAAAGAACACATGAAGACTGTTCTGATTCCTTACCTGCTCAATGTCTCTTTAGCAGCCAAAATGTGTAGCCTAACACTTTGCAATAACCAGGGAGTGTGTATAAGGAAATATCCCGACAGCAGTACTTATCTCCACTTGAACGCCACGAATGTTCGTATTGAATTTCCGGAGAATGTGACGCCTGTAGTACATGGCAAACCCAGCTTTGAAGACCTGATGTACTATGCTAATAATTTTAAATGTGCCTGTTTTCCCATGATAGAGTGCAGGATGCAACGTATTGTGGAGTTTATGGCAGATATTGAAGCATGCGTTGGTGATGTTTGCATAAATCCCCTTCCTCCTCCAAATACTACTACTCATCGTCCTACTTTTCCTCCTCCTCGTCGTAATGTAGCACCAAGCCTAGCATTCTGCCTCCCACATGGAAAAAACCTTCTCTCTCTGACAGCCCTCATTCACATATTACATCATTTCGCACATGGTGTCTATGTTTTCCCAAGAAAGCTGATAGTGGGTGCCCCTTACAGAATTTGAGGTAGTTGTTATAGGCTGTGGTAACTTGAAAATGCAAAAGGAACATCATTTTACAAAGACAATTCTATTTTAATTATCACAATTCTATTTTGAGTTTCAAAGGCAAGATGTATTTTGTTCTAAAGACTGACAGCAATTAGAGCTATCATACTTGGAGAATTAGTTTTGGTCTGAAGAGACTGAAGATTAAATAAAATCAAATTATTACATTTGACTGTAATTATGAATAGTTTGTCATTGGTTTCAAAAAACAGATGATCAACAGGGATGGAGAGACGGCTCAGCAGTTAAGAGAACTGGGTGCTCTGGTTTGATTCTCAGCACACACATTGCACTAATAACAAACTCCAGTTCCAGGGGACTCCAATGCCCTTTTTCTGACCTCCACAGGTATTGCACAACATGGGTGCACTTACACACATGCAGTCAGTACACTCATATACATAAAATGAAAAATATTAAATGTTTTTTAAAGAGGGCTGGAGATAGCTGGGCATGATGGCGTAGGCCTTTAATTCCAGCACTTGGGAGGCAGGGGCAGGCGGATCTCTGTGAGTTCAAGGCCAACCTGGTCTACATAGTGAGTTCCAGGACAGCTGGGGCTACAGGGAGACCCTGTCTCAAAAAGACCAAAAAAAAGGGGGGGGGGGGGGGGGGGCTGGAGAGATGACTCACTGCTTAAGCGCATTCGCTGCTCTTACAGAGAATCTGGATTCAATTCCCAGAACCCACATGGTGTCTAACAACTGTTCTTAATAACTTCAGTTCCAGGGGAATCCAATGCCCTCATCTGACAATCCATAGGCATTGTAGAATACGGGTGTACTTATATACAGGCAATATACTCATACATATAAAATAAAAAATAAAGAAATAATAAAAAGTAAAAAAGATGATGAAGCAAATATTAAGGTAGAAAGTTAAAATGCAATTTCCCCAAAGGGTCAGTTTGCCCACCTTGACAACTATGTGTTTTAGGGGCTATAAGCTGGAAAACTTAAAAATTGTATTTATAGAAAGATAATCTTTAGAAATGGTAATTGTATTTTTATACACGACTTAATATAATTTCAGAATTTACATTTGTAAAGTACTCTAACCTGTTACACATTCCTCATTGTCAAGGTTAATTTGTGTACTTCAAATGGCTTATTTGCACTAAGTACTCATTCGATTGTTCACCTGCTCCATGCTGCATGTATTGAGACCTTATCTCTCTAGGCTGGTTTTCAGCATCTCCAAATCCAAGTGAAGCAGTGTACTTCTTTCCACTGGAGAGGGTGTTGTATATTTGAAGACGACAGAAATGAGTGTTGAAAATGATAAGATAGCATGTTTTCAATGCTATCACATGCAGTTTGAAAGTTTCAGAGATTCTTGAAAGAAATGATGTAAAAGTTGTTTTAAGGGTCAATAATTACTAGATGATATGAGAGAAAAGAAGTCAAAAGGAGAGGAACAGAGTGCACTTATTAGAATGGTGTAAAGCGGAAGAGCAAATGAAGTAAACTTTGTGATCCACACTGAAGAGCTGGGGCTTCCCAGTGAAGACACTCCTGCTTCCTTAAGCATACATATCCTATTTCCACAACTCACACAGAGCAGTAAGATGTATTTCTTTTCACTCTCCACCATCATCCTATAGTAAGCACCATGAAGGCAGGCATATGGTCTATCTCATTACAACTGCATCTATAGTGCGAAGAACTGTGTCCAACCTCAGAGGATTCCACTGAATATGTGTTGAATAAAGGAAAGTCAATGGGGAGTCAGCACAAAGTTTTGAATGTAAGAATGACCATGGCCACTTTTCATGACTTGATGATCCTAGGACCAATGCAACTGTTTCTGCTACTCTCCAATCTTATTAGATTCTATTGCCAAAGTTATGTCTTCATAAATTAGTTATTGAAAAGAAAGAATCTAATAATGGCTTGGAAAGGACATGATATAGGAAGGGTTTCTTAAAAGGCAAAGTAAGATAGAGTTTCAAAAGCAATAAAAATGATCCAAATTATTACAGTCTTAAGCTTTTAAAAATTGAAATCCTTACACTTTAAGATTATGTAAGTCTGAAATATTTTCTATCTTCATAAAGATATTGGGTCTCCTCACAGAACAATACAAAGTAGAAACCAAATGTCTCCTTCCCTCCCCTCCCTGTATCAGTTTCATATGCACAATCCAAGAGGTTTTCTAGGAATATGGATACAAATATGTGTGTATAGACTTGCCACACATTGAGCTATGCAATCTATACTTTTTTTATTTGACTCTTTGAACACAGTGTATGTTTCCATTTAGGAACTTCTGTATATCACACGATATTCCAGTATATGACAATTTAAATGTTCATTTATTTATTTTGTATATATGAGTGTTTTATCTGCATGTATGTAAGTGTACTACATGTGCATAATGTCCCCAGAGGCCAGAAGAGGAAGTTGAATTCCCTGGAGCTGGAGTTATGGATGGGTTGTTATCTGCCACGTAGGTGACTAAACCTGAGTTCTCTGCAAGACCAACCAGTGCTCTTAACTACTGGGACATCTCTTCAGCCCCAAAATGATGACTTTAAAGAGTCTTATTGATGGAAATTCCATTCCCTAGAGATGTTATTCCCTCAAAAATATTGTAATTAGTATCACATGTGTAATTCGTATGTGCATACATATATATACATACATCCACAACTATATGTCTTGGCATACTTTGATTGATAAATTGAAATAGCTGATGAAGACTGCAAGGCTATTCGAATGTAGAAAGATACGCTATATTATCTTCCAAACATTTTTTCACTTAATGATCTCCCTAATAGTGAATGAGAGACATTTCCTCATCAACTGGGCTTTGTCAAATTCTGCATTCACCATTCATCGATCAGATCAAACTGACATCTTATATAACTAATCCATTTTATCATTTTGAACAGTAATGTTGCCACATATATGTCTATATACTAACACCAGCTGTTAATACAGATAAATCATCCACCAATAAGAATATTTTAAAAAGTCACCGAATCTTAGTCTTCATGGGAAGCCTCATTTTTGCAGCAGGATTCGCAGACAAGGACAAGTCAATCTGGGTCCAGCCAGTGGTAAGTGGTTGACTGTGGTAAGTTGCTCACCCTCTGCTTCCTCAGCTATGGAAGACCAGCTGTTGAGAAGCAGAGAAGAGCAATGTCGGCTAGCACACCACTGTCAAGAAGGGCATTTTCTGCTTTGTAAGTGGAACAGTGAGAAGTTTTGACATCCTTCCAGTGTCTCCCCTCTCCTGAATGATCCAGGGTTATATTTGGAATATAAATTAGCTTGATAATTTCATTTCTGAGAGATAGAATATTATGTGAAGCATTTATGAGGTATTCAATTTGAGTAAAAGTTAATAGCACAGTGTGCAATTGTACTGATGTCTCATAGTACACGTGTGAATCAGTTATAGGAAAATAATGATCACCTTCAGGGTGTCTGATGACTGTTGTGCACATCTGCAATTACAACTGTATAGAAGGTTACTCTGCTAATACAACTTTTTCTCTTACTGGATCTCTAATCACTTCAGTGTCACATGTTAAAAATAACAACATCAAAGCAGTAGGCAGCACATAGAAGTCATATTGAAACATTATTCTACTCCAACTTATTAAACCTATGGAACAATTATAGAGACCAGAAAAGGCTTGGATCATTGTCAGTCAGGTAATTTTTAGGTAATAATCCATTGCAAATAACTTACTTCTTTGCTACATTTTAATCAAATATGGAAAGCAAAGAGGCTGCTTGATTTAATGTGTATTTGAGGAAACATAGTATGTTAGCTAATTTTGCTGTCACTGTCACAAAATATCTATAGATACAACTTAAGGGAAGGTGTATTTTCACTCAGAATTTCAGAGATTTCTGTCATGGGTTAGTGTGTGGTTTGGAGGCTAGAGCAGAGCTGTCATAGTGAGGCAGGTGAATATTTGGCTGTTGTGTGTGTTCATATGGCCCAGATCATGAGAACAGAATTAGATGGGGGAGTTGCTTTGAAAGGGCAGCCCCAAGTGACCCACCTCCACCTAGGCCCATCCCCTAAATATATCATAACCTTCAAAACAGTGCAGCCTACTGGAGACCATGTGTTCAGATACATGATTCTGTTGGCATCATTTTTCATTCATTCATACCGTATACTTATCTAGACATGTTAATCTCCATCTACTACAGAAAAAAGCTTTTCCTAGAGTGTAGGAGACATACTAATCCTATGGATATCATGATAAAATGTTAGGTGTTTATTTAATAGTAGTTCTATTTAGAATAATAGTCAACATACATTGAATAAGAAATCATGGATTGCTCAACCCTAAATGGGATTGCTCAGCCCAAATAGGACATCGACATCACATGCCCTCCTCCCAAGGTTCATGGATCACTACAGCAAGGGGTAAGGAGTGTGAGTTGAAAAATTGTGAGTCGGTGGGTGACTACAGTGAAGCAGTGTTTTCTGAACTATGTAGCACAGATATACATAAGAACTCACAATAATTATGAAAGCATGTGAATGACCTGTGCAACCTCAGGGAACAGAAAATCTCAGCATGGAGAGCTGAGTTGTGTTCAATGCTCTACCCCTAGCTAAAGCAGCTAATGGCTGCTGAGAGGGAGAGTCAGTTTTTCTATAATTGTGGCCCTTGGTAGGTCAACAATGTTCTAGTGGATGGCCACATACTAAAGAGTATGAGCAGGACTCGACAAGTTTTAGAAGACAGGACACAAAGCTGGGTGAGTAGGGAAAGGGGAGGGTGTAACTGGGAGGAATAGCGGGAGAAGGTAAATATACCAAAGTGCTCTGAATAAAATTCTCAAAGAATTAATATAAAACAAGGGGGTAGAGAAATGTTTTGGAGAATATGCAGCCAAAAGATTGCATTTTGTATCTTTTTTTGGCTCTTTGAGAGAGGGTCTCCCTCAGCCTTAGCTGGCCTAGAACTATGTAGACCAGGCTGGCCTTGATGTCACAGAGATTCGCCTGCCTCTGCCTCCCTAGTGCTGGGCCTACAGGTATGTGCCACCATGCCCGGTGTATTTTGTATGTTATACACACATTAATTAGCTCCTAAATATTGAGAATCAACTTCAGTGATCAAACTATTAGAGAATATTGCTTCCATGAGATGCTGCAGTCAGACAGGATAGAATTGTATTAGTTACTTTTCTATGGCTCTGATAAAACTATGACCAAGGCAACTTACAGAAGGAAGAGTTTATTGGGCATATGGTTCCCAGGGATAAGAGTCTACCATGCATGGCAGGCATGACAGAAGGTGGCAGGAGGTGGAAGGAGGCAGCTGGAGCAGAAAGCTGAGAGCTCACCTCTTCAGGCCCAGGTTTCCACCAATGTATTTGAGATTTTGATTTATGACTTTTCTTTGTTCTGTTACTATAAAAACTTCATGAAAGTGCTACCACTTGGGAACATGGAATTTGGGTAACCTGAATCTGTGCTCCTGGGCCATAGTTATTCATATTTGGCTCCAGAATAAACTATCTCAACCACCTTTGAGGTAAGAATTCTTCTTTTGTGTCACCAGGGCAAATACCAAATCCTGTAGCTTCATTTCTGATGTCTGGGACTTTAGTCCCAAAGGGCTTAGAAAGTTTAAGTCCTCCAGCTTTGCTGCATGCAGCATATCTCTCTCTCTTAGACTAGTACCACTCCCTGCACACAGCTCTTAACTGTAAGTCCCTGTAAATTGAAAAAAAAATATTTACACAGCTTCCAACACTGAATAGTATAGAATACACATTCCCATTCCAAATTGCAAATTTCTCAAGGCTCTGGCATCTCCTACATCTTGTGGTCTCCATTGCTAACAAGACTTCACCTTCCCAGCTTCACACAATGGCCTCTCAGAGTCTGTTGGATTCTATGGGCCTTCTTCACACAGGAACTGCACTGCTACATTCTTGCCTGGTCTTACAGCTCTCTGAAGCTTTGGAGGAAGAACCAGTTAACCCCCTCCCAGTTATACTCATTGTTTATGCCTCTAAAGCAAGCACTCCATGAATGACACTGCCAACTTCAGCTGCCTCTTTGAGATTGACCCTGACACTTCACATTACCGGCCGCTGATGTAGTTGATGTAGCCTTAGCTACATGTTCTTAGCCTTTTCCTTTCACATGTTGGAAGCTTAGCTGGTTAAAGTCTTTTTCTGAACGTACCATTTAAATGCAAATCTGGAGGCCTGTCCTTAATAACTCTAATCAAAGTGAGCCTCTTCTTCATCACATGGCTTGGCTTGAATATTATTCTTACTACTTCTCTCTTTCTCTCCAAACTGTTTGTTGTGTATTTCTTTCTGCCCCATTTGCTCTTTTTCATTTTAGATCTGTAGGATATTCACCATTAATCACCATAATATACATTAGGCACCCTTTACATTAACTCTGCCAAAGAAATTCATCCATTATGTTTTAAATTTAGCCTTAGGCAATCTCTTAGGCCTTGGGAAGATGGCAACTGGATTGCTGGCTGAAATATCCCAGTTGTTACTTATGTCTTATTTCCATGTCCCACTGGAGCAACTTGAGCCAGGCCTTGACTAAAACAGCTCACTAAACTCTGCTTATAGTATTCACCTGATTTTCTAGTCTAAATTTCCAAAGTCTTAAATATTCCTCTGAAAACCAACATGGTCAGGTTCTTCATAGAAACAGCCCACTATCTGGTACCAACTTCTATATTAGTTAGCTATCTGTTACTGTGATAAAATACCATGATAAAGGCAATTTATGGAAGGAAGAATTTATTGGGCTTTCAGTTCCAGAGTTATTAGCGTCAACCATATTTGGGGAGTCAAAGCAAGAAGTGACAGGAGGTAACAGGAGGCAGCCAGAGCAGAGAACTTGGAGTCAGTTCAATCAGGCACAAAACGTAGAGGGAAAAACTGGGAACAGGATGGGGCTATGAACTCTCAAACCTGCGCACAGTGATGAACTTCCTCCAGTAAGCCCACACCTCCTAGGGATTTCATGACCAACCCAAAACTCTGCCACCATCTGATCAAGCATTCAAATATTTGAACCAATGTGGGACACCTCCTTCAAACCACCATAATTGCCAATCACTACGGCAATTTCTCAAATATAAGCTTTTCTGTCTTTTACTCAATACTTATGCTTTTTACATTCAACCTCCCTTTAAGTGCTTTTATCCTCAGATGCAAAACTTCATCTTAAATGAAGTGATTTATTCTGAGTGACTTGAACTTGCAGCCCAATAGTTCATCCATTGTACAAACATCCCAATGTAGATATGTATGGCCCAAACATTCCTATTCCTTCTTATTTCCTTCTTTTCATTCTGAGATTGCTCAGAACCACATCTAAGTTATCATGTCAGTATTTTCTAGTGGTAGACCACTGGGTACAAGGGCTCATGGTAGAGAACTTAGGTTTATATATACGTTCAGAGAAGGGGGAGGAGAGACCAAGACTCTCATGAGATGTCACCATTTCATCTTTAAACCAAACCCCATCTTGGGGCACCAGGCTTTATCCAGTTACTTTGTTCTTATTTAGCCTGCTAGGTCAGGGAAACAAAATTTTGTTAAATTTTGCTTTTTTACCTTGGCCATTCTGACTTGAGAAAAAGAAGTCATATTACTACACTTTTGGAAGAAAAACACGTGGTGATATGGAAGAATGCTGTCACACAGAAAACACTCAAAATTTGATGCTCTTTCAGAAAGTAGGCATTTGAGGGAGAAACCGTGGGAAACCTGCTTCTTCATTGACTCTTGGGCTCATGCTCAGCTAATTTTCTCACAGCTCAGGTCCACCTGCCTAGGTGAAGTACCATCCATAGTGGGCTGTGCCATCCACATCATTTAACAATCAGGACACTCCACAGACAAGCCCAGTGGTACTCTCATCTAGGCAATTCATCAAGCCTTTCTTCTCAGGTGACTCTGGCTGTGTCAAGCTGACAAAGCTACCTGGGACTACTGTTGGGGAGCTGTTTTGACATGACAATGCTGATACTCCATGACAGTTTTCAGGACAGGTCCTCATAGACATAAATATAAAGTCTAGATTTTGAAAAATCAAGGTATTCTGTCTCTGTCTCGCTCTCTGTCTCTCTTTCTTTTCTCTTCCCCCTCCATATGCCTTCTGTCCTTTTCTCCCTCTCCTTTTCTACATACATGCTCAAATCCATGATTCCCAGATCCCCTAGTGATGTCTTTTGTGGACGTCCAATTAAGAGCCCTACTGTTAAGAATTTGGCAACAGATTCAGTGAAATGTCTTTCTCCCCCAAACCAATAAGACATTGAATCAATTTAAGTCTAGAGACAGGAGACACCTACCACTTAGGTGGTGGTCTTAGAAAAGCACCCACAAAGCCTTTTTCAGTAATGTTTATAAACCCACATTCAGGGTTTATAGAAGTTTATTGGGCTGAGAAGAGTGAGAAGGATGATCCAGACATAAATTATCACTACTGTAAGGAGGATGTGGTATAGAAAAAAAAGGGAGTGTAGATGACTTGTGAAAATTAAGAGTTTGTTCCAACTGCTCAGCTATCAGAGAAAGCTGTTCGAGTTTATTTTAAACACTGCTGTTTAGACGTGTAACTACAGATGAGTTATTTCACCAGTTTTGATCTTATTGTCCTCATTTTGGTGAGAGGAGAATAGTTGATGTTCTACTTGTGCCAGTTTCCTGTGTTGTCCACAATGTCACACCAAGCATATGAATATTTGAAGACAGACACATCCTTCTTCCTTTTGTCAAAGCTAAACAGCATCAGTGGTGGTAAAGATGCTAGAGATGAGCTGTAAGGAGCTTCTGTTTATGCAGAGTGCTCTATCCAGTGCTTCATAGACATCATCTCATTTCATCCTTAGGATACCTGAGGGAGAAGCTGTGACAATTTTCATTATTAGGAAACTAAGACTGGAATATGTTATGCGGCACAGCCAAGATAACACAAATAGAGGTGGACCAGACCTAAATCAGATGCTTTCCACCTCATCTCAACCTTCCTCTTTGCCTTTTTCCTCCTCTTCCTCTTATTATTCCTATTCTTTTATGAAATTTATTTTTATTTTATTTTATGTATATGAATATATTGTCTGCATCTTTGTAAGTGGATCCATGTCATGCTATGCCTGCAGAGTTATGAAGGGGGCTTTGGATTCCCTAGAACTGGAGTTACTGATGGTTGATAGCTACCATGTGGGTTATAGAAATCAAACCTGGTTCCTCTACAAGAGTAGCCATTGCTCTTAACCTCTGAGCCATCTTCCTGCCTCTACCCCAAGATACATCCCAAGTTCTGGGATTATAGGCATACACCACCACATATGATGTTTTGGTTCTGGGGATCAAACTCAAGGTTTTCTGCACACTACGCAAGCACTCAGGTCTGTCTTTGGTTTGAAATTCCCTTCTCTTATTCCAGTTGTGTTCTGCAAGTACGACCAACAGAATTATACTACTCAGGTCTGTCTTTGGTTTGAAATTCCCTTCTCTTATTCCAGTTGTGTTCAGTGAGTTCCATGTACAGATTCACTTCTCTGACAGCCTCTCCAATGGATGCTTCCCTTGAGTTTTCGTCTTACACTGATTGCATCTTCCCATGAACTGCTCTCAGAGCATCCTTCTGCTGCATGTAACTCAGCCTGTGTGCAAAGGGCAGAGGTTGCTCTGGTTAGTTTTTGTCAACTTGATACAAGCTAGAGACACCTGGGAAGAGAACCTCATTTGCGGAATCTCCTCCATCCAACTGGTCTATGGGCCTGTATGTGGTGTACTTTCTCAATGACATTGATATAGAAGTGTCCAGACTACTGTGGCTGGTGCTATGCCTGGGCAGGTGGGACTGAACTAAGAAAAGTAACTGAGAAAGCCATAGGTGCAAGCCAGTAAGCAGCATTCTTCCATGGTCTTTTCTTTAGTTTCTGCCTCCAGGTTCCTGCCTTGAGTTCATATCTGACTTTCCTCAAAGATAGACTGTGCCCTGCAAGTATGAGATGAAATAAACCCTTTGCTCCTCAAGTTGCTTTTGGTGATGGTCTTTTCACAGCAACAGCAAACTAAATTCAGGTCCCCACTGGACCTATCTTGAAAGCTACTGATTTCTCCTAGAACACAGGGCTCTAGAACCCTGCTTCTTAGCAGATGGAATTTGAGGGACAGTGTGCTATTGTATAGCCCAAAGAAAATAATATCTCCTGAAATATGACAGAAATGAGTGCCATGAAGTTGAATAAAGCAAAAGGTCTGGCTCCCTTGGAGCTTGTCTGTGTGCTCAGGAGACTAAGGAGAAGAGAGATAGAGAAAACACAAAATATGAAATACTAAGACAGAGTTTAGTTAAGAAGTTCATAGAATGGAGGCGGTTTTTTTTTTTTTTTGAATCTAGAAGAATGTTCAATATGACTTTTCATTCCTTTTGAGAACTTTTACCAGTTTGCAATCAACACAGGAATCTGTTCTGATAGAAATGACTCTAGCTGAATGTACTTTAATTAAAGAACATTTTTAATTTTTGTTTTCCTCCTTCCTATCATTTTCTATAAGTTAATCTTATCCATCTAGCTCAAGGTTATAGAAAAAATAATTTTCAAATTAATCCTGTGAAGTCATGCAGTAAAGGATAAAATGGAACAGAAGGCAAAGCTTAGGCTTTGGGATTGTCAACCTGAACTGACTGGTGCTCTTCACTTATGAGAAGTGTGGGGTTGTGGTGCAGTCACCCACAGCTCTGTAAATAGCCTGGGCCCCTTTTTAATTTCAAGTCTAAAACTACATCTGATGTTTTCTGCCACAGTGAATAGAGTTTTTCCTCTGCTTGAGATGGGCTGAAAGTCAAAAAGATTGATCTGGTTGGCTTCAACTGCTTCTCTTCGTGTCTCTGAAACAAATACATGTCTGTATTATGCATGTATTTTGAACTACATTGCTGTCCCTTCAAAGGTATATTGCAAATATAAATTAGCTTGTCATTTTTCTCAGGGAAATAACAAGGAGAAATGTAAGCCCCAAATCTCTCTCATAGCTTATACTCCTTCCCAAAGTGAGTCCTATCACATACTCTGCTGTGAACTGGCCGTAGGATTCCTGTATGAAAGCTTGTGATGAGGAAGGCAGAATAAGGAAAGTGTGATGTCTGTATGTAAAGTACTTGCAGCGTGAGAAGCTTCGGTATTCATGACCTAGGCCAGGTGAAGTGATGGCTTTTCACGCTGCAGTTCCATTTCCATTCCTTCCTGGAGGAAGATGCTTTTGAAGCTCAGATGTCCAAGCTGATGAGAGCTGCTGTGTTTACTGAAAACAACCACCCTGTCAAGAACTATTCCTTCCTGTGAACCAGGCAAGTTCTCACAATACATTGGGATCATCACAAATCCCCCGTGAAGTGTGATACTAGTCACCTGGAACATAGGGGAAATATTAATTTGACTCCTTAACAATCACAAACATGCAGTGCCTTGCAACCTTGTCAGTTCAACATGTAGGGGTGTAAGTGTATGACTCTCAGAAGGGGATTTTCATGGAGATTATATGAAAATCCAGGAGAAAAGGGTTAACTGCATTCTTTGTGCCTGTTGGAGAAGACATGGAGAATGAGGTGGGATAAAGAGTAGGCAATGTGGGACAAGAAAATAATTAGGGATCAAAGTCTATGTGTTGGGAAAAGGGATAGGCATATTGATGTTGAGGCTGAAGATAGAAATCATGCAGGTAAGAAACAGGTCCCAGAGTAGTGCTAGAAATGATGTAACTGGCTAAGGGGCCAAGTTCATGATTAGCATGGTGCACAAGGTCCCTTAGACTATGATGCTTAGTGACTAGAATGGAAAGGGAAGAGTGGGGTATTATTTTCCAATGAGTTAGGTCTA
This sequence comes from Nannospalax galili, assembly GCF_000622305.1. Taxonomy (NCBI): domain Eukaryota; kingdom Metazoa; phylum Chordata; class Mammalia; order Rodentia; family Spalacidae; genus Nannospalax; species Nannospalax galili. The sequence continues at coordinate 758,483 of NW_008360312.1, forward strand.
TATTCTGTCACTGCTATACTTTTCCTCAATCCACCGTAACCTTTTTGTTATTTATTTCCACAGAAATGAATGTTGGTTCTCCAGGGAGATCAGGAGTTCACAGTACAGTTAAAGCCTCTAAGTATATTTTAGAAAAGAGTCTATCTTCAGTCCATGAAAACTCTCAGCCTCCTTTTTTCTCAAACCTGGTTTAATTTTCCTGCACCGATTTCATTTCCTTCTAGATGGTTTAAATATTACTCTCCATTCTGTCCATCTGTCTTCTCATCTGAGTGGTGAGGAGTCCCATGGCTTCCTCTTTGGCCTGTTCCAGGCTTCAAATGGCACATCTGCTGTACTCGTCAGCACACTTGTGTTTCTTTGACGATCCTTCCCATTTTCTCCCTGGAGAACGGACCTTGAAGAGTGCTTCTCCCCATTTCTGTCACTTTTAACTTTAACTCCAACCCCAACATTGCCAAGTTCTGTGGACTCTAAAATGTCTTTATCCATTCTCCACATGGAAATCACATAAACTATCCTTTTGAGTCCTGCCAGTAGATGTGGTATTACAAGGTGGAAGAAATGGCCATGCACCCAAATGATTCCTTGTTGAAATTTTTCCCAAGTGTCATAAATGTGTTCCGTTGGTCTTATAGCTTCAGATTTACAATGTGACCTCATACTAAAAGTTTTCAACTTCCTTTTAAACAAAAATGACTAACAACAAAAAAATTGCTAACCTCTATTGAACATCTTCCACACTTCAGACGTTTTAAAATTTTCCTGTATTTAACTCATCCAGTCCTCAAAATTATCCTATGATGTTGGTCCTTGTTATTATCCATAATTACAGGGGAGGAATCTCATGTATAGAGAGCTTAAGGAACTTATCCAGCATATTGGAAAACAAGTCCTACTTCTGTTCTCTGTTGTTTATGAAATTTTGTTGCAGTTAAATATAACGAAAGTGTTAATCAGTTCCAGGAGTTTTCTGGTAGAATTTTTGGGATCTCTTAGGCATAGAGATCTTTCTTTTCCAATTAGGACTCCTTTAATTTCCCTCTCCTGTCTCATTGCTCTAGCAAGAGTTTCAACCAATATATTAAAAAGGAATGGAAATAGTGGACATCCTGTCGGATTCCTGATTTTAATGGGAATGCTTTCAGTTTTTCTCCTTTAGAATGATGTTGACTGTAGTTTTGTTGTACAGAGCGTTAATTATGTTGAGTCATGTTCCCTCCACTCCAATTCTCTTTAGGACTTTTATCATGAATGAATGCTGAATTTTGTCAATAGTACCTTCTGTGTCTATTAAGATGACCATATGACTTTTGTCAATGAGTCCATTTATACAATTTATGACATTTATTGATTTATGTACAATGAACCATCTCTGTGTCTCTGGAATAAAGCCAACTTGATCATGTTAGATGATCCTTTTGATGTGTGTCTGTATGTGGTTTGCAAGTATTTTGTTGAGAACTTTTGCATCTATGTTAAGGATATGGGTCCATAGTTTTCTTTTTTAGGTCTTTACCTAGATTTGCTATTAGAGTGATACTGGCTTCATAAAAGGAATTTGTGAGTTTGCCCTCTGTTTCTATCTTTTTTCAATAATTTAAGCAGCACTGGTTATAGATCTAATTTAAATGTCTGGTAGGATTCTGCTTTGAATCCATTTGGGCCTGGGCTTTTTTAGTTGGGAGGTTTTGTATTGCTGCTTCAATTTTCCTTATGTGTTATGGGCCTATTTATACTGTTGATGTCTTCTTGTTTTAGCTCTGGTGGTTCCCATGATTTTAGATACCCATCCATTTCTTTTAGGTTTCAAATTTAACAGAGTATAGGTTTTTCAATATTCCCTTATAATGTTCTGGATCTCTTTGGTGTCTGTTGTGATGTTTCCCCTTTCATCTCTGATTTTGTTGACTTGGATTTGCTCTTTCTTTCTTTTGGTTAACTGGGCTAAGGGTCTGTCTATCTTGTTTACCTCTTCAAAGAACAGCTCTTACATTAATTGATTCTTTGTATTGATTTCTTGCTTTGTATTACATTACTTTCTGCTCTGATATTTGTTATTTCATCTTGTCTGCTGGATTTGGATTTAATTTGTTCTTGCCTGTCCAGAGTCTTGAGTTGCAATGTGAAGTCATTTGTGTGCTTTCTGATATATTCATGTAGTCATTTAGAAATATTAACTTTACTCTTAGAACTGCTTTAATGTGTCCCAGAGGTATTGTTTTATGTACTATCATTTTCATTTAGTTCCAGAAATACTTTTATTTCTTTCTTAAATTATTTGACCCACTTATCATTGAAAAGTGTGTTTGTTTAATCTCTATGAGATCATGTAGTTACCAGGGCTCATTTTGGTGTTGATTTTAAGTGTTACTGCATTGTAGTCTCATAGAATGCATGAAATTATTTCAATTTTAATCTACAAAAATCAGCACCTTTTTAAAGGAATTGGAGAAAACATACAGGGAAACCTTCTCTTTTACAATACTCTAAAAATTTGAAATATCTAAGAATAAACCTGATCAAAGACATCAAAGATCTCTATAATAACAATTTTAAATCCTTCAAGAAAGAGATTGAGGAAGATATGAGAAGATGGAAGGACCTCCCATACTCATAGATTGGAAGAATTAATGTTGTGAAAATGGCCATCCTACCAAAAGCAATATATAAATTCAATTAAGTCCCAAATAAAATTCCCATGACTTTGTCACAGAATTAGAAAAAAAGTCCAAAATTCATATGGAAGCACAAGCAATCCTGAGCACAAAAATCAATGGTAGGGGGTTTACTATACCAAATCTCAAACTATATTACAGAGCTATAGTCATGAAAGCAGCATGGTACAGGAACAAAAATAGGCACATAGATCAATGGAACATAACTGAAGACTGAAACATGAGTACACACAATTTCAGACACCTGATATTTGACAAAACTTCCCAGAACACACAATGCAGGAAAGACAGTATCTTCAACAAATCGTGCTGACAGAACAGATGTCCACCTGTAGAAGAATGAAACTAGACTCTTATCTTCACCTTGCATAAAAATCAACTACAAATGGACCAAAGACCTCAGTGTGAAACCTGAAACTCTGAAAGTGGTAGAAGAAGTTAGAAGTACCTCATTAAACGAAAAGGCTGCTGTACAGCAAAAGAATCAACCAAGAAAGCCAAGAGAAAACTCACAAAGGGAAGTAAATCTTCACCAGCGACACATGTGACAGAGTTTAACATCCAGAATACATCAAGAACTTAAACAACAAAGAATCAAGAAAAAATGACCCAATTAAAAGATGGGCAAAAGGTCTGAACATAGAGATCTCAAAAGAAGAAATAAAGATGACTAAGAAACATTTGAAAAAGTGTTCAACATCATTAGTAACTAGGGAAATGAAAATTAAAACCACCTCAAGATTTCACCTTACCCCAGTCAGACTGGCTAAGATCAAGAGACCAAATGATACCACATGCTGGTGAGGATGTGGAGAATGGGAAATGTTCATTCACTGCTGGAGGGACTGCAAACTTGTGCAAATCCTGTGGAAGGCAGTGTGGAGAACTCTAAAGAACTAAATATGCCCCTACCGTATGGCCTGGTTATACCACTCCTTGGCTTATACCCAAGATTCATCCTATAGCAGAGATACTTGTATCACCATGTTTGTAGCTGCTCTTTTCACAATAGCTAAGAGATGGAAACCACCTAGGTTTTCCTCAACTGATGAGTGGATAATGAAATGGGGTAATTTACACAATGGTGTTCTAGTTAGTGGTAAAATAAGATGAAATAATGAAATTTTCAGGTAACCGGATGGAACTAGAAACTGTTATGCTAGGTGAAGTAACGCAGACTCAGAAAAACAAAAAGATATGTGTTCTACATTTGTGAATCATAACACCAAATTTTTACATATGAGCGTATATCTTGATGTAATTGCACAAACCAGGAAAATGGAAGAGACCCAGCGAGGGAGAGGGAAAGAAGAAAGCTGAGAGAGAAGAACAGTAGGAAACAGGTGTTACTAAGAAATATGTAAAATGGGAGTAGTTAAATGGAAGGGGAGAAGGAGGGCTATCCAAGGAACCATGGCGATAAAGGAGAAGAAGGGCTCAAGAGAGATGGGACCAAAGCAGACTGGAATTTTCCAGGTAGAAATGGGGAAAATGGGGGCACTTTAAATGGTGAGGGTGAGGAGGAAGAATAAGACATGGAGAGGGAAAGGAGAGATAAATGATGCATAACTATTATAAAAAACCAAAAGAAATTGTATTAGTTCAAAAATCTACTGAAAAATTACATATACAAAAATTTCTACATGAATCTGTATGTGTGGCTGAAGATTAGATAACAAGAAACAGTTCCACACAGGAGAAATCTTCCTTTGAGTTGTTGGCCACGCTAGTCCAAAATTACACAATTTCCTCAGCCATTGATTACCTCCCAAAACTTGAAGGTAAGACCCTATTGATGAAGACAGGACATACTGCAGACACAGGATTTGGAGCAATGGAACTGGAACTGACCTGGAAGCCACTCTCCTGAAGACTAGATCTCATGGCTTTGGAAAGCACTACCCAAAATGGTAAGGGAGAACATCAATTGATGGTCCAACACCAGCTTCAAGGCCTAAAAATCACATCAATGATCAGCACAACAAACAACATTGGTGCCATAGTGGCACTTGTATCTTGGGGGCAATCAACAGCTACCTAATTGTACTTAAAGCACACTCAGTGGGAGGGAACTCAGGTGTGGTACTATAAATATGGCCAAATACACATAGTTGAAGAGGTCATAGATCTTAGAGAAAACCTCAAGGCTCTCAAACTCCTGGACAAATGTAATTTCCTAGTATGTGCAAAACATGGATCCTTAAATTTACAGACAATTATCCCAGGCACCACACATCAAAGAAACTTCTTTTTCAACAGATAGAGATTATTATAGAGTTACACAACTGGTCACACACAGAGACTGTCTGTGAATTGTCCAAGCATCAATGGCTCATCTATGATGCATCCTCCACACCTAAAAGTTAATGGAACATAGAACAAGGGATGAACAGAACACTAATGCATCTTTTGATTCTCACAAATGAGGCTACTCCATGCAATAGAGGGCCAGAAATACAAAAGGTCAAAATGGCAAAAATGTAGAGTATATGAGTCCACAGAGTGTGGGTCCTTGGACAAGACTCCTATATTAAAATCCACCTACACAGGGCTTAGGGACCATTGAGGAAGAGGGCTCAGGAAGACTGTAAGAGTCATGGAGAAGGTGCATGACCATATGGAAATGTCCTACAGGCTCCTGGAACTCTTCTCATCTGAACCTACATCAATGGTGTCAGCATCCACAAGATGCAACTGTGGGGAGGTTTATGGGAGAGGATCAATGGGGAAAGGGGTATAAAAATGATTAAGATGTTCTTTATGAAATACACAAATATTCAATTAAAAGTTAAAGAACATATATAAAGTAAGAACACACAAAGATAATACTACATACTCGCTTGCATGGATAAAATATCCTATAGTATTTAAGGAATAGAAACACTTCCATGTTACGTTTTGCTTAAGGGAATATAACACTGCCACCACTGTAAAGAACTTTCTGACTTTTTGTTATAAACACATGACCAGACATTTCTACTTATAGGTACTTACTGAAGAAACAATAAAAACATGTCCTTGCAAAGATTTGTTGTGAATGCTCATAATTATATTACACATTGCCCTCAAATTAGTAACCCAAATGTACTTTAACTGTTGAATGGATAAGTAGGTTGCAGTGTAAACATGCAGTGGAAAATTGTTTACCAGCACGTAACCATGTGGATACATATCAAATGAACGGCCTCTTCGCTGGTTTCCTCCTTGCCTTCCCTCCTCTACCACTAGTGGATTTCTTTCCAATTTCTTAGTTTTACAATTGGGGGGCGGGGAAGAAACTTCAAATACTTAATGTATACAATTTGGTATTTAGAAATATGTATTATTGGGGTCTGGAGAGATGGCTCGGCAGTTAAGAGCACTGACTGCTCTTGCAGAGGACCCGGGGTTCAATTCCCAGCACCCATATGGTGGCTACAAACCGTCCTTAACTCCTGTTCCAGGGGAATCTGAAGCCCTCTTCTGACCTCCACCGCATTGCATGACATGGGTGCACTCACATACATGCAGGCAATACACTCATACACATAAAATAAAAATAATAAAATTAAAAAAAGAAATAGTTGTTATTAGGAAACAATCACCACGAAGCTAATTAGCATTAGTATCACCTCACTTAATTAGCTTTGTTTTGTGATAAGCACATGTAAAATCTTTCCTTTCAGCAAATTTTATGTATATGATAAAATGCAGAATTAGCCACACTAACATTCCTGCATTTAGCTTCTCAGATTTTATTCATTGCCATGACTGAAAATTTGCCCATTTTGACCAACATCTTTCATTTTCCTCCACCACTCTACCTCAGCCCTCAGTTGTCACCATTCTCTCTTTGGTACCCATCCAGTTTCCTGTTTTTGATATCTTTTATAAGATAATTCATGCAGGATTTGTGTTTATTGTACATAGCAGCATGTCCTTCAGGTCCCTTCACACTGCTGGAAATATCAGGATTCTGATTTTTTTTTTGTCATTGGTCACTTAATTTTTTTTTAACTTGGAAACAGTAAATAATGCTGCTATTCTCTGGAAGTTGTAAAGTCAACTTTACTTCTGGGATGTCCATGCTGCACATGCTCCTGGGTTTCAGGCCCACTGAGAGCTGCACTGCGATCCTCTTTCCCCAGGCTGTCCTTAAAACCAGCTGAAAAACTGGCACAAGGTGCCTCTAAGCTACAGTTTAGGGAGTAAAGATACTTATTTGGGTTTCCTTACAGAGTTTGTGATGTCTGGGAGGGGGTTACTTTAAAGACATGGGCACCTGTGGGCTTTTTTCCCTTCATCTCATCTGAGTTTTCCAGATCACAGCCTCTGACCTGCCAGGCCAAGACGGTGAAGCTACTGCCTCATCTCTGGCTTCTTCCATGTCTATCTTAGACCCTGCCCCTCATCTAATTAAAGCTGACCGATTGGGTGGGAGGTATGATTGTCTCCTTCCTTTCCTATGGAGTCTGTTACAGTTCAGAGATCCAACTGTTGCTAAGTCCTTTCAGAAGATATGTGTATCCAACACTCTACCCCTTTCTCCAGTTCTTACATTCCTTCAGCCGCCTCATCCACAGAGGGTCTGAGGCTTGCGGGGGGGGGGGGGGTGATAGATTTAGGGTGATCTTTTTTTTTCTGTGGCAAGCTATTGAACTCTTGGGCCTTCTCATCATCTGTTCCCAAGACATGGCTGTTGATCCATCTCAGTGGTATCTCTCCTACGATAAAGACAAATGAAAAGAAGCAGGAACATCTAAATAAACACTGATAGTCATAATAATCTAGCCTATGGATGTAAATACAAACTTTAGAAGATACCTTAACAGGTGTCTCATACTCATCTAACAAAATATTTGCAGTGGCTTCCTCACTGGGGCCTATGATTTTCCCTGCTACAGGGTGTTGCCCTAGTCTGTAGCACCAGATGTGTGTTTCACCCATAAGAGTGGGCCTTATCCAATTAGAAATTGGTTGGTTGTACATATGTTAGTCAAATCATTATTGCACCAGCAGATATATTTTCTTAGCATGCCAATAGTGTTCAGCACTCAGGGCCCATAGTTAAGCAGAATTATAGGGGATCATTCTCCCTAAGCCATCTGCATAGCACCTTCTGGCACTTTGAAGCTTTCCTTCTAGTGGCACGGAGTTTCCAGCTCAGTCTCAGCTTCGTCTCTCCATCTTCCACTGTGTCTTCCACTGTCACCACCCAGTGTCTTTGGAAATATGGCTTTACTGACACTTCCTGGTGTACTGCCGACATTGGTGGCAGTAGCCTTTGTTAATTTGAGGAACTCCAGGATCTCTCTGGCTCACAGCTGATGGGGGGCAACCCACCTCAGCATTGGAATTTTTACTTAAAAATTGTGCAGTTTGGGGAGGCTTTATTTTTATTGATATACAGGATTAGGATGTTGAAGACTTTTCTCAACCATTCTGGTGGGTGTCACTTGTGTTTTATCTGACCATCAAGCTCCCAAATAGTTTACAGCTATGACTGGTCTTTGTTGCTTCGGGTGTACTTGATATCTGTCAAATGGGTTTTACATCTATAAAACACTCAGATGTTAACACTATACATTAAATTAAATACAGACAAGGTCTAACACAGCATGGAAAGATTTTACCCATTTGTCTTAATTGTTTTCTTAACAGATCTTTGTTGGGCACCATAACATGGAAAAGAGGCATTAACGTGGTTAGTTCTTTACTATTTTTAGTTATCCCTTTGGAGTCATTCCACTTCTGGGAATTTTACATGGAGCCTCCCTGTATATTTTCATCCTTGATAAACTCATGGGTGCTGGCTCAAGTTGCTTGACCCTGCATCGGGCTGAGGAGGTAGAGGGTCCCTCTTGTCCCTGCTCACCTGTTGGTTCCCTGAGTCAAGCAGACCCTGGTCTGCTTTATGGATCTAGCCATTTCTGCCATCTCTCCATTGACCACACCTCACTGCTAGTGGAGGTTCTGTTGGGGAAAACTGCCTCTACCCCTAGCATCACCTTTCTCAGGAGACAAATGTTCCTCGTTTAATCTTTGGGGATCCTTAACTACCCCTGGGAGAGTTTTTATCCTTTGCATGTCTTTTGTGAACTGTTCCCCAGGTTTTTAAGCCTCTCAGAAACTCCTTAGTACAGAATTTTTTTTCTGTCAATTTTTTTCTTCAGGAACTTGGGCTAGACATAAATCTTGCCACGTTTGCCTTCAAGTAACACAAATGGACCTGCTTTTCTATCTTTTAAAAAAATCTCTTGTAGTTTGTTCTATCATTTTATAGACACTTAGGGTCACCTATATCTGCCAAAGCCTTCCTTACTTTACAAAGATCCTTTCACATTAAGGGACTTGGCAAAACAATTAAGCTCCATACCATTCTCATGGTCCCCGTTGAATTAAGTTTTTCTTTAAATATCTGGTGAACACAGTCACATCTAGCCCAGCAAATTAGGCATCATATATTCCTTTCCTTATACCTATTTCTGTCAGTAATGCCTGTCCCTCTTCTATGGTCCTCCAGCTCCTGCTAACTATGGGAGCCTCCATTGGTGATGACCAAGTTTCTTTAATACCTCGGAGAAGCCATTTCATTAGGGACTGCTCTACCCTGTATTGGCCTAGGTTATACAACCCAGGTCTTGAGGAAGGATTGGTGGTTATATAGCTCAGTTTTAGTGCTTCTGAAGCATTTACAATAATATTTTCTCCCATGTCCCATATCCTCACAAGCCATGTGGTTAGGGACCCCTTCATTGCTTGTTTGAAAGCCTTCCCTAGTTCCAACAGCTCCAATGTGGAGTATTTTCTGCTGTCTGTAGTCCTTTGCATTGGATCATTATTAATGCTTCCATCAGCTTGTTGAAACATGACTTTTCCCTCTTTTTGTATTAAAGGTTGAATCTCAGCTATTTCTTTAGCTATTTCTAGGTCATCCGGTTTATCATATCCCACATATCTCGCAATACTATGCCAATTGTAAAGCCAAATTTACTTCTGGGAGCCTGTTTTGCCTGCTCCTGGCTTTCATACCCACTGAGAGGTGCAGTGCGACCCTCTCTCCCTGCATTGTCCTTATGACTGACTGACAAACTGACACAATGTCCCTTTAAATGACAGATTAGGGCATAAAGATATTTATTTGGGCTTCCTTTCAGAGCTTGTGATGTCTAGGAGGGGGTTACTTACAAAGGCATGGGTACCTGTGGGCCTTTTCCACTACATCTCAGCTAAGCTTTCCAGATCCACAGCTGTGGGCCTGCTGGTCCAAGAATAGGAAACTCTTGCCTCCTCCTTGGCTTTCTTTTTGTCTATCCTGAATGCCACCCGAGCCTTCCCCGTAACTGAAGCTGACCTATTGGGTGGGATGGCTGACTGTCTCCCTTCCTTCCTCTGGAGTCTCTTAGGTTCTGACATCCAGATGTTGCTAGGTTTTTCAGAGGACTCCCCATCCAACAGAAGTACATATAGTTTTTATCTTTATTTTTAATATTTTTGTTGACTTGAGGATTTCATATAATGTATTTTGATCATATGGGGAAGCCCTCCTTATCTCTACCCTCATCTTACTAACACTCTTCCATTTCTTGTTCGCTATTATTGTCTTTTTGAAAGGCCTATGAAGCCTTTGAAAATGCTTATGGTGTGTTTCCAAATGTGTTTCCAAAATTTTCTTGGCTGTGGGTCTATCCCTTGAAGTCTGGCCAATTTACCAGGTGTCATACCAGTAAGGAACATAGACTTTCCCTCTTCCAGCATCTATCAATTGCAAATAGATCCTCAGTTAGAAATAAGGTTTCTTGCCCCCTCCCCATTCATGTTGTATGTGTTTTTGTCTGGCTTCGGTTTTCCCAGTTCTTGTGCATGCTGTCTCAAGTGCTGTGGGTTTGTATGAGCAACTACCCTGTGGTGTCCAGACAACACATTTTTCTTGTGTTCATCTACTACCTCTGACTCTTACAATCTTTCTGCTTCTGCTTTCATAATAATCCCTGTGCACTGGCAGGGGAGGGTATGATACAGGGGTCACTTTTAGGCCTGAGTACTCTGAAGTCTCTTATTTTCTGCACGTTGAACAGTTGTGAGTCTCTGGGAGTACACATATTTTGAGATACTGATTCCACAATCCATTTTAGATCCTGAGGAACAAATACTGAATTCTCTGTTGGTTAATATTTTAAGTTCTCATGTTTTTTATTCTTTTATGTTTATGTCAAACTAAAATTCTATGTTGTATTTTCTTAGTCTGTTTTTAATTACTATAACAAGATAACATAACATTAGGTACATTTTAAATGATGGAAAGTTATTTTCCATATTTCTGGAGAATGGAAAGTCCAGTGTTGAGGTGACAGCAGATTCTATCACTACATCACTGGGCTAACTTGATGTCATAGAAGCATCTGCCTAAAGTATTATCAACATTTTGAAGATGAAGAAAACAAAAACAGAGAGAAAAATAGAGGAATGCTCAATTTTGTTCAGCCACCAATTAATATTCAAAGATATTGTAGGCATACAACCACAGTTTAAGCTTTCTGTGCTTCGTAAATAATTTGGACATATAAAAGGATTGATGTACGGAAAAAAAGGAGAACATGATCAATTAACAGAAGAAAAGAAGAACTTTTACTATTTTCTAAAAAATAATGTTATTAAATTTCACTTCAGTTGAGATAGAAAGTAAAATAAAGTAAAATAAAAGGAGTGGTCATATTTCTAATACCAGATCCTTAAACTTTATTTGTAAAGCCTTCTGATGTCAAATGCAGGTTATGAGGAACACTCAGTGTTCATGGTCACTTACTTTGGGCTGCACACACTTAGTTTCCAGACTGAATCAACTGCATCTTGAAAATGAGACATTATTATATCTAACCCAATGACAAATATACGTTTCTGTTTTTCATATTTAGATAATTTTCCAAAGGAAACGCACAAAAGAATCATCTGTAGTCAAATATGTAAAGGAAGCAGATCTTGTAAGATGGTAAGGTTATGTGTTAGAAACTGACAGAGGACATGTCTCTGACCTGAGTCACTTGAGTGTTACTGCAGTCTATTGTCTAAGGACCCATTCTCTCTTTACCTCCCATTTACTGTTCAACAGTCACAGCATCCTTTATTTATTTATTTTAAATATTTTATCTATTTTTAAAAATGTATGAGTGTAGTACCTGCATGTGTGTAACTGCACCCAAGTCTTGCAGTGCTCATGGAGGTCAGAAGAGGGCGTTGGATCACCTGGAACTGGAGTTATGGACAGTTGTTAGACACCGTGTGGGTGCTGGGAATCAAACCTGGGTCCTCTGCAAGACCAGTCAGTGCTGCTCTTAACTGCTGAGGCATCTCTTCAGCCTCACATCCTTTATTCAAACACTACTTTTCAATTAGTCACTTATTTTCTCAGTTACTAATTATTTACAACACATTTTTTTAAATCAGAAAGAATGCACATTTCCATCTCACAAATGGTATGTTATAATTACACCTTTTGGTTCTTAGTAAATTTGTGCAATGTTTATTTTTAATGTGGAAGGTATTCTTTACAAAGCTTTCTCAAGTTCTCTTCAAACATAGACTCGTCTTTGGCTCAGGATGGTTTCCTTTTAATATTGTTTCAAATGATTTCCTGGATCTCATGTTCCCTGTTCATTTATGACATTTCTATGAGCCGAGTCTTGGCTGTTCCACACCAGCATTCCTGTTGCTTTGCTCTCAGAGAGTCTAAGGTTTTGGAAGCTTGTTTTGTGATAAAAACTTGTTCACATTTCTTCTGTAGCTTAATCCCTACCATATTTTGACACTCATTAACTTCAAAGACTTCTTTTGGGCAATAAATATCACTCATTTTTTTTTCTATAGTAGTCTCAATAAGATTCAGTAGCATCTTAAACATGTCATTTGGGGTGTTATTTCAGTATTTTATGAGACAGAATCTCCCTATGGCCTTGAACTCAGGATTCTCCTGCTTCTGCCTCTGGACCTGGCCTGATTGTTTTATTTTTAAAATGATTGCTGCTGTTAGAAATTTCCTTTTACTCCTTTTTCTCTAGGATCAGTTGTTCCCTTCCTTAGCTCCATCTCTTTCACATCGTTGGTCAGGATTAGGACCTTGGTCATCATTCATATCTTTGAAGGACTGGAATGATTGCAGAATCTATTGTAAGAATAGCCACTCCCTGTGTTTGAGTTTTTTCCTCCACAGAATTCTTGTTTTGCATGGGAGAAGGACTCTGTGACAGCAGTTGGGGCATGTTGACAAGTAACATTCCATCAGGTACACATGAGTGGAAAACAGGCTGGTTGGTAGGAACTCCCATAATTATCAAGGTAAGGAGAAAATTACTGTGGAAGGGGAGTGTAATTTCCTGAAGAGTTGAACAGCCTTTCCTTCTGCCTCCTGCACTCACTAGGGAAACCAGCTAGCTCCATTTTAATTCTGCTTTCACATTTGGTCCAACACACAAGTGGAACCCCTTGTAGAAAGAGCAATTTTGATATTCAGAGGTCAAATATCTGTCCCACTTGCCATTCCACATGCTTTTGGGAGGCTGAGTGGTCTGACTGGTTCTATAATCTGTACAGAATACTCCAACTGACTGCTCCATTAATTGCTCTTCCATCCACGTCCACTTAATTTTTTTTTTTTGTCTTTTTTAAGACAGGGTCTCCCTGTAGCCCCAGCTGTCCTGGAACTCACTATGTAGACCAGGCTGGCCTTGAACTCACAGAGACCCACCTGCCTCTGCCTCCCGAGTGCTAGGATTAAAGGTGTGCACCACCACGCCTGGCTTAATTTTTTTTTTTTTAATCTTAGCATTTCTCTTTGTAATGGAAGGAACAGCTCAGGCCTCTAAAGTAACTTTTTTTAAATCATGGACCTTGTTTGTTGACTTTGATTGACCCATGTTTCCTGGATTATTCCATTTCATCTGTTTTTAGTATGTGTCATATGACCCTTTCTTGTGCTCAGTTTTATATTTATTTTTCTACTGACGTGTAGAAATGATACATTAAATAAACTCATGTGCTCAGTGTACCTCTTGAGCCATTATTTCTGACCAATTCATATATTTTCTCAGGTTGATACCTAATGCCCCACTAAGAGCCAATTGTCCCATTATTATCAAGGCTAGAACTTTGGGCTCCATTTTAAAAATAACGCATATTACACAAAGCCTTTGATCCCTTTCACTGTTTAATCTGGAAGTCTTTAGACAAATTTCTTTACATCCTTGTTTTCCAACTGAAGTCTCAATCAGTTCTTTTTCTTCCTTCTTAAGTCAGTGAATTTAAATTGAATATTTTCAGAAAGCAATAGTCCCTTATACTAAGATGGTTTGAAGGTTGCCTGACTTTAGTTAAAAAGAGATTTAGTGCAAGCCTCCAGTTTAGCTTGGAGGACTGAGTCAGCCCTGTAATGACAGGTTTTCCTGGACCGGCAGGGCACGCTTGTGGTTCAGCCTCTGCTTTACATCAGGTGACTAAAGGACCAGCAGCAAACAAAAGAAAGGTAAACTATACTTTATTCTGTTGGAAAACTTTAAAGATTGCTTTTAGAAATGTCTTCTTAGAGCAGTCAGAAGAAAACCTATTTTCATTTATTTGAATATTTCAATTTCTTTTTCAGCCTAACTTTACTGTTCCAGTGAAGTTCTTTTCAAAACCTGAGCTGCATTTTTGAGAATCCAGTGTCTTAAAAAATATGTTTGTCACTGACAGCTATAAATCAAATTTTAGTTAATTTTAATTAGTTAGATTTGAAAATATTCATGAATAGTCAAGACTAGTTTTGTTTCTCTTTTATGTGCATAGTTTCTCTGAAAAGCAACTTTTTGAAATATGCTGAATTATCATGACTTAATACTTCACTGGTGACAGCATTAAATTGTATTCCACAAAGGAAACTAGCTGTATCAAAGCCGTGGTCTGTATGGCTTTATGAGAGATCCACAGTTTTAATATATTTAT
>NW_008360312.1:773377-779819 GCF_000622305.1 Nannospalax galili
TTACCATTTTGGAAAAGGATAAATACACACAAATGTGTAAATAGATTTTTCCAGAAAAGAAAGGATAACTACAAAATATCATGAAAAAGAAATCTTAAGTCATTAATTCTATTGGAGAAATGAAATCTTAAAGTAAAAAAAAATATTGTAATGATGGAGAAAAAAGCCTTCTACATCAGTGGCTATGTATATCAAACAAAAGTGAGAACTTGAAAAATTATTAGTTGAATAGAATAGCTTAGGCAATAAAACTCAATATTTTCTCTTTCTTGTTTTTTTCAGCTCATGACTAGGTTTTCTTTTACCCAACAAATCACGTAAGAACAAAACAAAAGAGAAACCTTATGAGACCAGATTTTATCCATATATCTTCATTTGAACGATATTAATAATCATATTTATTCCCTGCTTTATATGTTTACACAAAACATTTCTTTCTATACCTCTTATGAGTTTGCCTTAGTAGCATGTGGCTTTCACACCAATTAGGTAGAATTAGAGTGACACCGGGTTAACCTGTTTATTTCATGACTTGTGTAATTTCTCTAAGTACCTGTTGCTCATGATACTTATCGATGAGTTTGACACTCTTGTAGCTCTAGCCACGAAATCTTAGACACATGATTCATTTCAGTTTGGCTTGTAAATTAGAATTCAGCTTGATGGAAGCACGTGCTCTCACTGAAGTACTAATCTTTAATCACCAGTGCAGGTATAAACAAGGAATTAAAGTTTGTTTTATGGACAAAGTTAAAAAAATTCTGTGCAGAGATTCTGGGCTCATCCTTCAATGATTTGTTTTTATTTTTTTTTTGAGAATCATAGCATGTAACATTTTCTTAGCAATAAACGTGAATCTGATTCTTAGGCAGTGCTTTAACAAATTCAGCATTTGAAGTCATTTGTACCTGCATCTTCAACTACAATTATTGATTTGTGGACGTTTTATGTCCTTAGTTTAGCATACTTCTTGAAATTTTTCTATATGCTGTATGTTTCTAATAAGAACCACCTCTGTTTATCTTCTACACAGAAAAAAAACTTCTTATCGAAGAACTAACTACAGGCTTAATAGCATAATAGATTCAAGGGAATGAATTCCAGGTCACCTCTTAGGTGTATTTGAGAAAAAACCCAACAAATCCAGTATTTTGGGTGTGCCAAGAAATGGCTACTATTCTAGGCTGGAATTCCTTCTGCCTTTGCATAGATACTGCAAAAATATTTACTATGTTTTTTTACTCCAACCCACAATTTATGATTGAAAATTTCTCAATTTCCTTACTGTGTTAGAAGATCGTCTCTTATTGCAAGGGGGAAAATATAATCTAATTTTAAATATTTTCAAGTTATAATATCATAACTATACAGAATATAATTAGCAGTTCTTAAAGAATAAAATTATTGTAAAAAATTCAAAGTCATTTGTATGGAAGAGCATTTATTTTACATTTATGATTATTTTATATTTCTGTGCTTAATATAGAAACTTACTTTCTTTACTAATGTCCAATTGCCAAAGAATTTCCATATGTCAGTGCCAACCAAAGCGATTGAAAGTTATCTGGTAATCTTTTAAGAGGTGTATATAAATTAATGATTAGTTAATATTTGGTATTTTGACAGTTTCTTCTTACAGAATAAAAGCATAATTTGCCTGGTTATATGATAACACAAATTACTTGATACTACAAATTGCTATTAGTTAGGTTGATTTGGCACATTTAGTTGCAACACCAAGATGTTCCTCATTAATTCAGAAAGTGCGCCTAAAGGGTAAGCCCAGGGCCTTTCATAGAGGTATAAAATATCTACGCAGCTAGTTGTACAAGGGACAAACTTTAAAAAGTGAAGGAAAATGCATGCAAGCATTATTTCACCAGCTCTTACTTTCTTTAGATGTTAATCTTTTTCACATTGCTTAATTTTAATGGATTTGTTAACTTACACTCATTTGCTGAGGAGATCTTTCAAGTAGGAGCTGGCTCAATTTTGTGTAAGATAGTTAATTTTTGGCTAAATGTGCTGATAATAGCAATGGATTTCAGAATATAACATTTAAATATCTTTGCTTGCTTCGGCATATTGAACTGAGATCTTTTTCTTCTTTTTATGTTGCGAATACACTAGGAATGGGACTTGAGAGATGGTCTAGCGGTTAAGAGCACTGGCTACCTTTGCAGAGGACCTGGGTTGATTCCTAGCACCCACACAACAGCTAACAACTCCAGTTCCAGGGTACATGATGCCCTCTTCTGACCTCTGTGGGTATTGCATGACCCAGGTGCACTTACATACATGCAGGCAATACACTACTCATACACCTAAAATAAGAATAATAAATGAAATAGCTTTTAAAAACATGCAATCAGTGATATTTACAGTACTCAGAGAAAGCCATCACAATCAGATTTGAGAAAGGATTTACAAAGGGAAAACATGGGGACAAATAGAAAATAAATAAAAAATGTCAGGACACTGGAGAATAGCAAACAAGCTCAGGAGTTAAACTTAAAAAGGTTAAACTTTATGAAAAAGGTGTAATTGGATGAAATATAATGGAAATGAAATGTGTATGAAAATCCAAGAAAAATTACCTGAAGTTGATGAGGTGGTAATCTCACTTCCTGAGTTATTTGCAATTAGGATAAATAACGAACACTAATAAAATTCCAGGGAAATCAGAACTAACTCCCAAAGCATCTTTTCCTTATCTAATTCCTCTAAATATTTTTCTCTGTTAACCAGAATTTTGACGTATCTGTAATTAGAGAAAGCTACTTTCTTACCTGTACTAAATAACATACTGATATTAAACACTATGTTATGTGATATATAATCATACCACTTAATTTCTTCAAACCTGTTATCAGTGTTCCTACTGAAAACTTAATAAACCATTAACCTATTATTTTGTTTTCTTTACAATGTATGATCAATCAATCTATAATTAACTATTAATGCCCATATGTCCAACTAGAACCCTTACTCTCAAAGCACTGTTAATGGTGTTCACTTCAATTAAAATAAAGTCTTTCTTGTCTCTTGAAAAGGCCCTTTTTTCCTCCCAAATTGCAGAAAAGCATATTTTTTAAAACAGAGTAGTATTAAATTGTTCTTTGCAACGAAATCCAACTGAGGTGTCACTTTCTTATAATCCATGTTTATAGCCTTGTGGTCAGAGTCAGGTTTCCTACTGTAGTCCCAAAACACAAAAGCTTTATGGGTTTTTAATTAAACAAATGGTTTACAATGGCAACCATAGCAGTATACACCAAGTTCCACCTTATCCCCCCAAAAAATCTCACCAATCTCTGTCCATTTCTCTCACTTAGCTATCTTTTTGTTGTTATTGTTGTTGTTGTTGTTTGAGGCCTGAGCTAGCCTACAACTTGCTATGTACACCTGGCTGGCCTAGATCTCACTGAGATCTAGGCCTGCTTCCACCTCCCCAAGTACTGGTATTAAAGGCATGGACCACCATACCCAGCTACACTTAACTATCTTGTATTCCCTGAGAAAAGTGGTGTATCCATTTTTTGAAGACTCCCTCCAAAAGTACTCTTCAGTACACAGATTACATATAAATGTATATGTATGTATATGTGCATGTATGTAATGTATATCTATTCTTTCCTTAGACAAATGGCAATGTTCTATAAATTTGTTGTCTTATTTCTAATATTAATTGACGTTGGTTTTTATTCAGTTTCATCACATTGTACATACGGAGATGTTCTCAATACAACAAAGTTCTACTAAGCCTGAAAAATTTAGGTTTGGTTGTGATAAATCATCATAGATAATTTGTTTGAAGCATATATACAGAAAATGTAAAAACATATTCCAAAGAATATTTTATTGTGTAGGGAATGTTCATATTAATATGCAGAGGCCATCTTAATCTTTGTAATAAATCCCAATATTTAGTTGTGTAGAAGTAGAAAGCCTTGCTTTATTAAGCTTTCTTTTAGTTATAGATACTAATTTTATTTTTTTACATATATATTTTACTTTTAATTTTATGTGTATGCATGTATTACATGCATATAGGTAAATGCACCCGTGTCATGCAATGCCCGCAGAGGACAGAAGAGGCTGTTGGATCCCCTGGAACTAGAGTTATGGACAGTTGTTAGCTGCCATGTGGGTGCTGGGATTCGAACCTGGGTCTTTTGTAAAAACAGCCAGTGTTCTTAACTGCTGAGCCATCTATCCAGCCCTCTAGACACCAATTTTCAATCTTTGCAATTACAAGCATGGTCCAATGAATAATATTAAAGTTTGTAAGTGGAAATTTTTGTGCATTTGTAATTCATCCCTCTTTCCCTGGGACTATGCTCTTTTCTACGGAAAACAGGCTGGAGTCCACACCTTTACATTTCACCTTCCTCAAATGTTTTTCTTAACTAAGGCAAATGTGTTTGTAAAGAAATGTGTCATTAGGCAAACCCCAGTTCCTAAACTATGTGTCAGGACTGAGGCAGAATTTGTAATCAAGTCCTACCTTATTAAGATTTGGCCATAGTCTCTGGTCCCTCAAATGCTTGTCTAACCAGTTAAGACTTTTTAAAAAAAATATTTTATTTATTATTTTATGTGTGAGTGTATTGCCTGCATGTGTGTAAGCCTACCTATGTCATACAGGCTCATGGAGCTCAGAAAAGGGCTTCTGATTCCCTAGAACTGTAGTTACAGATGGTTGTTAGCCACCATGTGGGTGCTGGAACTCAAACCTGGGTCCTCTGGAAGAGCAGCCAGTGCTCTTAACTGCTGAGCCATCTCTCTTGCCCCACAGTTCAGACTTGTACATTGCCTTTTGACCTAGGATCTGGAGAATGTAGATGAAATTATACAGTTTAAATGTTTTTCAGCATGGAAGCTCAGGATATGCTACCTATTCTACCTTCTACTGGGTCACCCTGCCAAATATCTCAGTACTTTAGTGATGTATTTTGGGGAAGGGGAGTATTGTAAGCTATAATCTTGATTACAGACATTGAAAAGAATAACATTGCATAGACCAGTGGATTGTTTCTGACTTTAAAAACCTTAATTAGAAAGCTGATTTAAATCAACATAATGTTATTTTAAGAAGCTTAGTTAAAAGCAGGTTGACAGAGGGAACATTTTATTCAAAATGTAGTCCGAAGACTTTGTGTGCTTTTTCCAAGAAAGCTGTTAATCTTGGCTGCAAGAAATCTTAAGTCCTAACAGAAAACTAATACTTTTTTTTGACAAAAAATAAGCACATTCTTCTGTTGGGAGCTATTAATCCATTATGTACATTGAGCTGTGGCAGGCTTGCTTGTTTACTGAGTTTGTGTTTTGCACACCAGTACCTAATCTGCCAAGTCAGGAGGAATGTGTTTATATGGTGGAGTTCACAACAAGTATTTAACCACTCCTTGACCCTCAGCTACAGGTGGGAAAAACAGCTGTTGAAACAAATTGAGTTAAGCAAACGGTGGCTATCGCTGATGTTCTACTGTATAAAAAGGTGGAGCTAAAATAAAGCTGGGCTGCAGTCTCTACTGACAGTCCCTCCAAGTATCTTTCCTCTGTCTCTTGTTTATTCTTTCAATTCTCACTTCCCCTTTCAGGTACTGTCCGTCTTGGCCGGCTGGTACCAGCATTCTTCCATACAAAAACTGTTATATTCTCTCTCAGGTTGCATTTCTTAAAAGTATAAAATTCTTTTGCTTCAGAAAGAAATGTGGCTTCTCACATTGAATAATAGTAAATTTTGAAATAGTACTAAGTGTTTATGTGACTTTTTCTGGGGCGAGATACAGAGTGTCTATTCACCCTAAATGGAAGGCACTGACAGACCAAAGAAAAGTTTCTACCTAAGTCCAGTTTGATGCACCCATGAATTTACTATGGTTACTTACAAGAGTACAGGTAAGGGGTCACTTACCATAATGAAAGTGACTCTCACATAGCTGTCTATCACTAACTAGCCTCACCCCAGTGTGGGTGATTCCTCACAAAACTGCATAATGGAAGTTCCCTGTGCAGCAAGACCACTGAAAGGTTCCTCCTGTCCAGCAGTTGTTTGGTGCTCATATAACTTTGGGGAGGAGTCTTGTGAGTCTTATGAGTTTCCTGAAACTTGTGAGCACCCATCCTCCCTCCGCAAGGGAATATTTAAATCTAGAGGAAGCAGCCATCCCACAAGTAACAATGAAATACTCATTTTTATATATTTAAAAATTTAAATGTATTTTTAAGAGATTTGAAAGGAGACAATTCCCTAGAATTCAGACAGTATAGTTTTAAAAGTTGTTCAGATGGATGGTACACCAGTGTTCTTAAATTGTGATGTGAAATAGAGTGATAATAAAATTCAAGGCATAATGATGAATTATGGGCTTTCAGGAGAAACTATACCAAAATGGATTTTATCATGACAAAATCAGTACTAAAAGAAAAAGATCAT
>NW_008360312.1:780505-794036 GCF_000622305.1 Nannospalax galili
AACCCGACAAACAAACAAAAAATAAATGGGCTAGTGATGTAGCTCAGGGATACAGTGCTGTTTATCATGCCCAAGGCTCTGGGTTTGATCCTCACCTGCACCCAAAAAACAAAAAGAGCAGTTTCATTGATTTTATGTGGTGGTTGTTAAAATACTATAAATTTGTTACAAATAACTCCTTGAAAGCACTCTCATTTCAGACTTGGGGGGATAACAAGAACTTCTTTATGGTCTTCCTGCTGCTTTGACAATCAGGCTCATTCTGGATCACTAAAATATTTCTGGGGTGAATACTAAGTCTCTCTGTATTCACATAAGTGCCCCAAAGACCACCAGGGGCACACTTGCACTAAGAGAACTGGGCTTTTTTCTTACTCAAAATATGTTCATACCTATAAAGAAAAGGATGCCAGAGAGAGCCTACTTCAGGATTTAGGCTTTAGTTGGGTCTAAGTGGGTCACTCTGGACTGTAGATTATCAGAAGGCAGAGGGACTAGATACTCTGTATTCACATAAGTGCCCCAAAGACCACCAGGGGCACACTTGCACTAAGAGAACTGGGCTTTTTTCTTACTCAAAATATGTTCATACCTATAAAGAAAAGGATGCCAGAGAGAGCCTACTTCAGGATTTAGGCTTTAGTTGGGTCTAAGTGGGTCACTCTGGACTGTAGATTATCAGAAGGCAGAGGGACTAGATACTTGGGTAGAGAGCAGTAGTCATGTGCAAGGCCTTGAGTTTGATCTCCAGCACTGCCAAACAAAACAAAGCAAAGCAAAACAAAACAAAACAAAACAAAACAAAAACAAAACAAAACCAGCCCAGCAGCCATTAGTGGGGATTCATTCCTTAGTGAGGTGGGTTTGGTACTTTGTGTATTGAATATTCATTGTATTTCCTGTGCTTGGACAAAATTTAGAGATAGCCTTGGGCTGTCTTATTTACTGTGGCCTGACAATGAACTTTCCCAACATTGCTATCCTGTGAGAATACCCATGTCTAACAGCTGAACTACATGACTTTAGCAGATTCTGAGTCCTGAGATTACCCATTTTATTTTTAATATGTTTTATTACAAACAACTGAGCTTGTGATAGGAAACAGGAATAGAGGAGAGGCTTCTTCACAGACTCTCTAGTCTATATGTGGCAGACCTGTGTCCACCCAAGGGGCATCTCACCCACTGTCTTCACTATTGGGAAGAGCTAACCAAAGAGGTAAGGGCCTAGGAACTGCTAGAAACATGTCACATCACTTTCTTCTATGAGGGGAAGGGATCTGAGGAGAAAGCTGCTCCCTTTTCAGGGTGGCTTCCATCTACGTGTCATTTCACCAGGAATAATTTTTTCAGGGGCTTCCACATTGTCTTCAAAAATTATTCCAGATTGAGGGAAGGGAGCTTGTTCCTATATATGTTCCCATTCAAGCCTTTTCTTAAGCAGAGAGTAACAGATGACCAAATTTAGGGGACCAGTCCAGGTTAAACTCTTTACTGGTTCATACCCTCACTATGTTGCCAACTCTTCCTCAGTGGACCTTCATCAGATGAGGGAGGTGAGAAAGCAAAGGCAGGTTGCTATGGGAGATTCATGGTCAAGTGTAGTAATCAGGATTCTCTGCTAAGAAAGGACTGGTCTATAGAGAGAAGGGCTCAGCAGTGGGGGCTGTGATACTATGGAAAAGGGGAAGGAAAAGGGGATCTGGGGAATTCTGGAGTAAAGGTCAGGTGCTGAAGGGCAGGCATGGGCAGGTACCTTGGAAAAGGAAGGAGGCCAGAGAGGAAAACAGCTTGAGACTGCTGGTGGGGCAGGGGACTGAACAGAGTGTCTGAGGCCTGTTAAGAGAAAAGAACCATGATCTGTAAGTCATGCTTGATTAGGAGACTAGGAGGATACACTCAAAACCCAAGACACAGAGAAGACATGTGCACAGTTTTACTTATTTAGTTTGGCTGCATTCATCCTGTGCTAGAAAGTTTTGTCAGGGGCAAGGCCTGCCATCTAGTGTTGAATGTGGACCTCCAGTTAACAGGAGTAAGGTGAATAATAATCCACGATAGGATAAAAGAATCACCCAGTAACTCTGTAGTAACTCTGAAGTGCTGTGGCCTGATGAGGGAAAACAGCAGACAGTGGAAGGCTTTGCTTTGAATAAAACAAAGAAACAAGTGCATGGCAGAATAGATACACTCTAGCTGTGCTTTGTACACATATAGTCTTCTCAAAGAGGAAGTGAATTTGAAGTTTAAAGAAGAGCTCTCCCAACCCATTAATGAACTCATATGCCTATCCACTTTTCTTATCCTGAATCAGAATTTTTTTAAAAAGATCAAGAATAAGATGCAGTTTGGGATACCATATTCCTTTTGTAGTCACAAAATTAGATTCCTTCAAAAAACTGTTCATTTCAATCCACAATTCAGGCCTTCAGTATAGTATATTTTATGTTAGTAAGGAATTTTAGTCATCTCTCAGCTGTGGAGGAGTAGATTTTTTTTTCAATAAATGAAAAGGCTTGCTTCTATATCTTAAAAACTCTCTCTTTTTTTAAGTATCTTTGAGACAGTGTCTCCCTGTAGCCCCCTCACTATGTATGTCAGGCTGGCCTTGAACTCACAGAGATCTGCCTGCCTCTGCTTCTAGAGTGCTAGTGTTAAAGGCATGTGCCATGAGGCCTGGCTAACAAAAACTGAGCTTTTAAATATGTTTGTTGTTTACTTAGGACTTCTTAAATGTAGTTTAACATTGATAAGTTACTTAGAAATCTTGTTCACTTCAATATGCTAGGCCTAAGAAATGCTATTGTTGATTGGTGACCTCTGGTCATTAAAATGATAATTACACACAATGTACAGTACTGTGATGGCTTGGCTGCAGGAAATTTTCAAAAGCTACAGACTCCATGCAAAGAGACCTATCAAAGTTCATGGCTGTCAGGAATGGAAACAAAACGGTGCTTATGTGAACAGAAAAGTTTGAATTACTTGAACAATATTGGCAGTAAACAGCAGCACCATGGACTTTAGATAATCCCAAACCCAGCCACTTCTGGACACTGGAAATTGAGTGTGTGTGTGTGTGTGTGTGTGTGTGTGTATGTGTGCAATTCATGTAGAGACCAGAAGTCAATGTCATGTGTCTTCCTTTATCTCTCTCCACCTTATTTTTTGAGACAAAATCCTTCCTGGAACCTGAAACTCATCAATTTAGTTAGTCTGGCTGCCAGTGAGATCCAGGGATCCACCTATGGTCCATTCCCTCAGGGCTGGGGTTACAGGTGAATGCCACCATACCCAGGTTTTATGTGGGTGCTAAGGATCCAAACTTGGTTCCTCACACTTGTGCAGCAAGCATTTTACCCACTGAGCCATCTCCCTAACCCCTGGACATTGGAATTTTTGTCATTGCTAACAGTACCTCTGAGTCTATGAGCTGATGTTTATACTACTCAGAAAAAAGTCAGCTACAAATTAATGAAGAATGGCAGATGATCATTTCTGGAAAGTTTAGGAAAGTTATCTAAATATTTACAAGATAATTATGACCCTGGCAGTAAGAGTTAAAACATACCATCTTATGAAACATCTTGAGTATATTTAACTTTAACATGTTCTTTTCTTTAGTGATGTTAAATTTATTTATTTATTTACTTATTATTGGACTTTTTGAGACAGGGTCTCCCTGTAGTCCCAGCTGTGTAGAGCAGGCTGGCCCAGATCTCATGGAGATCTACCTGCCTCTGCCTCCTGAGTGCTGGGATTAAAGGCTTGGGTCACCATAACCGATTGTTAAATTTAACTTTGAAAAAAATAAACTGTAAAGGAAAAGTGTAGATTTTGAACTGGCAGCTAACATGCTGGTGCATTCTGCACACTGAGCACACCTTTGGAAGATTCATTCTTCAGCAGTGATAGCCCCAGAAATGCTTCTCTTCCCTCTCAGGAAAGCAAGAGCAGCATTTTGGCCTCATCTCATTCCATATTCTCTTTCTTTCTGAAAGCCGGGCTACTTTTCAAGCGTTTATTGAACTCTATCCATCTGCACACAAATTTTAAGATATCTGATATTATCTTCTGAACTCTAACTATGAATGACTTCTGTTTCTGACTTTCACAAATATGTCTGTATTTAAGAATGTATGCATACATACAGTTGAGGTTAGAACAAAAATTTATGAGTAGATAGTACATCTTTTAACCTTCCCAAAACTCAGTGTCTCTGTTCTTAATGGAACATAAAACAAACACATTATCACCTACTTCTCTGATTTAACAGAAGTAATATGAAAAGAAATGTGAAAAGGTATCTGAAAATTTAAATACCACAAAAATGCATGTTGAATAGTTATTACTTTTTAACACTATCATAGCCTTGAACTTGACCATAGGTTGTCTAAGAATCTCAGGCAGCATCATAGCTTGAGGAAATAATACGGAGGCAGTAACATCTCATTTCACTGGAAGACTGCCTACACTACCCATATATTAATATATCTAGACAATCTAATGCTGTGATTTACAGAAACAGTAAGAGGTGCTCCTGAGTTTAAAGATTTCTCTGTGATTAAATACTGTCCTGGTAACACAAAAAAGAAGCTCTTTAGTATGTCTGTTAGTTCATTATGCCTCCCACCAGTGAACAATTTTATAACATGAACACTTTTATAAATTTAAATTTTAATTAATTATTGAGCTTTTAAAATTTCATACATTTCCAACTCAAATCCAGATCCTTCCCCATCCATGCCTCCTCCTATTCCCCCACTGAGCCCTATGCACTCTGCCATACAAGGTGAGTTCTATTCATTCAGGTGTTTGTACCCAAATGTCCTTCAGTGTAAATGCATCTTCTGGAGTCTAGTCAGCCCATCCAGGGGTCATATGTAAATTATACTCTCCCTCACCCAACAGCAATCAGTCACATATAGTTCTCAATCTAGTGGTGGCCTGCCACTAATTTCTCACCTCCCCTTTGGGCCCTTGTTTAATTGAACTGACACAGGTCCCACATTTGATGTCACTGTTGCTGCAGGCTCACATAAGCAAGCCTCCAGTGGCCTAGAAGCCTCCACCTCCTTATGTTCATGAACCAGCCCTGGCTCTGGGAAGGGAAGTCAGGAAAGGAAAGATGGTGGGAGTTGGGTGATATTGAGGGGAGGGTGGGGATCATGGGGCACTATGAACACATTTTAAGTAACAGACCAAAACTTATATATGGAGGATGAGTCCTCTAGGTATCCCAATCTTCAACTTCTTTGTTTTCTTACATGTTTACAGTGTATTTTGATCATATCCACTTCTTACTCCCCCATCCTCCTCTTTTCTCTTCCTCCTCGTCCTCCTCCTCGTCTTCCTCCTCGTCCTCCTCCTCCTCCTCGTCCTCCTCCTCGTCCTCCTCCTCGTCCTCCTCCTCCTCCTCCTCCTCCACCTCCTCCTTCTTCTTCTTCTTCTTCTTCTTCTTCTTCTTCTTCTTCTTCTTCTTCTTCTTCTTCTTCTTCTTCTATTTTTATAACCCACAGAATCCAATTACTTCTGCCTATATGTGCATAGGAATGGGGAAATCCATTGGAGCTTCCTTGACTAAACTTCAGAACATCACAAATATATGGGCATAAACCTAAGTATGTAGAAGGCAGTTTGGTAAGATTATTGTTTAACAAAACAGTAATAGATTTTCTTCTAAGGCCTATGACCTCCCCAGGCATGAACTTTTGACCAGTTTTATAGTATGAGGCATGAATTCCCTCCTATGGAGCAGGTCTCAAATCCAAACAGAAAATGGTTGGCAACACCCATAATACTCATGCCACTATTGTACCATTGATCACATCATTCTTGGCAAGTCAATATTGTAACATGTATTGTCTAATGCTGAGTCAAATCATTAATGTCATTTCTCCCCCAGTTGACTGCATGGTCTTTCTGGCACTATAAAAGGTAACTAGCAGAGAGGAAGTTTTCAGATTCCAGATTGATTCTGTATGCCCTGTAATCAAATTCCTACCATAAACTTCTGAAATATTGAGTCTGAACATCATGGGCAAGCAAGGCAGCCATGGGACACTTTTACAACAGCTGCTTAATTGCCTTGTATACTAGTTACTTTTCTGTTGCTGTGATAAAACACCATGACCAAGACAACTTATAGAAGGAAGAGTTTATTGGGCTTCCAGTTCCAGAGGGATCAGAGTCCATCATGGCAGGGAGGCATGACAGGAGGAAGGAGGAGCAGAAAGCTGAGCAGTTCCATCTTCAAGGAGGCACAGATAGCAGAGGGAGCAAGCTGGAAGTGGGGCAAGGCTTATGAACGCTCAAAGTCTGCACTCAGTAACATGCTTCTTCTAGCTAAGGCATGCCTTCTGAAGGTTCCATGACCCACCACAAACAGTGCCACCAACTGAGCAAGTGTTCAAAAACTTGAGCCTACTGGGGACATTCATTCAAACTACCACACTTTACTTTTCTAAAAACATGCTTTTAGATGGTCCCACCTACTTCCGTAACAGCATAGTGCCCTTGCTTTTCTGATTCCTAAACAATAGCTGGTCTGTGATTCAGTTATTGTCCTGAACTCTGCAAGATGTCAGTGAACTAATCCGATGAAACATTTTCTTTATTATCTGCTACTGCTTCCTTAAGACTTGCTATTTGTCTCTGATAATGACACTGAAGAAATTTGCATTGAAAAGAATCTAACATAACCCAGAAAGTAAGACTGTATGGCTATCACCACATATATCCGTAGCTTCCATGTTTAGTCAATATGGATCAAATAAGCTAAGAATACAAAATGTAAATGCTATATTTCATTCTTCCTTTAATGACAAAACCTTAACCCTAAAAAGGCTGTTAGACACTGCTGCCCCTCTGCTCATACCATGTGACTATCATCTCGTACTCATGGATGTTTCAAGGTCAGTAGCTTGAGATGTTTTGATCACTCATATCTTTGAATCAATGATGTTACTTTTACTCTGCTTCTGTTCATTAGACTGTTGACAGTTTTCAGACTCTTTCCATCCATATCACATTTGAGACTTATTAGGCCACCCCTCCTTGTATGTGGACTGTGTTCTGTTGAACTGATATTTTGGTCTTAGAAAATGGAAATGAATATGAACTAGAAAGGAAATTTGGTTCAAACATGTCTCTTCACCTTTTGAAAATCTCCAGAACAATGTGCACAAAAGTGTTTAAAAGTCTACATTGTACAATCTTTATTTTGATTGATGGACTATACATGTGTCAGGTGGGATTCATCTTTCAAATACTGATATTATGATAAAGTAGCCAAGGAAAAAAACAGTTTAATTTTTTTATTATGTTTTCTTCTAAGTCACCGTTTTCTAATACTGAACATGGACATCTATCTTTGGAGAAAAAGATATCCTTTATTAACCTAAAGAGAGGGAGAATATACTATAATTTAATAAACTAAGAAACCAATAACATTTTTCCAACACTTATTTTTCCCTTAATATTCCATAGGTCCATATTCATCTTTAAAAATTAAAATAATATTGCTATTTATTTTTATTTATTTATTTATTTATTATTTACTTAAGAGAGCATAGGGCATTGCTTTATTTACAGAAGAGTGGGCACCCCACTGCACCATAAAGTCCACATTTAAATATAGATTCTATGACCTCATGATGGCCAAACAAAATAGTGAGAGAGGTGCCTCTTGGTGTTCTCTGCTTATATATATCTTTTGACCCTCCCCCACATGCATCTAAGGTTGATTGATTGGGTGGGAGGGGTAACTGATTTCCCCTTTGGCTCCTTGATGAGAGTGGAAAGGAGGTGTGACTATAGCTTGCTGGCATAGTGGTTGGAGGATATTTCCAGTTCATACTCCACCCCTTCCTCTGGCTCTTACATTCCTCCTGCTAACCTCTTCTGCAAAAGTCCTTGAGCCTTGCGGGGCAGGGTGCAGGTGTGGGATAATCTTCCTTCTGTTGTGATAAAGCACTGACCTTTCAGGTCTCTGCATCACCTGTAGGCTGTTGGCCAGTTTGAATGGGATTCCATCTACTATGAAAACACACACCAAGAAGCAAGAACATCTAAACAGTGACTGCTATAATAACTTTACCTATGTGTGTAAACACAAATGCTTAGTCGGTACTTTAGCAGGTGCATCATTTCCATCTAACAAAGCAATTGCAGTGACTTCCCACTGAGACCTATATGCTACCATGCCACAGGGGGTTGGCCAGTACCAGATGTGTGTTCTGCCCATAGGAGAGAGCATTATATCCAATCGAAAATTTGATGATTGTACATTCACTAGAGGCTCCACTATTGCACCAGCAGGAACATATTGTTTGGTATGTTGATAGTGCAACACGTGAAGTCCATTGTTGTGGAGACTTATAGAGGGCTATTCTCCCCCAGTCATCTGCATGTTGCCATTTGGGACCATGAAAGCCACCCATCCTGTGGGTGGGTGGATTAATTAGTCCAAGCTTAATTCCCTCTCCCATGCTCACATCATGCAGTGTCTTCAGCAATAGGGCTTTTATATCTACTTCTGGTGTGCAATCAACATTATTGGCAATGGACTTTATTATTTGGTGATGTCTAGTGTCCCTCAGACCAACAGCTCATAGGGGGCAACCCATCTCTGACACTGGGGTTTTCATTTAACAATTGTTTTGCTTTGGAAGGGCTTTCTTCCATCTCTGGAGGGTTCCTTCTGTGTTTAAGGCTTTTTAAATGTGTATCTGGAAAATTATTCCTCCTCTTATTCCCATAGTTCTTTGTATAGTTCTCTCCCCACCCATCCCCTTTAACTACCCACTTTTTACATATTTCTCCCTTAATAACACCTTTATCCTACTGTTCTTCTCTCTTGGGTTCCTTCTTTACCTTTTCATCCCCGTTTTCCTTCCATGTTCCTGGTCCCTGCATTTGCGTCAGGATATGCACTCACTTATAAGGATTTGGTGCTAGGATCCACAGATTGATGGAATCAAATCAGAGCCCCCCCCAGATTAAAGTGAACTGAAAATAAGTCTCCCAGGCTATATTCTGGGAAGCTGTACAAGGAAGTAAAAGGAAAATAATTCTAACTGAAGAGAAGAAAAGATGACCTTTTCATGCTTCCTTGCCCAAGCTGGAAAAATACCCGAAAAATCCCCCTCCCACTTCTGCTGTGACCTGAATGCTGCTGTGACCTAATTGCTTGTGGTTTGTGGTTTCTGTCTATATAAGCAAGCTTGTAAGATGAATCTGGACTTCCCCTTTTGATCAAGGTGGAAGGCCGTCTATAGACAAAATAATAAATCTGGGCTTCCCCTTTTGATTAAGGTGGAAGCCCGCCTATAGACGTATCAATAAACCCTCATGCTATTGCATCTACTGGTTTGAGGACTGAGTTATTGGGGTGCGACCTCCCGTGAACGTAGGGTACCCCAGTCTGGGGGGGGGGGCCTACACTTGGGGGCTCGTCCGGGATTTGGTCGCCCCCAGACCCATTTCCTCAGATCAGCAGGAGGTAAGAATATTTGTCTTGTGGTTTGTCTTGGTCTTAATGTCTGTCAGTCATTTCCTGCTCTGGGAACGTTCCGTCTGAACAGTTGTGCCTGTACAGGACCTGTAAGTCTGTATTCTGGGAACCAGTGGGGGTGGCAGACGTGCCCAGAGACCCCAGGTTCCAACATTCTGGCCCTAGTGACCTGAGTGATCTGAAGTGAGGAAGACAGCGTCTCCTCACCTAGGGAGAAGGGAGATTGGCTTGGCTACTCCCCTCCCGATCTGTACTTTCAGTTTTGAGTCAGAGAGCGCGCCGAGGATTCTTGTTGTCTATCTGTGTTTGTACTTGGGGATCCTGAAAACAAGAATGAGTGCCATGTGTGTCTGGGTGTAAGAAGGACCGGTCCACTTGAATGTGATGTAGCACGGTGTGTGTGCATACTTGATAGTGTATTAGTATCTTAAAAGGGGGAAGGTCTGGTTTTGTATTTTTCTCCACACTCTCTATTTTAAGCCTTCTCTGTCTTCTTTTCTCTTTTATTCTTGGTCCAAGTCTTCACAAAGGACCGTTAAAGGCGAAGGAGCAATTGAGGTTTTCTGGTCAGGGCTACTCCCTGACGTAAACCAAAGGCTCTTAGCCCTCTTGGCGGACCCCGACTGCCCACATCGGTGGAGACAGGATGGTCTTTCTATATCTTCCTTTCTCTCTAGCCACTAAAAAGCCCTGCGGGCACGGGTCGAGCAAGTAAGAGCCACAGGGTGCTTGCCGCTAAAAGACTCCCATGAAAGGATAAGGGGGTCCCAGGAGTGAATCCCAGATAAATTCACATCCCCCGCAGAAGAAAAACTGGGCACCGATAGGTACTTGTCCACAAGCACACTCAGTGGTCATACTGTTTGGAGTGGCACCTGTATTCTCTCTCTCTCTCTCTCTCTTTCTCTCTTCCTCCTTTTCTCCATTTCTCTCCTAAAAGTCTTTCACCATGGGTCAATTACTAATTACCTGCTTGAGTTTAACTCTAGAACACTGGAAGGAAGTTATAGAACGAGCCCGTAATTTATCATTAGAGGTCCAGAAGAAGAAGTGGCAGAGTCTCTGTTCCTCTACATGGCCCTCCTTTGAAAAAGGGTGACCAAGGGATGGGACTTTTGATCTTGCTACTATTTTGAAGGTTAAGGAATACATTTTCCATCCAGGGCCACATGGGCACCCGGATCAGGTGGCCTACATAGTCACCTGGGAAGACTTGGTTCGGAACCCCACATCTTGGGCATGACTGTTCCTACCTCCTCGGGGAACCGGAGAGAATGATCAGGGCCCCCCTACCCCTTCTGCACCCCTAAGTCTCACTTCCTCCCTCCTGCCCCTTCAATCTTCCTCTGAGAAGAAGCAAAAGCCAGTCCTCCCCGAGGACCCAGCTTCCCTAACCCTCCTTGATCCCCCACCTCCCTATCCTCCTGCACAGGCACCTCTACCTCAAGAACTACCTCATCCATCTCCTGATTCCACTGAACCTGATCACTCCTCCCTGCCATCTAGTAGACTCCGCCTGAGAAGAGATAGAGGGGGCCCCTCTGATTGAACTGGGACTGCCCAGGTTCTTCCTCTCCGAACTGTAGGGGATCAGATCCAGTATTGGTCTTTTTCAGCCTCTGACTTGTAAATTAGAAAGCTCATAACCCCTCTCTTTCTCAGGACCCTCAGGCTCTAACTGCTTTAATTGAGTCTATTCTTCTTACCCACCAACCCACTTGGGAAGATTGCCAACAACTCCTCCAGGCACTTCTAACCACAGAGGAAAGACAGCGAGTCATCCTAGAGGCCCGGAAAAACGTCCCTGAGCAGGATGGGAGACCCACTCAGCTCCCAAATGAAATAGACGCAGGATTTCCTCTGACCAGACCCAACTGGGACCCTGAAACCGTGGCAGGTAGGGAGCATCTCCATCTTTATTGCCAGACTCTGTTAGTGGGTCTCAAAGGGGCCGGAAGGCACCCAACCAATTTGGCAAAGGTACATGCTATAACCCAGGGAGAAAATGAAACCCCTGCAGGATTTTTAGAACATCTGATAGAGGGATATCAGATGTATACCCCTTTTGATCCCACAGCCCAGGAGCGTCAGGCGGATCTTATTATGGCCTTTATAGGGCAATCAGCTCCTGATATCCATGGTAAGCTCCAATGGCTGGAGGGTCTTCAGGGGTACTCTTTACAGGATTTAGTAAGAGAAGCTGAGAAAATCTACAACAAGCGAGAGACCTTAGAGGAAAGAGAGGACAGAATTAGGAAAGAACAGGAAGCCAGAGAAGATAAGAGAGAGAAAAAGAAAAACAAAGAGTTAAGTCGAATTTTGGCCACAGTAGTTCAGGGAACAGGACCAGATAGGGACCTGGGAGACAAAAGAAGACCCCGAGTGGACAAAGATCAATGTGCTTACTGCAAGGAAAGAGGACATTGGGCTCGAGAATGCCCAAAGAAGTTAAATAAACTACAAAAAAAGACAACCCCAGTCCTGACCCTAGGAGACTAGGGGAGTCTGGGCCAGGAGCTCCCCCCTGAGCCCAGGGTAACCTTGAAGATAGGGTGGCAATTGACTACCTTCATGGTAGACACAGGAGCTCAACACTCAGTTTTGACAACAACCAAGGGACCCATGAGTTCCAAAACAGCCTGGGTCCAAGGGGCTACTGGAGGGAAGAAATATAGGTAGACTACAGAAAGAAAAGTGGACCTCAGTACAGGACAAGTCTCTCACTCGTTCTTACTGGTCCCAGACTGTCCATATCCCCTTCTTGGGAGAGATTTACTCTCCAAGTTAGGAGCCCACATCCACTTCACTAAAAAGGGATCCACTGTACATGGAAAAGATGGAGCTCCATTACAGGTATTAACCCTGCGACTGGAGGATGAACATCGGTTGTATGAGGGACCGATAGCAGAAACTCCTGGTATATCTGATTGGCTAAGTAAAATCCCTTTAGCATGGGCCGAGACAGGAGGCCCAGGACTGGCATGCAATCAGCCTCCAATAGTGGTCACACTAAAACCATCTGCAACTCCGGTCTCAATCAGACAATACCCTATGAGCAGAGAGGCTCGAGAGGGAATCAGACCTCATATTCAGAGACTTTTACAATTAGATATACTTCGCCCCTGCCAGTCCCCTTGGAATACCCCACTGCTCCCCGTAAAGAAGCCAGGAACAAATGACTACCGACCAGTCCAAGACTTAAGAGAAGTCAATCGGAGGATAGAGGATATACATCCCACTGTTCCAAATCCTTACAATCTCCTGAGTACCTTGCCTCCCAGTCACAGGTGGTATACTGTACTTGACCTGAAGGATGTATTTTTTCTGCCTAAGATTGAGCCCGGCTAGCCAGCCCATCTTTGCTTTTGAATGGAAGGACCCTGAAGCTGGAATATCAGGGCAACTAACCTGGACACTACTTCCCCAAGGGTTTAAGAATTCCCCTACTCTGTTTGATGAAGCTCTACACCGTGATCTGGCTGACTTTCGGGTAAGAAACCCACAGATTATGCTTCTTCAATATGTGGATGACCTCCTCTTAGCAGGAGAGACAGAAGCTCGCTGTCTGCAAGGTACAGAGGCTCTCCTACTGAGACTGGGGTAACTTGGATACTGGGCCTCAGCAAAGAAAGCCCAGATATGCCTACAGCAGGTGAACTATTTGGGCTATAGGTTGGAGGGAGGGCAATGTTGGCTGACAGAAAGCAGGAAACAGACAGTAGACTCTATCCCCCCACCAACCTCAGCCAGAGGGCTCAGAGAGTTCTTGGGAAGCGCAGGATTCTGTAGATTATGGATACCAGGTTTGGATACTGGGCCTCAGCAAAGAAAGCCCAGATATGCCTACAGCAGGTGAACTATTTGGGCTATAGGTTGGAGGGAGGGCAATGTTGGCTGACAGAAAGCAGGAAACAGACAGTAGACTCTATCCCCCCACCAACCTCAGCCAGAGGGCTCAGAGAGTTCTTGGGAAGCGCAGGATTCTGTAGATTATGGATACCAGGTTTCACTGAAAAAT
>NW_008360312.1:794429-796546 GCF_000622305.1 Nannospalax galili
AGCATCTTTTTACGAGACGGTGAGCGTAAGGCGGGGGCGGCGGTGGTCGATGGGGACAGGATAATCTGGGCCCAAGCCTGCCGGCTGGAATATCAGCCCAGCGAGCTGAATTAGAAGCCCTAACTCAGGCCCTAAAATTAGCAAAGGGCAAAAAGGTCAAAGACTAAAAAACACCAGAGAGCCTTTGACAAAATAAAAAAAAACACTGCTGACGGCTCCAGCTCTGGGATTGCCAGACTTGACAAAACCTTTCATCTTATATATAGATAAAAATAAAAAATAACAAAAGGAGTCCTTACTCAGACTTTGGGACCCTAGAAAAGGCCAGTAGCTTATCTCTCAAAGAAACTGGACAATGTGGCCACTGGCTGGCCCCCATGCTTGAGAATCATGGCGGCAATAGCATCCCTGGTTAAAGACTCAGACAAACTCACTATGGGCCAGCCCTTAACTGTTATCACACCTCATGCAGTGGAGTCCATCATCAGACAGCCTCCTGACAGATGGTTGTCAAATGCCAGGGTGACCCATTATCAGGCACTACTATTAAATCCAGAAAAGATCAAGTTTGGTAGCCCTGCCACCCTAAACCCCGCCACGCTGCTACCAGCCACCGAGAAAGGCACTGAGATTCCCCATGACTGCCAGCAAATACTTGCAGAGACACATGGGACCAGGGAAGACCTCACTGACCAGCCCCTAACAGATGCAGATGCCACTTGGTATACTGACCATGGATGCAGATGCCACTTGGTATACGGACGGGAGCAGCTTTCTACAAAATGGTGAGCGAAAGGCGGGGGCAGTGGTGGTTGATGGAGAAAAGATAATTTGGGCCCAAGCCTTGCCGGCTGGAACATCAGCCCAGCGAGCTGAATTAGAAGCTCTAACTCAGGCCCTAAAATTAGCAAAGGGCAAAAAGGTCAATATTTATACTGACAGCCGCTATGCATTTGCCACTGCCCATATACATGGGGAAATATATCGGAGGCGGGGACTCCTCACCTCAGCTGGTAAGGACATCAAAAACAAAGAAGCAATAGTGGCCCTTCTACAAGCCTTGTACTTGCCAAAACAGGTCAGCATAATTCATTGCCCTGGGCATCAACGAGACCAGGGGCCGATTGCTCGAGGCAATCGGATGGCAGATGAAACTGCCCGTCAGGCAGCAGAAGATACCTACATTCTCTACACACATGCAGACCTTAAGGCTGAAATGGAGACACAGGAAAAGGAGGCAGAAGCTCTTTTTAATGCTACCTTGGATCCTGAAACCAAGATGTGGAGATATCGAAATCGTACCATACTGCCCCGGGAAGCAGCACTTGAGCTAATCTCCCAACTCCACCAGTGGACACATTTGGGACACAAGAAACTAAAAACACTACTAGAAAGAGAAGAACAATTCTATTACTTCCCAGACCTTAACCAGCTAGTTCAGAAGGTAGTAGGAGATTGTGTCTCATGTTCCCTGGTAAATGCAACCAGGTCAAAGGTCCCGTCTGGCAAGAGAGAAAGAGGGACACGACCAGGGACTAACTGGGAAGTAGATTTTACTGAGGTCCTCCCAATGGTTATAAATATCTTTTAGTGTTCATAGACACTTTCTCAGGGTGGGTTGAAGTTTTCCCCACCTGGAAAGAAACAGCCTAGATGGTGGTGAAGAAACTGATCGAAGACATTTTCCCTCAATTTGGACTGCCTAAGGTAATTGGGTCTGATAATGGCCCAGCCTTCGTCTCCCAGGTAAGTCAGGGAATGGCCAAAGCACTGGGGATTAATTGAAAATTACATTGTGCTTACAGACCCCAGAGTTCAGGACAGGTAGAAAAAATAAATAAAACTATTAAAGAGAACTATTAAGAGACCTTAACTAAAGTAGCTCTAGAGACTGGCACTAAAGACTGGGTACAGCTCCTACCTCTAGCCTTATTTCAGGCTAGAAATACTCCTGCTATACATGGCTTAACCCCCTATGAAATCCTTTTTGGAGGACCGCCTCCTGTCCTCGATGTAACTTTGTCCCCCTTGCCCTCTTCTTTTGATAACCCCAGCTTAAAAACAAGACTCCCAGCCCTCCAGATCATCCAGAACCAGGTTTGGAGGCCCTTGGCTGC
>NW_008360312.1:796634-797969 GCF_000622305.1 Nannospalax galili
TGAACCATGGTGGAAAGGACCCTACATGGTTCTCCTGACTGCGCCAACGGCCCTCAAAGTAGATGGGATTTCAGCTTGGATCCACGCTTCCCACGTCGAGAGCTCCGACCCAGGAGGACACTGGAAAATGGCATCTACACAGGACATCCAACCCTCTAAAAATAAGACTCTCCAGAGATACTTAATAATTCTATTTGTTTATAGGCTTTTCCCCAGTTATGGAAGTCCCCATCTCCCTGTGCTGACTACCTGGCCGGGAATTAATCAAATGGGTGTTGTAATATTTGAAATCCACAAGATGGCACCCAAGGACACTTGGTGGCCCATCTTGTATCCAGATTTGTGTAAATTGGCTATAGGAGCACCAAAGCCCTGGGATGCAGGAGAGTGGCTTAACCCCATAAATGCTTCTGAAAACCCACCCCCTACCGGGGGGATGCCTAACCCTATGGGGAGCTCTCCTTATACCTTAACCTTCTATGTCTGCCCAGGTAATCATCGAGATAAGTGGCTTAATTCTAAATGTGGGGAGAGGGACTACTTTTACTGTAAAAATTGGGGATGTGAAACAACTGGGGACACCTGGTGGTCTCCATCCTCATCCTGGGATTACATCATTGTAAAAGCAAATTATTCTCACAAGAACCCGAATACTCCTACTCAGGACTGTAAAGGTAAATGGTGCCATCCTCTTCGGATGACATTCACAGCAGCAGACAAAAAGGCCACAGGATGGGACAAGGGGTATTCTTGGGGAATTAGACAATATAAGGAACAGGCTGATGATGGCCTTCTTTTTACTATTAAAAGAGACAGCTCCTCCTATCCAATAGCTATAGGTCCCAATCCTGTTTTACTTATACAGAAACCCATCCCCAGTTACTCAGATCCCTTACCAGCCTTGCCCTCTCTTAACACCTCCCCCACTAACATTCTGTCAGAGCAGACCCCCCATTACCCAAGGTTACAGGTTTCAACCACGGGAAACCGGCTGTTCAATCTAGTTCAGGGAGCATATAAGGCCATCAGACAGACAAACCCCAACCTAACTGAATCTTGTTGGCTGTGTCTAGCAGCAACACCTCCCTATTATGAAGGTATAGCTACATTAGGAACATTCAACAACACCACCTCAACCGATCAGTGCCATAGGGAAACCCCTCATCCCCTAACTCTTACAGAAGTCTCAGGATCTGGACTCTGTCTAGGAAACCCACCTTCAACTCACACCCACCTTTGCAACTCCACTATACCTGTACCCTCAGGGGTAGGAAATTATTATCTCCTACCCAACAAGGGACTTGGTGGGCATGTAATTCTGGGTTAACTCCATGT
>NW_008360312.1:798020-807689 GCF_000622305.1 Nannospalax galili
AGAAAAGAAAGAAAAGAAAGAAGAGCGATGAGTTGGGAAGAGGAAGGGGATCAGCAGGAGCAGGAGGGGAATGGGAGCAGGTATCAGGAGAGGGAATATGATAAAAATACATTATATATGAAAATACTGTAATGAAACCCATTATTTTGAATAATCAACATATGCTAATAAAGAATACACACTTTAGGCTGGGCGTGGTGGTTCCTGCCTTTAATTTCAGCACTCAGGAAGCAGAGCAGGCTGATCTTTGTGAGATCAAGGCCAGTCTGATCTAAGTAGTAAGTTCCAGACCAGCTAGGGCTATAGGGAGACCCTGTCTCAAAACAAACAAAAAGAATACACATTTTATATAAGAAACTATTCCCTGTTACACTACTGAGTGGTGTAGTTCACAGAGAAGTTATGTAAGTTTTCTGTCTTTTTTTTTTTTAAGCTTTCTGTCATTTTAGCAAGTGCTTGAGACACTTTATTAAGAAAAAAGGGTTATTTTGGCTTATGTTTTTAGACTTTACAGTCAATGGTAGGTTGTTCCTATTGCTTTTAGAAATGTAGTGAAGTAGCACTTTGTGAGAGAGAGAGGAAGCAACCCTCTGAAGCATACCCCAATGACTAGAGACTTGCTATTAGGTCTGATGGAATCAAATCAGAGCCCCCCCAGATTAAAGTGAACTGAAAATAAGTCTCCCAGGCTATATTCTGGGAAGCTGTACAAGGAAGTAAAAGGAAAATAATTCTAACTGAAGAGAAGAAAAGATGACCTTTTCATGCTTCCTTGCCCAAGCTGGAAAAATACCCGAAAAATCCCCCTCCCACTTCTGCTGTGACCTGAATGCTGCTGTGACCTAATTGCTTGTGGTTTGTGGTTTCTGTCTATATAAGCAAGCTTAAGCTGAATTCTGCACTTCCCCTTTTGATCAAGGTGGAAGGCCGTCTATAGACGAAATAAATCCTCTTGCAATTGCATCTTTGAGGACTGAGTTATTGGGGTGCGGCCTCCCGAGAATGTAGGGTACCCCAGTTTGGGGGTCCTAAAAGATGAGGGAGAACATATGCCTTTTGTTTTTCTGATCCATGTTACAGTTTCTAGATCCATCCATTTACCTGCAAATTTCATGATTTCGTCTTTCTTTACTGCTGAATAGAACTCCATTGTGTAAATGTACCACATTTTCATTAACCACTTGTCAGTTGAGGGACACTTAAGTTGTTTCCATCCCTTAACTATTGTCAAAAGAGCAGCACCAAACATGGTTGTACAAGTGTCTCTACAATAGGATGAGTCCTGTGGGTATATGTGGTATAACTAGGTCATATGGTAGGTTCTCCACACTGTTTTCCATAGGGGTTGCACGAGTTTGCAATCCCACCAGCAGTGAATGAGCATTCCGCTTTCTCCACATCCTTCCCAGCATTTGGTATCACAAAATAATATTCTATAAATATGAGAAAAAACAAATTCCTCTTGCTGACATTTTGATTTCCTCTATTTTAAGTATATTGAAAAAAATTCTTGTGGATTTTTCATTGCTAGATGAGTCATAAGTCCAATAAATCTACTAAATTGAAATTAAATAGAGATGATTTCAGGAGACAAACATAAAAGCTGGGCAAAGTCAGAGCTTCAAACACCTTTAACACTGTCTCCTTGCCTGGCTTTGAATTCAGAATGGCACAAAGCCATCTGAGTTACTGGGGAGGTGACATTCCACAGAGGTACATGGTAAGATGGAAAACAAAGCTAAAAGGCTTTCTTTGGGAAAGGAGAACTTTTGCAGTCTGTATAAATTTATGCATTTATACATGTAACTTCAAAGAAACAACTTCTGTGACTATGTATAGATGTGGTGGTTTGAAGCAAAATGTCTCCAAGTGGCTCCAAGTGTTTGGACATTTTTGTCCCCAGATGATGATGCTGTTTGGGGAGGTTTTAGAAGGTGTGGCTATCCTGGAGGAAGTATGTCAGTGGGGGTGGACTTAGAGAGTTCTTGAGCTTTGCCACATCTCCAGTTGTCTCTCTTGCTTCCTGTGCCTGCATGATGATGTGAGAGTTGAGCTTCTGCTCCTTCTCCAGCCACCTCCAGCCACCATGCCTCCCTGCCATGACAGACTGTAATTCCCCTGGAACTGTAAGCTCAAATAAACTCTTCCTTCTATAAATTGCTTGAGCCAGTGTTTCTATCACAGCAACAGAAAAGTGGCTAATACAGTAATTGGTACCAGAGAGTGGGCTGTTGACTGTAAAGAACCTGACCATGTGGGGTTTTGGAGCAATGTGGAAGACTTTGGAAGTTTGGGCTAGAAAAGTGGTTGATTGCTGTAAACAGAGCTTAACAGGCCTTTACAGTAAATGCCTGGAAGAACAATGTTCTGAGAGCAATGTAATCCTAGATAGAAATAAGGACTTAAGCAGCACTTGGGATATTTTGGCAAAGTCTGGCTGGAGTCTGCCCTCAACCTAAAAGCTTGCCTGAGGCTAAGTTGAAAAGCAATGGACTAATTTCTCTGGTGGAAGAAATGTTGACAGCCTAATGTAGAAATGGTGGTGTGGCTATTAATGGTGAATATTATGCAGATCTGCAGTGAAAAAGAGCAAATGAGGCAGAAAGAACTACAGTTTGGATTAAAAAAGAGCACTAGGAATTATCTTCCCTGGCTGGAGCCCTGGCATGTGAAGGAGAGGATCCCATTGATAAGGAGATTAAAGTGATTAAAGGAGGGGTCTAGAGATTCAAATTTAAACAAGGGAGAGAGTGCCTCCAGGGCAAGACCACACCCAGTTAAGCCTCCAAATTGTGAAAGGAAAATGCTGCAGGAACCACCGAAGAGAAAAGCTTCTAAAATGGATAAAGCAGGCTGGAGTCCATCCCAAACTCACAGTCAAACTTGGCAGTGTCCTTCACCTGGTGCTACCTTTAGAGGCATGAAAGATGCAAGAGTGAAGCGGTCATCAATTCTTCCTTCGAGGTTTCAGAAAGCCTCAGAGGCCAGGCAGGGTGAAGCAGGGGTTCCCCTGCCTAGAGAAGGCCCTGATAGGCCATTGCATGAAGTTGTAAAGGTGAAGCTTGTTTGGCAATGGAGACCCCAAGAAGATGTCTGTAATGCCAGAGCTGTGAGGCATCTGCCAAGAAGATCTGCACACAGGGAGTGGTACCAGCACAGGAGAGAGATGTGTGTTCCACGCAGCAAAGCTAGAGAGGCTGAGCCATCTAAACCCTTTGGAAGTCCCAGAAATTGGATGTTGAGCTACTGGATTTGGTGTTTGCCCTGCTGGTTTTCAGTCTTGTTTTGGTCTGGTGTTTCCTTACTATGCCTCCATTCCTCCCTTTTGTAATGGTAATGTGTATTCAGTTCCACTTATGTTGGGAGTATGTAATTTGTCTTTTGATTTTATAAAGGCCTACAGTTAAGATATTTACCTAAATCCACTTTGGACTCTTTATTTTTGAATAGTATTGAGACTGATAATGACTATGGGGAATTTGAAAGTTGGACTAAATACATTTTGCATTTTATATGATCATGAGCCTATGGGGGTCAGGGGGTAGAATGTAGGGGTTTGAATGAAAACATCTCCCATAGGCTCCAAGTGTTTGGACATTTTGTCCCCAGATGATGGCACTGTTTAGGAAGGTTTTAGAAGGTGTGGCTATCCTGGAAGAAGCATGTCACTGCGGGTGGGCTTAGAGAGTTCTTAAGCCTTGTAGGATCTCCAGTTGTCTCTCTTATTTCCTGTGCCTGAGTGATGATGAGTTGAGCTTTTGCTCTTCCTCCAGCCACCTCCAGCCACCATGCCTCCTTGCCATGATGGACTGTAATTCCCCTGGAACTGTAAGCTCAAATAAACTCTTCCTTCTACAAATTGCTTGGGTCAATGTTTCTATCAAAGCAACAGAAAAGTGACTAATACAATAGACTAATAGTTTTCAAAATAATCTCTGATGCAGGGCATGGTGGTGGCTCTGCCAGTTCCAGGGAGGCAGAGACAGGTGGATCTCAATGGGACTGAGGCCACCCTGGTCCACATCGTGACTTCCAGGTGGACTGTGATAAGGAAGGCCCTGTTAAAAGCAAGCAAGCAAGCAAACAAGCAAGCAAACAAGCAAGCAAGCAAGTAAGCAACAAACAGAACAAAATAATACCCTGACTGTAGAAATGATAACGTTTTCTTGAAAAATATGTGGTCTGAGAAAGAGACTGTGAGCATTGGTTCATTTCATCTGTATGATATTCTAGGAAAGTGAAGAATCATTTCTGTGGAGTGCATTAGTTCAGGCTCTAATCTTAATTCCTGCTGAGTTGATTTATGTTCAGATGAAAAATGAACTGTGTTCTCTTTCATCTAGCAAGACCTGATTAGTACTGTAGGAGAAAGTGCTGCTTTGGCAGCTACAGGCATTTTTGGGGAGACATGAATTTAAGTTCACCTGAGGTGAGTAAGTGCCTTAAGGATACATTTAATATTTCTTTAAGGTATTTGTTCTCTTTTCCTGCAAAGCTCACTCTAACTGAAGCTCTTATTATTGCTGTAGCAAGCCAGATTTAGGACAAAAGTCTAAATCAGTGTCTAATATTTAGATGAGGCCAAAACTGTTAACTTTTTTTAAAGATAGCAGTTGCAACACTGATATTTGCTGAATATTTATCATGCAATCAGAGAATACTTAAGAGATTTTTGCTTCCTTTTGGGTCAACTCATGTAGCTACTAACATTGTCTTCATTAATACTAACATTGTCTTCATTAATAGACAAGGAGAAAAAAGAGGTAATCTAAAAAGGGAAACCAGTTAGTTAGACTAGTTTGTAATAGCGTTGGTATTAACCACAGATATTTTGAGGCTGGACCCCTTCCACTTCCATCTTATTTTGGAAATAGAAATAGATGCTAATGTTTTAGTTTTGCCATTGAAATTATTATATTTTCTCTACATGGAAATCAGATGGAAATGAATAGCATCTAAAAAAAGAGTAAGATGTATGTATTTTCAAACTTCTGCCAGCTGAAAGTGTTTATTCTAAGAAATATTCATAGTTTTATTAATCTACATTAATGTCAGTCACTTCTATATTTTTAGGCATTCTGTGTTTTTACATCTGAAGTATTAATATAATGAATTTTTTATTTTATGTGTATGAGTGTATTGCCTACATGTGAGTACATTTTATATGAAATTATAATTGGATCCTCAACACTTTTGATTAAATTGAAATTTTTTTATAAGTCCATGATACTCTGACATTGTTTTAGAACTGGCTCAATTTGTTGCTACAAAGATATCATTCATGAAAATATTTAGAAATATGCTCACCTATGAGAATCACACAGAGAATGAGAGTCTCATGAGAGTTTCATCAGGAAATGGTGTTGGAAACCTAGGTAATGGTTATGTACAACACATTCCAGGAAACACACACACATACAGATTATGTAGATTTATAAACTTTACTGTGTTTTATATGTGTATAGAGCCCAGAACAGGTAAATTTTAGGAAAAATTAACAGGAAAATCTAGGATGCTACAGGTGGTGGGGTCTATAATCAATCAGTGGAATATGGACTTCTCAGATT
Organism: Nannospalax galili; assembly: GCF_000622305.1. Taxonomy (NCBI): domain Eukaryota; kingdom Metazoa; phylum Chordata; class Mammalia; order Rodentia; family Spalacidae; genus Nannospalax; species Nannospalax galili. The sequence goes on from NW_008360312.1 coordinate 803,588, forward strand.
CTAACAGAACCAGGAGGAACAACACACACCTAAAAGGTCAACTGGGGGAAAAACTAGCATGTTTTCTAGTTTGTTTGTTCCTTTCCATACTTACTACCTAAAGAGCTAAAAGGAAAAGAGCAATGTGCAAATCAGAGTAAAGCAAGTACCTATACTGTAGCAATGACTTTTACAAAATGCAGTGTCTGGACCAATGGCTTTTAATTAACCCTGCAAACAATATGCTACTGCAAACAAGCTCACAGAGCCATATACTCTGGTGACCTGGGAACTTGACCTTGATCCCTCTGAACCTCAATTGTTACTCCAACCAAGATAAAGAGTGAATGTGTGTATTCTTGTGAATTAACAAATAGAAGCACAGAAAGGCAGCATTCAAATTAATATCTTCCTTGAAAACAATGAACACTGAGAAAAATGATTGACATTGTGTGTATGAGATGATTTAGGCCTAGGGATGAAAGGGCAAGATTGTCTGATAACATAAGGGTGGATCGAAGCTTGTATCTCCCCAGTTGAAGATGGAAAATGGTTTTGAATTAAATTTGGGTTAGCCTGTCTCAGCAGCACAGCTCCAGGAGACATCTAGAAGAACAGAACAGTAGGTGCCCTCTGAGTTCAAGCCCAGTCTTAGAACTATAGTTAAGAATCAGACTGCATACTCAGGCATTACTGCAATGTTGGCATGATAACACTGCACTACATGTTGACTCAGGCCTGTTTGTAGGTTCAGTTGCTTTGCCATACCGTAACATCTCCTGCATCTAGGTCCTTTCTCATTTCCCACCTGGGACCTCAGTGTATAGTAGAGCCTAAGATTTTAACTAGAAGGAAGTCATCCAGTAGTTTCAAGTCTAAAGAGCTGCTTCCTGGGTCTATGAGCTGTAATGAGGAGATATACTAAAATCTATTTATTTGTACCTATCTAGGCCAATTGCACAAAGGTGAAAACCTTTGTCAGTTCTTATTTGGGAGCTACATAGTCAGTGTGACAAGTGAGGCTGAAATAATGGGAGTGGCATACAGAAGATGTGGAAAGCTCCAGATTACCTCCACTTGAACCCTGCAAGCTACCACATAGAGGCCAATGAGGATGGGGGATTCAATGTGAAGGGCAGAGCGTCTGATGCCGACCTAGCTGTGATGGCAGAGAAATTTTTCTGTCATTGTTATCAGGGATATGAAGGGGCTGATTGCAGAGAAATGAAGAAGGCAGATGGCCGCTCTGCAGTTCCCCCTCTCTCCAGCTCACTAATGACACCATGTCTGATGGTTTTAGCAGGTTATCAAAGCATTACATGATGACGTAATTGAGTTTAAAGGGAATTGTGTGGCTTCTAGAGTAGACTGTTAGGGAACAATTGGAATTTAAAATAATTTCTTTTTTCTCCATACAAGTTCCTCTGAGAGGTACTGGAAGCAAACATATGTTTTACAACATAAATAGTAACCTATTACTTTATTTGTCACAACCTTGGTTAGAAATCAGATCTAAGAATACGATTGATGTACATTGCTTCCTTACTAGAATGTTTAAATTGTGTTCAAATGAAAGCTAGTATATAATAGTCTTCATATTTATACATGCATGAAAGTATACATCTGAGTATTAAGTTATTGATTTCAAGGACATTTTCTAGGTAACAGTTTACTTAAAGGCAGATTTCTAAGTAATCACCTGATATGACAGAAATGGTTACCTCAGGCATGACCTGGTCAGCTGATCTGTCAGAGAAGGTGAAATGCAGTTTCTCCTTTTCCAGCCTCAGATTTATTTGTGCGTCAGACTACACTCAAAGATGATTCTAGAAATGTTTTGTGAATTAAGCAGAATAATATTCAGTTAATTCCTGATCAGAGACATGGAGAGGAACCATTTGGAGAGTCATTACAAAACAAACAATGGTAGGCCTGCTACCTATGATCTAACCAGAAACAGGTGTTATTTTACAAATGACTCTTTGTCGGGTTCCGACACGTGGGGAGGGAAAAAGAGAGATCCTTGGAGCCAGCCGATAATCCGTTTCTCCCCTTGGGGCAGAGCGGGATGGTGAGTGCGTGGCTCAAAAGGAACACACAGAGCCGGGTGCGAAGTCAGAGCAGGAACATACTTTATTGCAGCAGGCACAGGTATTTAAAGGCAAAGTCTCATGGCGGGAAGTTTGAGCCACGAGTGACAGTTGCTTCTGGTGTCGTGGACCTATGGGCTGAGGGGCCACTCCCTCTGTATGCCAGGAATGAGGCAGGGCCAGGTGGAGCCAATCCTATGTCGGGGATGAGTTTCCCCATCCCTCCCCCTTGACCTGTGCCGGGTACCATCTTGGTGAGAATCGAAAGTGACCTGACAGGTGGGCCGACTCTAGGTCAGGCTGCGGAAGTGCTCCGGAACTCATGGGCCCAGGGTGTGGCTGCACTCAGGCAGTCCCGACATCTCCCCCTTTTGTTTTTATATTAGCTATGTTTTCTATCTTAGGTTGTCTCCATCTGGAGATCTTACCCATCATTGAGTAACATGGGGCTCAGCTGAGAGACTGGGTCTCAAGTCCTGTCTTAGGTTGTCCCTCCTCAGGTTTTGAAATTGCCCGTCCTCTGGAAACCATGATAGTCTTTCATGGCCCCTGTCTTAGGTTCATCAGCCTGGGAGGGATCTTACCCATCATTAGACTCGAGACTCTCAAGGGGCAGGGCCTCTTGACAGAGTTCCTGGAGGGAAGGTTCATATGGCTCATTGGCCGACTGGGCTAATCTCTGATAATGTATCTCCACCTGGTGTAGGTTGATTGCCTCTATTCTCTGGTGAACAAACCCCATAAACTTATTGAATATACAGGGTCTGACAGTGAGGACAAGGAGGATCATGGAGACAGGGCCAAGTAGGGGGAGGAGATAGGGTAAAAAGCCATGTAGACCAGTCCAGAATGGACTTTCCTGGAGCTCTTGTCTTCTTTTTCTAGATCTTCCTGGAGTTTTTAAATCTTACCTTGGACGATTCCAGACTTGTTGGTATAAAAGCAGCATTTTTCCTGTAAAAATAAGCATATCCCTCCCTTTTCGGCAGTTAGTAAGTCTAGTCCCCTCCTACTTTGTAAGACCACCTCAGCCAGGGAATCTAACTGTTTTTGGATGTCTAGGGTGGTATCAGAGAGAAGTTGTACATCATGGATTAATTGTAGGGAGAGTTTCCTGTGCATATGACTGGCCACTCCCAACCCTGTGGTCCCTGTGGTTATTCCTGCAGTTATTCCTAAGCCCACCAATAGGGGGATCATTTGAATTGCTCTTTTGCTCCTACCTCCTATATAATCAAAGGAAGGAATAGGGAGGGGCTCACCGCCCGGTATAATGTCTATGTCCGGAAACAAGATGGCGAGGGCACAAAGGCCTGTCCAGTTGGCTGGCTGGCAGGAAGCTGTGGGCCCACCCTCCTCCACAAACCAGGATCATACCGGCAGGGGGGCAGGAATCAATGTTAGTCAATGTGGAGATATTTGAGCCACAGGATGTAAAGGGAACTCTTCCCACAGCAACCCGAGAGGTGTTAGGATAGGGTGAGGCCCAAATGCAGGAGCCGGGTGATATTGGCAGGGGCTGAACCTGGATGGGGGGGAATTAAGGCACAATTGTGTGGTGAGATGAAATCTCCTGTACCAGAAGAGTTAACAATCACTGCAATGGGTCGGGGGGGCCCAACACTCAGACAGAGCCAACAATCCTCAGCTAACTGAGGGTCAGTTTGATTTAGTAATGAGAGGGTTAGCTCCAGTGTGTTCTGGGTCTGGGGATCGAGATCTAGCTCTCCCCTGTCTTCCAGGATCGCCAATGGGTGTTAATTGAGCTCAGGGTATAAAGCTTGGATCCTTTGTTTTATTTCTTTGTGGACCCTTAATTTTCAGACTTTATCCTGGACACCACCACCATCAGAATATCCAATGGGAGCCTCCAGTTCCCAGCACACCGATTCCCCGGGTATACCATAACATTGGGAGGATGCTAAATTTCCTCCTTCAATGGGGGCTGGGGTTCTATCTTCCCTGACTCCCATCCAATAGGTTTTATTATTGGAGGGATTAGAACATTGTTGGGCCATTTGGTAACAGACAGC
>NW_008360312.1:809527-846416 GCF_000622305.1 Nannospalax galili
ACTGGCGGGGGACTGATTTAATGGGTACAGGAGCTTGTCTCTGCTTTGAGGGAGGATAAATGACCAGGGAGGCTCCTAGATGCCCTCCATCAGTAAACACAGTTAGGAATTCAGGATTGGGTTGAGAAAGAAAAAGTCTAGGGGCTCTCACTCCAACCTCGAGAAGGAGCTCATCCACTTATAAGGGCCATAGTGGCAGTCAATTTTGCCAAAAACTCCCTCCAGAGCCAGCATGATTCTCTCGTTGTTTCTTTGAAGCCATGTAAAATCTGTCAATCTATAGGGGGTAATAATGGTATGGGGCTCAATACCAAACAGCTGGACTGCTGTGTCCCTTCCCTTGATAATGCAATCAGCAATTTGGTTGACCATGGAACAAACTCGAGGAGTTCCACCCACGGATAAATGGATCCATTGTAATGGCTTGCCCTCTTGTGCCAAGAGGGCAGTACACAGTGCGTTTCCAATGAAAAGACAAAGAGATATGGGGGCATTAGGATCAAATCTCTTTAGGGTGGCCTCATTTATGGATTGTTGGATTTTAGCCAGAATTTGTAGGCACTGGGGTAGTAACTTTACCCTGGAGGTTAAGTCAAGGCCTCGCAAGAGGTCAAATAAGGGAATTATTTCCTGGTCTAAGCCAATTGATCTCTCCAAGTAGCTTTTGAAGCTGAGGGAGGTTGAAGGTATCCTGAGTGGTAAGTTGTGGCTTGCTAGGTGACACAGTATCAAGTGAGAGAGAGGCTCCCAATATCTTTAGTGGCAGGACAGTTTGGATTTTGTCCGGGGCCATGTTGAAATTATGGTCCTGTAATAGGGCTATACATTCAGAAATTAGGCCATGAAGGTCATTGTGATCCGGACTCCCCAAGATTATATCATCCATATAAATATAAAATAGAACATCTGGCCTCTTTATCATAGAGGCAAAGGTATGGCTCAAATAATACTGAGAAATGGCAGGGCTGTTAGCCATGCCCTGTGGCAAAACAGACCATTCAAACCTCAAGTCTGGCCCTCTGAAGTTTAATGAGGGCACTGAGAAGGCAAATTTTTCTGTGTCTTTTGGGTGTAGAGGTATTGAGAAAAAACAGTCCTTAATATCTATGGCAGCTAGGGCGAAGGAGGTGGAGATAGAGGGGATCCAGGGCATTCCCCTCTGGGGGGTGCCCATAGGGGCCATTCTTTTATTGATCTCCCTCAAATCCTGGAGGAGTCTCCAGGTCCCATTGCTATTTCTTATAACAAAAAGAGGCGAGTTCCAGGGGCTAGTAGAAGGTTTAATATGGCCAAGATCTAATTGGCCCTGAACTAACTGATGGAGTTGTTGTAGTTTGTTAGAGGGTAGAGGCCACTGCTCAACCCATACAGGGTCTCCTGAGATCCAAGTAATTGGGAACGACAGAGGCTGAGCAGTGGCCCTTAGGATTGGGGGTGCACCCGGAGTGTCTGTTTCTAAGATGTTCAAAGTAGGGCTCGCCCTTGTAATTAGAATGAGCGGCCTTCTCATCCCCAAATTGTTGTTCGAATTCCTCAGTGTCAAGGAGGTCATTGTAGGAGGCTTTATGGTCAGTGGTAATAAAGGCCTCAGCTTCTCCCAAGATGTCCTGTTCTAAAAGATTGGCAATTAAGCCAGAGACCACAAGAGGGTGCACCTCTCCACGACTTCCATTGGGATCAATCCAGTGCAGCCATGTGGCCGTTTCCCACGATGGCCCAGTAAGGATGGGCCAGACACCAGCTGCCAGGAATGCGGAACTTTTTCTTTTTTAATTACTGTGCGATCCGCACCAGTATCAATGAGAAATTTAAAGGTTTTACTCCCAATGGTTAAAGTCATCTTGGGCCTCAGCCCAGGGATGAGAGGAACTGTCCAGTGGGCTTGCACATGTCTCTTCCCCTTGTTTAATGGGGCTGGGGGCTGCCCCTCAAGGAGTTTAAAGACTCTCCCCATATAATATATTTTGACCTGCAATCTTTGGCCCAATGGAAACCTTTTTTGTATTTTGGGCACAGAGTGCGGGGGATATCCTGGGAAGGTCTGGGGTTGTCCTTGGGACATGGGTTAGGGCATTGCTGGCAGAAATGCCCTGTCTGGCCGCAACTGAAACATTGTCCCTTTTTGTGTGTGTTAGCAGGCTCCTCCCTAGGGAAGGCGTCCTTTAGCACCTGCATGAGGGCCTGTGTCTGGGCCTGGAGGAGGGCTGACATGGCCTTGGTCTGCCCTGCCTTTGTCCCCACATCTTTAGAGGCGACTATCCATCGGCTGATGGAGCAGTCCTTAAGCCCAGCACATGCCATGTGGTGATCCGCATCCATGCCATCCCATATGAGCATCTTAGCAAACTGGTCCCGCAGCAGCCCAGGGGGAAAAATTCTCTTAAGGCTCTTCTAAACCCTATCCACAACCTCACGAAGGGGCTCCCCGACCTTTTGGTATATCCCACAAACTGCAGGCTCTGTGGGACCAGAGTCTAGCTTTTGCCACACCATAAGGCCTAGAGCCCTAACTTGGTCAGGATATGGAAGGGGAATGGTGGCCTGCTGGACCCCTGTGGCATAGGCATCAGTACTTCCTGTCAGCATGCTGAAGGTAATGGGTACTGGAGGATTGGCAGCCCGGTTAGTCTCTGCCTGGTGTCTACATTCCTCTTTATATAAAGCTGACCATTTAATAAAGAGAGGGCTAGGAAGGACAGCTCTAGAAAGAGCCATCCAGTCCCGGGCACTGCATGGCTGGTAAACCAAGCCTTGCAACAAAGTCTCTACCCAAGGGGACCCAGGGCCATCTTCCGCAATGGCTTTCTTTAATTCCTTAAGGTCTGAGGCCTCCCAGGGATACCAGATAGCTGGGCGGTGCCCCCCCCCAGGGTTGATGTTGATGGGATATAATTGGGGTTCCTCGAAGGGGTACTTTCCCTCACTACCATAATCAGGTGGTGCCGTCACCCCTATGGGGGAATTTTGGCTATCCTCCATCTCCTTTTTAACAGGGGGTTTAGAGGGCCAGGGGGCTGCCTCAAAGGGATCTCAGGAGGGATAAAGGTTTTCCTGAGAGGTCGGTGGGCTCTCCTTCCTCTGTATGGCCTTTGGTGGGTCCTCCTTTTTTTGTGTGGCTTCCATATCAGGATAGGAGGGAAACATCCCTCGAGGGCTGAGACCGTGGGGAGAACTCCCAGGGGTGGGATCTTACCCTTTTCTATCTGGGACCTTTTCACGAGTCTCTCTACCCTGTCCCAGGTGTCCCAGTCAAAGAGATTGCTAGCGGCAACCCGGGGTGCTGTCTCATTAATGTAATCGCAGGCCTGGGTTGCCTGTTGGTCTGACAGACTGAGGCCTCGACTCTTAAGCAGCAGCCTTAACGCCTCAAGAGAAGAATCAACTTAGAATTGGCCTTCCCCATGTCTTATGGGGGTCACTCACCCACAGACGATTGGCCCATCAGCGAAGAATTAGTGAAGAATCAAGTCGGGGTCACCAGATGTCGGGTTCTGACACATGGGGAGGGAAATAGAGATATCCTCAGAGCCAGCCAATAATCCGTTTCTCCCCTCGGGGCTGAGCAGGATGGTGTTCTCCCCTCCGGCCTGAGTGGGATGGTGAGTGCACGGCTGGGTGCCGAGTCAGAGCAGGAACACTTTCTTGCAGCAGGCACAGGTATTTAAAGGCAAAGTCTCACAGCAGGAAGCTTGAGCCAGGAGTGACAGTTGCTTCTGGTGTCCCGGACCTATGGGCTGAGGGGCTTGCTCCCTCTGTACGCCAGGAATGAGGCAGGGCCAGGTGGAGCTAATCCTATGTGGGGATGAGTTTCCCCATCCCTCCCCCTTGACCTGTGCCCGGCGCCATCTTGGTGAGAATCGAAAGTGAACTGACAGGTGTGCTGACTCTAGGTCAGGCTGCAGAAGTGCTCCGGAACTCATAGGCCCAGGGTGTGGCTGCACTCAGGCAGTCCCGACAACTCTTCTTTGATGAAAATTTAGATTCTTGCTTTAAAAAATACATTGAAATAAAAAACAAGAATTTACCCATACATTATTAATTGCATGCTTAACTTTGATCAGAGAATTTTTTGCTTTTATTTTTGTTTTTGCAGTGTGTGGCAGTAAATGCTGGGACTCATAACTGGTTAAAGTGTTGAGAAAAACTGAATGCCCAGCGTTAAACAAGATGTCTGTGTCACCTTCTCCAAGGCTCAGGGAATACTGTGGAAGAGGCGCTGGAGAGAATGTAAGAGCTGGAGGATATGAAGGTGTGCTGTGAAATGCTGTCTTCTGGCCATGCCATGGCTGCTGTACTCCTGGACTCACAGCAGTTGTGGTTTTCTGCTCAGGACACACTCAAGAATGGGCCAGTAAACATCCCATCATGGATGGGCTCATGAGGCCAAACCCCCTTCTTGAGGAGCTATTGACAGCTAACGGTTGTAGAGAGTACAGTTCTGAAGGTTTTGTTGAGTCCAACACTTTAAGAAAGTGTTCTCCTGACTGTATGTTGTGAAAATCTACAGGTTTCAGTGTATTGTATTTATTTTATCCCTAGCCTATTTACTTTTATGCCCATATTGTCTCAGTCTTCTAGACTTTATGTGATATGCACAATGAACATGTGTATGAAATATTAAATTTGTCCTAGTAAATGCTGCTTAATTCAAGTAATTTCTGAGCACTCCCAGTCACATCCACTGATTATGATTTCTTTTCTAGTTTTTCGGCAGCCTGTATGGCTGTACTTCCAACCATGTGTTCTACACTCTGTTGGCATTGGGTAATATTTTCTTATGGATTTAAACTAGGACATTCTGCGTTAGAAAACTGTATTTTTAAAAGTGACATGATTCTTTTTTCCAAATGTGCCATTTCACTTCTCTAGTTAAGGCTTCCCACACCACCTTGCACCTGCTATCTCTGCTCTGGTAGGACTCTTGGGGACCTCCAGATCCAGGAGATTTTCCAGACCTGCCTTGGTAATTCTCCTTTTATCTACCTTCCTGCTTCGACATCACCATCTCTCCTCTGCCAGAATCCTTTTGTACTGCTGAGCGCTTTCCAAGACTTGCCTGAACTCATACCTGCTTATGATTTTAGTATCTTTACACCCAAAGACCTAAGAGCTCTCCCCTTCAGACCTATCAATCAACTTATTACCAAGCATTCTTCCAGACCTCGCTGTTCTTTCAGAACTGTGAAGAGTCAACCCTAGAACCTCAAATCAAAAGTCTCACCCATTCTTAGCTTAATTGAAACCATTTCTTACATCCCATTTTCACGTCAACTTAGTATCCCCAACCTGAACATCAAGCACTACTCATCTGGGCCATAACCTGAGAAGTCAGGGAAACAACAAATAAACATACAAACAACCCATCAACAAAATGAGATCACCTACCCATATCAAGAAACACCACCAGAAACAGAAGTCCAGATGCCTGGGTCTCATCAAAAAACAAACAAACAAACAAACAAACAAAAAACCCAAAATGAATAACCAAGGTATTATAGCGGAAATTAGCACCCTCTCTTTTAGGGAAGCCAATCTAAGTTACCACTAACTAACTCAATTTGTTTCCAAAATGATTTGTAAATTTGACATTCAGTATAGAACTATGTGTAGAGGCTGAGGAAACTGGTTATTGTGTTATGTCCATCATCAAGCACTTTGTCCATTTTCACAGGAGAGAGTTTGGTCAAGTGATGTGGTTTTCTTGGGTATAAGACATTATCTAATGCATGAGATCAGTAGAAACTTGCTTCTGTTTTTCCAAATATACCTATATAGGTTAACTGACAATTTTATATCTACTAAGATATTAATGCATATTGATCCAAAATGCAAAAACAGATTCATATATTATTAAAAAGATTGAAGTAAATGGACCAAAAGACTTGGCTGTCTTGCTTTCTGTATTTAAATCAAACTATTAGTTTATTTTGAGGTTTTCTTTGTGAAATCTAGATGATTTGTTCCTCATTATAGATCAGTTTCAAAGGATATTGCATATTTAACTGAAAATATAGTTTTACTGATTCCAAAAAAATATATATTATATATTTATATTTATATATTAGGGAAAGTTATATTTTTAGAATAAAATGAAAGCCTTAACTTTCATTAAACTTTCATGTCTTGTGGTCCTCAATACTAGTTTGTACTTAAAAAATGTCCACAGGATTAGGGAGATTGCTCAGTGGAAAAGTGGTTGCTGAACAAGTATGAAGATCTGAGCCCAGATCCTTTGAACTCACTTAAAATTCAAGCTGTACTTGTAGCCCAAGCTCTGCCTAAAGGACTCCATGGCTCTTGAGAATTTTCGTGGGGGGATGTGAGGGAGTTCTTTTCTTTGTTTTTGTTTGAGACCATCTCATGTAGTCTAGGCTGGCCTTGAGCTTAATACACAATAGAAGCTGGTCTTGAACTCCTGATCCTCTTGCCCTGACCTCAAAATGGTCAGCTTACAGGCATATCAAGGTTTGTATCTATGGTTTTATAGAGCCCTTTGTTAGTCACAACTTTTTACAGAATTGGCTGAGCATTTCTCTCTGAAAATGCCAGAATCATAGATTTCATAATCTTTTGATGGTCTATAATATACTATTTGAGTCTATACATTTTCTTTCATTTTGTTTTTGAGAGAGGGTCTTAGAGTATAGTGCAGTCTGGATTGGAATTCCCTTTGTAGCTCAGGCTGGCATTAAACTTCTGGAAATATTTCTGACTTGGTTCCCCTGGATAATAATTAATCTGTCTGGATAGTTCATTTCACTGTTTTTCTTTCTACCTTCACAGCTATCAAAGTGCCTGTGGTCTCCAGATGGATTCATCATTTACAAGTCAAGTCTTATTCCCTCCTTTGGAAACAGAAAAAGGATCCACCACTGTTCGAAGAACTATGATCTGGTGGAAGACTTAAAATACCCCTTCAAGAGACATATAAGTGATTCTCTTCCTTGGAGGAATCCTTTACCACAACACGTGAGATTTAGTAGTATTCCCAGTAACCACACATATATTTGCTAATAGGGCTTGTATCCCAAGCAGCCTGGTTCCTCCCGTGGGCGGGGCCTGCTGTGGAGAATTGACTGTGGAGAGTTGGCAGCAGAGGGAGGGATTTCTGGGTGCTCTCTTGGAGCAGAAGCTGCTGAGTGAAAAGATGGCCCCTTGACCCGCCTTCGAGAGCAGTCATTTACCAACCTAAGTTGAGACCAGGAGCCCATGATGTGTGGGCGAAAGCTAAGGGAGACTGTGGGCGAGCGTGGAAGTGTCTGGAATGGCAGGCCGAGACACGCAGAGCCCAGTGCTGGGTGTCGGGTGTTCATTTCTTTGTAAGTTTCTACACCCTCAAAAACATAAACTATGAGAAATTCAGTTAGAGGTGTTATGTGGTTTGTTTAATGGCACTAGGGACAAGGTACCTTGAACAAAGTGAGGGCAGCTCAAGCAGAGCTCGGGAAGGAGAAAATTTATTGGGACAGGGCACTACAACAAGAATTACCTTATTGAAACCGGGTGTGGTGGTGCACACCTTTGGCCTCAACATTTGGGAGGTAGAGGCAGGCAGATCTCTGTGAGATCAAGGCCAGCCTGGTCTACATAGTGAGTTCAGGCCAGCTGGAGCTACAGGGAGACCATGTCTCAAAAAGACCGAAAAAAAAAAAAAAAGAAGAATTAACTTATTGGATACTTGATGTTGTTTCTCAGGTGGAAGGAAGATCTCTCACAACATAAGAGGACGCTTAGTCATGGCTTTAGCTGATCCTAAGAACTTCTGAGATTCTCACTCTTCTCCTAACCTATCTGTGCCATAAGTTAACAGTAAGATGCTATCCACCCATATAGCTCATCTGCTCTGTGCTTGTTCTTAGGTTCTCTGGAATGTTCCTGATAAACCTTGAAATAAATGAAATTGCAAATATAACAGGCTTTAGGTGTTGGGTATGCTCTTGATGACTATGTGAGTCTTTTGGCTATCCCAGGATTTCTTGAAACAATGACAGAAATAGGACCATGAGATTCAGGCTTCTTATGCATTTTGCATATTTAAACTCCATGGGTGTTCAACTTTGCAGCCTCTACCTAGTACTGAATGTACAAGGTTACTGCCATGGGCAGGCTCTGTTTTCCCAAGACAGAAAATTTCAGGATGTTCCTAGGATACTTGCCCCCCTGTTCATGTAAGAAGGTCTTAGACTATAATTCAGTCAATAAAATTTTGGAACCTTAAGATGACTGACTAATTTGACATATACAGAGTGAATCACAGATTATTGAAGGGCAATAATAAAAACAATACAACTAAAATTACTGCTACAAAATCTACGCCCCCCCCCAATAATAATTCTTTTTCCTCATGACATTCCTTGGAGTAGGTCTGGAGAGAAGAGCAACTAACTGACAACCTTATTCCTTACTCAACCATTTCCTCTAATACAGCTCATATGAGAAAGTTTAGATGCAAATTTCCCCATGCCTATAACCCATCTTGGAGAAATTTCATACCTCTCTGTATTGATGATTATTTGGGGGGGGCACCTGCCCATCTATTTTTAAACCTTGTAGACCCTGGATCCTTCAATACTTGTGAAGTTTGGTAGTATTCCCAGCAACCACACATATAGTAGGTTACAGGGATCTACAACAGGAAAGCTCATATCAGAGACTGAATGATGTTTCTTAGGTGGAAGGAAGGTTTGTCAAGAGCCTCACTGCTCTTGGAGGGGAGAATGCACTGTGGTTGCTGTCCTCCCAGGCCAAGTGTTCAGATTGCTCATTTTACTTCTCACCCTTCCTCAGGGAATCCACAGACTGGATTCTTTCCTCAGTTTAGCTCTTAAACATAGAAAAGAGATTGTGTCAATATTCCCAAATTTGGTATCTTGGCTATATGTAAAACCCAATTCTAGCTCACTATGGGTTGGCACACACAAGTTTCTGCAGTGTTTTGTGGGTTACAGGGATTCCAGTGTGAAAGCACCATATTGGAAACTTCTTTTTTGAGAGGTTGGGTGTGAGGGTTCACACTTCTAATTCCAACACTCAGAAGCTGGAGACAGAAGGGGCAGCATATGTTTGAGGTCATTCAGGTCTACACTGTAGGTTCTAGACCAGCCTGGCCTACAGAATGAGACACAGCCTCATAACAAACAAACAAAAAACAAACAAACAAAAAACCAAACAAGGAAACAAACAAACAATCAGACAGACAGACATCTCTGGAAGACATTTGTAAGACTTCAGAAGCATAACCAGTGGTCCCTGGACTCATTGACATAGATGGTCCCTGTCCAGTGCTGAATGAGACTATTGTGTCTTCATCATTACCTCTGTAGTGGTAGAGGAAAATGTGAGTAAGAGTAAGGTCAATATGAGTCCATTGGATGGCTTCCAAAGTAGGAGGCTCAAGGATGTTATTTGGATCAGTTTCCCCAAACAGTGCCACGGGTTTAGGATGAAGTGTTCAAACATAAGCCTTGACAGTAAATTTCACCCTTAACGATAAGAAGTTTGAAACTAAATGCTCTTACAAAAGTGTTGCCAAACCAATCACCCATGGTAGGCATACTAACTTGTTTTTGAAGCCTTGGATTGACCCAGAGAAGAGTTCCTAGGCTTTTACTACTCACCTAGAATATCTTCACCCCTGGGCCTTAGTGATCTTAGAGGGTAAGGCATCTGACCCTCTCTTCCTGACAGACAGCAGATCTGAAAATAACACCACCTTCCCTCAGCAGAAAGTAATTATAGAGCTGAATCATCACTCTTGCCTTAGTATGATTTCAGAGTCTTGAGTTATTGCTAAGACATCTCATTAGACATCTCATCATACACTTGAATATTTCAAAATCTAAAATAATGTGTAGTCTAGAAATATAAACACTTTAGATATGAAAGGAAATATGTTATATCATAAATATCTATAGAAATTAATAAATTAATTAGAGCAATGGAAAAGCAAATTTAACTGGGAATTAAGTCATAAAAACCAGAATCATAAAGCATAACTTAATGAATTACAATCTAGTGCTATCAGACTTTGCATTCAATGTTGGGAGTACTAATTTGGTTGTTAAGATTTCAGCCAAAGGGATTCTTAAGGCAGAATAAAAGGAGAAAATAGTCTAAATCAAAGCAGGGAGGTACCCATCATATACATCAGAAAGAGAAGTGAACCTTGGGCCACAGAAGAAAATGGTAAGGGGGCAGAGGTGCAAGAGGCCACGGGCTACAACAATAACTTAAAGCAACTCAGAGGCCATGAGTGCCGGAGATTTATGGGGAGTGCACAGCATCACTTCTGTGTTAGAAAGAGAGGCATTTGAGTTACCAGACTCTTTAAACAGGTGTATGGCATTTTTCATACTATTCCTCAATTTTTCTAGTACTAGGCCCATGAAAAGGGCAGAATCGAGATAGGGGAACAATCTCAGCCCCTTATTAGAATACCCTGACATAGGGACAGTCACAGTATAAGAAATCAAGGGTTCTTAGGCACACCCTGGTTTTGGTCAAATCTCTGTTTCTGGTCCTTAGTTTCAATCTCCATGTCTCTATTCAACCACACCCCACTTTAAACTTTGTTGTTTTCTAGATTCCTCACATTAGAATTTAACTTTATTCGAAAATCTTGAGAATAATGAAAAATAGCCAGTTCATCTTGATTTGATTTTTGATAGAGTCTCATCATATGGCCTTATCTGGCCTGGAACTCACTACCTAGACCAGACTAGCCTTGGATTTACAGCCCTTTTCTACCTCCTGCCTCCTGAGTGCTGGGAATACAGGTGAGTACCACCATGCCTGGCTCAAGCCAGTCTTTCAAAGATGGACCAGAACTCTTGTAGACCTATCTGGACTGATTCTAATTGGTTTATTTTCCTCACCTGAATTACTTAACTCTTTCAGGGCTTAACCAGTGGAAGAGGAGACATGGTTCTGAAGTCTGGATTCAAGGAATGTGACAGATTTGCTTGGCCTGAGCTAAAAAAATAGAGAGTTATCTGTAGAGTGGGAGTGATTCTTACATCTAATTTATGAGATAGTATTTGAATGAATAAATATTTGTGAAAAGAGATAGCAGGATTGAGAAAATAAAAGATCTAAAAGTCTCAAATTAAATAATGGCCTTTGTTATATTTCCTTATTGTGTTTTATAGCACATAAATTTCTAGAAGACAAATTGTTCATTGTATTTTCTAAGAAAGTGTCATAGAATGTTTGATATTAAATCAATAATTACAAGCCACCATAGACATAAGATCAAAGACCTTCCAATATAAGTGAAATCTATGGTTTAGGTTAAGTGTTCACCTCATTTTAAAGGTTTTATTTTGTTCTTGAGTCCTACTGAGTTAAAAATCTGCAAATATGAATAGAGATGCTTGATTTTCCTCATCAGAAGTGGATGAGTCAAAGCATGAAGCATAACTTAATTGGCATAAAAAAACCTCTAATCAAGTAAATGATCAAAAATATAGTTCAATGATAATTTGGAAATTAATCAGTCACTTTGTTACAATTATCTAAACTCAAAATAAATGTTTTTGAGAAAAGCACTGTCCTGCAATCTGACTAAATGTATATCTTTGAAGATGTCTAAATGTTGAGTTTCAGATCCTTTTATCCTTCAAGTAATGATGATTCTAGAAGCAAAATATTATGGTTAATTATACAAGCAAAAGGATTTCTAACATCTACATGCTGTACAAGACAAATCAATCTAGAATGTTTTGTGTTGGTTTTACATTTTCATTGAGATCTAAATTTTCTAGTTTTGGGTTTTTAGGCAAGCTATTGAATATTTTCTAATATTTATTTCCTCATGTAAAAAACACAAATGATAATTTTGTATGTTTTATTGAAAATCCTTAAATGATTTAATGATCTGATGTCAGTTGTCATATTTTTTAGAGATTTAGTAGAATTTCTTTCTTGTTAACAATGTTTCATGAAATCTTAATGAGAGAATTGCCATATTTATGTATATATTTAAAAGAATAACAAAGATCACAATTTGATTAAATAGTGCAGGGTACAATCTTAGATTTTGATGTGACATGTGTAACTAAGAATGAAAAGCAAATAACAAACCATACAGAACCTAATAATAAAAATTATTTTCTGTCCAGTATAAGTATTTATTAAGTAGCTAAGGTACTAATTAGAGGAAACTTTCAGGATACATGCTGCCCTGTAATTAGGTTCACAATGGAGCCTCTGCTTTTTAAAAACTGTCTTTGAAGCTGTCTTCTTAGATACCCTGACTTTTTTTTCCTTCTTTTATGTTTTTAAAACTATATTTCACTTTGGTGTGCTTGTTTTGAGGCAAAGGTCGAGGTTTCCCAAACCTCTTGTGTCCATCCCTCAACTTCATACCCGGCTCAAACTCTTCAAACATTCTGAAGCATAACAGCCCCCAATTGCAGTGATATCCCTGGGTGTTTTCACAGCTTATTTCCCCAGTCTGCTCAAAGTTGCTTCCTTTCCTATGTCTTCTTAGAGTTTGAGGTTCAGGGACACTCCCACACTGCCATGAACTAGCCAAATTTTTAATCTGTTGTCCTAGCATTGAGTGTCTTTTTTCTCTTGTCTTAGGTGAAAATCTTGGGACGCTCCTGCCTTGCCCTCTTCTTGGTGATAAGACAAAAACACCTGATTGGGAAAGGGGTAGAAGTGGGGACAATGGAGACTGAAGAGATAGCTCATCTGTTAAGAGCACTTGCTTCTCTTTCAGAGGACTCAGGTTCTGTTTTTAGAATCCATGTGGTGGCCCACAACTGTCTGCATCTCTAGTTCAAGGGGATTTGACATCCTCTCTGGCCTCTGGTTCTGCATGTACTGTACATACATGGGAATAAAACACACACACACATACACACATATAATTAATAAATATCCTTGTCTGGTTTTCTCATCTAGAAGAAGCAATGTCATTGGGTTTTATGCAGTAATGCAGACAGACAGAGAGAAAAATGATTATTTTCTTTATGATTGCCTTGCCATATATTTATATTTATGGTGCAACAACAATGACAATAATGATGCCTATTCATGATTGCTTATATTTTATAGATTATATAAATATTTTCATAGCCAAAGCAAATTGGGTAAACCTAATGGTGAGGAATAATGCTAATGATTGCATCTATGGTTTATTTGTTGGTCCTCTTTTGTGAAATAGAAGCACAATCAAGCTGTATCAATAACTTTTCTCATTCTTGTTACCAAATACCTGACAGGAAACAACTTAAGGGATGAAGGGATTTTTCTGGCTTACAGTTTAAGGGGATACAGTTTATTATGACAGGGAAGACATGGTTACAGCAGGAGTGTAAGGTTGTGCTCATATTGTATTCAAAGTCAGGGGGAGCAATGAATGTTGATTCTCTGCTTACTTTCTCCTTTCTATTCAATTCAGTATCATGTCCCATTGAATGATGACAGCCATCCTTACAGTGAGTCTCTCCATTTTAATTAACTCAATCTAGAAACTCCAGCATACATGTGACCAGAAGTTTTTCTTTTAGTTGATTCTAGAACTTATCATTTTTAAAATCAATATTATCCTCCACAAATCGACCCCTGTGAATTTGACACCCATACATATCACTTTCAAGCCATAAACATCCACCTCTAATCTTCGCCAGCCCTTGACAATCTCATCAATGTAAAATGCATTATGTACAACTTTTGACGTGCCCTCATAATCTCTAATAATATACTGTGTTTATAGTTTTGAACAATACTATTCAAAAGTCTAAATTCAGAGTCTCTTGTGAGACACAATCAATCTCTTCTAAAAATATTTCATTTACTATTTTATTTTTTATGTATGAGTGTTTTGCCTGCATGTATTTGCATGAATGTAGTGCAATTCCTGCAGAGGCCAGAAGAATGTGTCAGTCTTCTGGAACTGGAGTTACAGATGGTTGTTAGCCACCATGTGGATGCTGGGAAACAAACAGGTTCTTTGCAAGTTAATAGCAGTTATTCACTGCTGAGCCATCTTTCCAGCACCCTCAAACAATTTCTTAACTGAAAGCTCCTATGACATAAAAAAACATATCACATAGTTCCAACACACAATAACACAGAGTAAATATTCAATTCCAAAAGAGAGGCCTGGGGACATAGCAAGGAAGTATTGAACAAAAGCAAGATTAAAACCCAGAAGGAAAATACCAAAGCCTAGAACTCTGTGTTTGGCATTGGGACTTGTGATGGCATCATCTGGGCTCTTAAGTTCTCAGTCACCCCATCTTTCCAGCTCCTCTCAGGACTGATTTCATTCCGCGCCTGCATGTTTTCTCTGAGGATATCCCTGTGTCCTGGAATCCCTAATATGCTAATGTCTCCTTTTCAACATAGGCTTCATGGTCACAGTTACAGTATTCTGTCCTTGTAGAACAGATGCTTATAGCCTGGCCTCAGAGGCTTCCAGGAATCATGACACAAGCCTTTGTGACCTTTTTACTTTTGTACCTTTCATGCTTGTAAAATCATGTTCTACTGCCAGCCTGAGATGTAGCATATTGTCCTTGCACCACAGCTTTTGTGTACTGACCATGGGGACATACTTCCCTGGGTGGGTGTTTTTGAGCAGGAAAAGTACCCCTTAAGTATTTTTCTCAAGTTAGACTCTCTCTTCAAATTATTTGCATTTTCCCAAGTTCAAGCCTTTAATGGTTGAGGTCTTAGCCTCAAGGACATATTTCTATTGTCTCAGTATAGAGCAATAAGTTATTTTTAATGTTGCTGATATCGTCAACAATTGGAATTGTTTTCTCTGTTCCCACTTGGTCTATGACTTTAAACTTTTCCTTTGCTCAATGAGATTTTTCATCTTTCTATTCCACTTGCTACTCTCTGTTGTTATAGACCTGGATAATTGTGAAGCACTAGCATGAAAGAGCCTGTTAATCCTCTTTTGAGATTTCCAGGGCAAATTAAATAATACATTACCTTTTCATTTAGCCTCACTCAACTTTTCAGGCCATGGGCAGAATTCAGTGCAGTCAGAGTCTTTGCCAGTATGTAGTAAGAATAGCTTCTAGTCAATTGTCTGATTATGTTCTTTTTCTCCTCTGAGTCTCATGAGTCCAGTCTCTAATGTCTGAATTTCTTTCAGTATTCTTGTCTTCCAAACTCCAACTTGAATGGCTCATTAAGCTATGCTTTCAGAGTACCACGGCTTTTCTAACACAAACTTCCAAACTTTTTCACATTCCTCCCATAAACTAGTTCCAAGGGCCTATGGATCACAGCAACAGTCCTTCTGTATTCACTATTTTAATAATTATTATGTTGAAATACCTGACAAATGCAATTTAAGGAAGGAAGGAAGGAAGGAAGGGTTTTTATTAGCTGATGGTACAAGGGCTATAGTCCATGGTGTCAGGGAAGGCAAGAGAACAGGAGCATGAAGCTGCTGGCAACACTGGCTCATCAAACAGGAATCAGAGAAGGATAAAAGCTGGTGTTCAGTTAGCTTTCTCCTTTTTGCACAGCCTACAACTCCCCCGTGTGAGAGGGTACCATTCACATTTAGGAAGGATCTTTCCATTTCAATTAGCCTAATCCAGAAGCTCCCACACAGGCATGCCCACAGATTTGTTTCCTAGGTGCTTTTACATCTTGTCAAGTACATGGTCAAAATTAATCATCACAAAGACTTTTGACTAGAGTAACAGATAATCACTGAACCCTGAAATATCTGCCTTCTACATCAATAATATGTGTGGCTAATATTTAAATGTCGTTTATTTAAATGTGACTTATTACAATCGTCCAATTGTAGCTGGCAAACCCCTCATTCCTCCAAAAAGCATGAGCAGTGGGTGAGCATGGGGCACCCTGGGAAGAAGGGTGGAGCCTAACCACCAGCAGCATTAATGGCAGGAAGATTGGAAGAGAGAGAGAGCAAAAGGTGTGGTGGCCATTTTGTGGACTCTGGGAGTGAGGAGGCTTGTGGCCAAGGATGATGAACTGTGGGGGAAGGAGGGTGAGAGAACAGCTAGCAGATGCTCCTCCCATCCTGCAAGCTCCACAGAGGAAGATGAGGCAGCCATAGGGTGAGATGGCACATGGGCATGGGGCACAAAAGTGATTCAGAATGGTGGACTGCCACTCTGCATTGTGTGGCATGGGACATGGGGGTTATGAAAAGCCACTTCATGTAAGTCACCACTCACCCCCAACAGTAATATAAAATGGTATAAAACCAAGACTAAAAATATCTTTTGTTAGTCTGAGAGCCTCAGAGGGTGCAAGGAGACTCCCATGAAGGGAAAACAGAAAAAAATTTAGTGCAAAATATTGACATAGCACTGGTGGAAAGAGGAAGTTTGGGAGTCTCAGTAAAACATGGGGATGTGCACCCGGGAAAGTGGTTCCAGCAGCAGCTGGTGAGCCAATCGAAAGGAAGCAGGGTTCAGAGTCCCAAATCCAGAATGGCGGAGATGGGCACCTCAAGGAGTTCTGTAAGGTAATGGGACTTGTCCAAGAGAAGTTGGCAGAAACCCAGGGGAGACAGGGGCCAAACCCCGTAGGCTTAAGGGAATTAGTTATGCTTGCATGTGTTAAACAATGGATCATAAAATATATATAATTAGCAGGCCACACAGGCGTGGACGGAATCAAAGGGAAAAAATTGAGGGCCACAGCTGTGTTGTACATGTGAGGAAATAGCTCAGTTGCTGGAAAAATGGAGTCCACCTCCAAGTGGATTTGAAAACTTAAAAATAATAGAGAGCCTGGAAAAAAATCTTACAAACAAGAGAAGAACCCAGATAGGGGGTGTGGTCACTTTACGTAATAACAGATTTGCCCAAGGCAGGGGAAGCTGAAATGGCTAAGGTGGTACTGGCAGATTCAGTTTCAACCTCCGAGCTTGAGAGAGGAGAAACCAGAACACTTTAACTTGTTTAAGGTAAGAGGACCAGGAGTCCAAGGACTTAGAAAGAAAGACAGATAATAGTGAGAAAAGAAATAAAAGCAGCTAAAGCTGCCCCTCAGATTCAACCTTTGGTGTAAATAGAGGAAAAAAACTAACAGTACTGGAGCTAGGAAATACTCCACACTGGAGCTGTTAGAACTAGGAAAGAATTACAAGTAAGCAATCAAAGAGCACCTCATCAAGTGGCTCCTGAGGATATGGGACATGGGAGCAAATAATGTCAGTCTAAGTTCTTCAGAAGCTTCACAGTTGAGTTATATAAACACCCATCCATCCTTGCAACATAGGTTGTTCAACCTAGGCCAATGCAAGGGGCAGCTATGCTTAATGGGATGGCTGGCACAAGGTATTAAAGATACATGGTTATCACAAATGGAAACTCACATAATTAACAGGGGCTGGAGAACTATAAAGGAGGGATAGGCATTACTGAGAGAACTAGGCATGAGAAAAGCAATATATGATACCCTGTTCACTGGGCTAGAAAAGACTGTGTTCACCAGAAATATAAAGGAAAGCTGAATTCAATCAATTGGGACCTCAAGAATGGTACAGAGCTTTAATGGTTTTGCTAAGCCCTTTAATGGGACAGGAGATTTGTAAAGTGAGAGAGGCTTTAGCAGATCTAAGTAGCTCTGGTCAGCATGTAAAACGTGTCTATAGAATAACAGAACACCCTACAAGATATATAAAAAAGACCAAACAGAAGAAATGAACCATTTGAGTTCCTAGAAGTCAAATGTGGCAAGATTTGTGGCCCAATTCTCAAAGAAAAATTTGATAGAAAACCAAATTGGGTACTAAGGAGTTTCTGGAAAGCTTTAAACCAGGAAGAAAAGTTTACAGAAGACATTCAGAGGATAAAAAAATGCCCCAGGGGTGGTTAAGGATCCCCAAAGATTAATTAAGGTACATTTCTCTCCTGAGAAATTCTATGCTAAGTGTGAAGGCAGTTTTCCCCACCAGGTCCTCCCCTACCAGGCAGATATGGATGGCCAATGGACAGAGGACAGATATGGCTACAGTCAGGAGGCAGACTCAGGGCCTGCCTGACTCAGGGATCAAACAGGTGCAGCAGGGACAAGAGACACCCCCTACCTCCTTACTCTGGGGATGGGTCAGGCAACTGGAGGCAGCACTGTAAGTATATCAAGGATAAAAGAATATTGAGACTCCATGTAACATCCTCAGAATGCTGAATGACCCTAAAGGGATAACTAAAAATAATAAAAATCTAACCAAATTAATTCCTCTTACCCATGCTATGGTACTTAAAATGATCTATGGAGAAAGCAGTTAATACAAATGGATAAAACTTTCCATGCTGTGTTAGACCTTTGAGTGTTTTAGAGATGTGAAACCCATTTGAAAGATACCTGAAGAAACGAAGGCCAGCATAGCTGTAAGATTCTTGGGAGTTTTCTGGTTGGATAAAATAAAAACAGAGGCTCCCAAAATCATACAACTGTTAAGAACAACTACAGTACCAGGGGTGGGTTGCCTCCCCATAAGCTGTCGATCAGAGAGAGACCTTAGAGATTCTCAAATTGACCGAGGCTATTGCCACTAATGTCAGTTGTACACTAGGATGGTCAGTAAGGACATGTTGCTGAAGATACTGAATGATATGAGCATGGGAGAAGAAGAGATGGAGCCGAGATTAAGGCAAAAAACCTCCATGCCACTGTATGGATGGCTTTCACAGTGCCAGAAGGCACTATGCAGATTGTTGGGGAAGAAAGGATCCCCTGTGATTCTACACAAGAATGGACCTTGCATGCTGCACACTATGGACATGCCAACCAATGCCTGCTAGTGCAATAATGGTTAATATATGTACAACTGATGAATTTTTCATTGGATAAGGCCTGCTTGTAGAGGTGGAACATACATCTAGTATTGTAGACCAGACCAACCTCCTGTGTCAGGGAAGGCTACAGGCCTCAGGGGGGAAAAGGCTGCAAATACATTGTTTATTGAATATGATGCATTGTTGCAGGTTTCCTCGTGGGTCCAGATCACGAGAGACTGCAGGGAACAAGGGTTCTGGCCACAGTGGGGGTGAATGGTGTGGAATCAACACACAGACTCTGGGAGTCAGGTGAGAGCAGGCACTAGGCGAGGTGCTGCAGACTCGTTTGTTGCTGGGAAGTGCAAGCCTTATATATCTCTCCCCTGCCCCCAGTGTCCCATGAGTTGGTGTGTCACTTCCTGATAGATCCCCTCATCTGGACAGATTGTAGGTTGGCTATTTTGTGGAAGCATGTGCTGTGCTCTCAAAGCAGAAGCTGTGCTCCCTAGTGCAGCCTGTGCTCAAGCCTGGCACTTCCTCTCCTACATATCCATCCCTTTTTATTATAGAAAAGTCAGTTGGAGCCTAGGTTCTTTGCCTCGACATAGTTGACCCCATCTCAGAGGACACCCAGCTTGATGGACTGTACCTGTCTTAGGTCATCCTGACCATCAGGATCTTACCTGTCACTGACTACAAGCCCTCGAAGGGTGTGACCTCTGGGATGACCATGTGAGGGAAGAGGAGGGCAAGAAATTACACAGCCGCTTCTTGGATGTCAGGAAGCCAGACCTGTCGGACTTTGGGGGGGGGTGTTGAAGTCTGGATCCTTGAGTGTTTTGAGAACCTGATACACCGAGTAATTTACTTGGTTTTGTCTGTGGAAGTGTAAACAAGGCATTTTATGAGCAAGAAAAGAATTAAGGCTGTGATACCCAAGAGCAAATAAGTAACGATCCATGAAGGTTCAAACAAAGCTTTTAAGTTCGACCAAAGTTTGTCAAGGAACCCAGAGTTTATTTCTAATGTCTGAGCCCATGTATAATATAAGGAGATGATCTAGTCAGTGAGCAAGGTGGAGTGGTTGAGAAACTTTTGGCTCCAGTGGCCATGGATGTATGGTGAGAGTTCCATCCTGGCCCTAGCGAGGTTATCTACTTTGTAAAGTGTGAGACACAGGGCTTTGAACAGTGAGTCACAGGCCATTAGCATCATCTGTTGACAATTGCCATCTCTTCTCCGAGGAGATCTACCTGTTGTTGTATAACAGAAATGGCCTGGAAGAGGTGTTAATTAATGAGATTGAGTGTGTAAGGTCACAGAGGTTTTGGATACGACCCCACTGAGTGTTTCCACAGCAGTGGAAGATTGAGTGATAGCAACAGCAGCAGTGGCTGCAGCCCCCAAGGAAAGGATAATGGCAGTGACAATTGCTGTGGTAATACCAAAATCTCTCTTGATCCAGGGGAAGGGTTGGAGAGGCGTCTGTTCCATGATGGTGATAACATGGAAGTGAGTGGCACTGGGAACGGGAACCCAGATTGCTGTGGGTTTGCACACAAAGAGAACGAGAGAGGTGGAGAAAATCCAGCATGCCAAGAGAGTGCAATTAGTGAGGGAGCAGTTAAGTGTATCCTCTGGGTCACTCGTGACATTAGCAAAAAGCAGAGCAAACAGAGGATGAACACAAATGGGTGAGGAGAACGAAAAAGAGACATTAACAGAGACTTTATTAGGTGTCCAAGTTGGGTCTGCAACACCCGAGGAACCTGTCTCTGAGTTATCACCTGTATATGTACCATTAACGATGTCTCCACCTAATACAAAGAAGAGAGGATGCAAATCCAGGCAAGCTGCTGGCCCACAAAGCTCACAAGACTCCCTGACAGTGTCTCTACACCTGGGGTCAGGGTAGACATAGGAGTAAGGTTTTGTAGAGACAATGCATCTCCAGGCTGCCAGGGAGGAAGCCTGTGGGCATCCATCATAATCCATAGTAAGGAGGAACATACTTCCAGGAGTGAGAGGGAGGCACTGTTCCCATGGGATAGGAAAACACAATGTGGTTTAGTTTATAGGTGGGAGGGCACCGGGTACATGGAGGATGCCTGACCCTTGGAGGGGAGGGGTGGTGGCCCCAGGGGGCACAAAGGACACCATAGCCTCTGAAGTGTCTTTTACTAAGGGAGACCAGATTTTGAGGCCCCATAAGGAGTCTTGGCTTCGGTTTCCATGAAAGTCACCTGTTGTGATGTTAAAGAGGGAGTGACAGTGAGAGACATTAGGGGAGGAGGGGTTAAGGACTGGGATGAAGCAGAACAATCCTGAAAGGGACCATGTGCTGTTTATGGGAACGGATGCATGAATCAATTCCATGGTGGGGAGACCGAGGGATTCATTAGTAGTAAAGAGAACTGGGAAAACAGGTGATTGTTCATCTACAGGGAGGATCAGAGGTGGTAAGGGGACCAGTGCCCAGAGATCTGAAGCCTGGGAAGAAGCACAGCCAAAGGACAAAAGGGTGTCAAAGATAAAGAAGCCAGAAAAGGATGCCATGGCTTATCAAACTCGCAATCGGGCCCGGTCTCCAGATGAGTTTCCATAGCTGGCTGGTTGTCTCTCGATGGAATCCAGATGGGAGTTGTAGCATCCTGTGGAGAAATACAAGCATACCCTCATCCTCCTGTCAGGACGGGGGCTGATTTCTGCCACAGGGATGAAATCGGATCCCTCTACCTGACTAGTGGCAGAGGCATAGCCCGAGGCAAAGAGGACCAATGTTTGTATGCTGGACTGAGACCCCCCATTGTCAAACATGAGGAAATTAAGGTGGAACAAAGCCTCAGTAAGAGCCAGGTGAGGGTCACATTTGGCCTCAGCTGAGGGGCTTTTAGCCAGGAGGGACTTAAGTGTCCTGTTGGTCCTTTCAACAATGGCTTGTTCTTGTGGGTTATAGGGAATACCAAAGGTATGTTTTATTTCCCAGGAGAAAACACAGTTATTGAATTCTTGAGAGGAATAAGCAGGCCTATTATCAGTCTTAAGCGCCCAGGGTATGCCCATGATTAACATGGCAGAATTTATAGCTTTAATGGCATGTATAGTTTTTTCCCCTGAGAGAGCTAAAGCATAAGTAAGGGAAGAGCATGTGTCAACTATAACATGAACAAATCACAATTTCCCAAAAGGGGGTAGTGAGTCACGTCCATCTGCCAAATGGCATTGGGTATCAAACCACGGGGATTTACTCCTCCCCTGTTAAGGGGCCTGAGAGGCATAAGCACGGCACAGGTAGCACATGAGTGGACAAAGTGCCTGCATTGGGTCATGGGGATTTTTGGGAGGAGTTTATGAATACTCTGAGGGGACAGGTGGAATTGTTGATGTAAAGCTCTTGCTTGTTCTAACAGGTTAGACTGTCATGATCAAGGCATCTGTGGTGGCATTCCCCTGAGCTAGGATACCGGGAAGTGCAGTATGTGAGTGGATTTCTTGAGCGGAGAACTTGCTCAAAATATGGGGAGTCAGGGTCTGATTAGTTGGTGGCTTTGCAGATGAGTTCAAGGTCCGTGAGAGGGGTGGGCACCCATGGCTGTTGCACAGCATTTGACCTGACATTAACCTGAAAGGCAGACATGGGCCAGCAAGGGGCTGTAAGGGGTGAGTGGGTTATGTAGAAGGTGAAGGGCAGGCAGAGCAGAAAGAGCCACAGATAAAGGTGTAACGCATTTACGAAGGTGGCCTCGTGCGGGTCGTAGTACCAGCCACCACTCAGGGTGACCCACACCCCCTGCTTGAGGATCTGTAGCATCTGAGACCCCATCCTCACCCAGGGAGGCCTCTGCCACCGCCGCCTTCCGCGCCCTGGCCCCAGCTCTGCCTCATCTCTGGTGCTGCTGCAGCCTGTCTAGCCCCTGCCCGAGCCCCAGAGAGCAGCCCTGCACTGTGGTGGTTGCTGCTGTTATGCAAGGAGGAGGCAGCAAGCCAGGAGGAGGAGACAGCCAGCTGGGAGGCTTTAAGGCTGGCAAAAATGGCTAGAGGCTATGGAGGGGAAACACACAATAGCGTCAATAATGTCAAACGTCAATAACAAAGGCACAATAGCGTCAGGTTTTCTATTGAAGGTTTTTTGAGCTTGCCACAAAAGTAAAAGGCAAGGGTGACTACCAAGAAGCACAAATGAAGCAAACAAGGACCGTGAGCCACTTGGACATAAACCGCCCCAACATGCACAGCTTGCCTGGAGTCCTGTATGTAGACCAGGCTGGCCTTGAAGGCACACAGATCCACTTGCCTCTGCCTCCCAGGCTCTGGGATTAAAGGCTATGGATAAAGACCAAAGTAATGCTTTCAGTAATTTAAAGGAAATTCTTGATTGAACTTTTTTTCACCTAAAGTTATTTTTATTTTTAGATTTTATGAGTTAACTGCCCTAACAATTAAGGATGTTGTAAGGAGTGAAGTTAATATGATTACTACAGATATTTCTGAGCAGGTTGATTTATTACTGCTGAAAATGAGTTCCTCAGACAATCCACAGAAGAGTGCCAAAGTGAAAAATAACTTGTTACTAGTATCTTCACACTATTGTAATGTCATCAAGCACAGATGGATCACATTCAGGCCATCCAGCAAGCATGCAGACAATAAGCAAACAGCAGTAACAGCCAAGGGCAGGTGCTAGATGTACAAATCATGTGTAATGTCATTAGGGCAGTGTAAGACTTGGAAGGTTCTCTCAGGTATGCTGGTTATATTCATAATTATTGCATGGAAAGAATTGTTCAGAATTATGAATGTTTGGACAGAATCAATTGCCTTTAATACCTTAACTCATCATTATTTGAAATATAGTAGCAATGACATGCACATTGGTAATAAGTAGACAGGGAGAGGCTAAAAATACAAGTTTCAGACACTATTATCAGCATGACAGACTCCAAAACAGTATAAGGTATAGAGAAAATGGAGCAGTTTCCCTCTTGACCAGTTGTAGAAATGCCATTCCTGAGACACTATCTCATATTGTTTACAATATAAACAAACATACTAGGCCTTGGGCTCCTTTTATAAAGTAAACATGTAGCTTTAATATGTCATTGACCCTTTCTAGACCCTGACTCAGAATAATGTATATGTGTGTATGTTGTAAAAAATCAAACACTCCAAGTAGGGATTATTATTGAAAGCAAATTAGTCCATTTGTTTGCAAACAAAGGATGATGTTAGACTGATAACGTGAGTTTGTGGTTTGTGATTGCCTGTGCTGTATTGGGTCAGTAGGGAGTCAGAGAGGCAAAATCCTCTAAGACAGTTCTTTTCCTATGTGATACTGAATGTACTGCTTCAATAAAGAGAAAACAAGTCTTTTGCTCAAGAGAACAATTTCAAGAGAAATCTGAAAGAACAAGTTATCAGAATAGTTTAGGTTTACTCTTGGTTACAATCAATGCCAGTCAGGCTTTTTATTTTTTATTCAGGCATCTCCATTATGTGACATGTTTCTGCCTCAACCAGCGAGCATGCATTAATAATAACTTTAATTAGTCACACTCAGTTGGTAGAGATCTGGGAGGCTGACTTTTCTTGACTCTGATGACTCAAAGGTGTGAGCTGTAGCCTGTGAAGTAAGCAATGTATTTCAGGCAATGATGTCTCATCCTGCTAGAACCAAAGTAAAGAAAAGCAAGTGGGGCTGGAGAGATGGCTCAGTGGTTAAGAACATTGGTTGGTCTTGCAGAAGACCCAAGTTCGAATCCCAGCACCTGCATGGCAGCTAACGACTGTCCATAACTCCAGTCCCAGGAGATCTGACAGCCTCTTCTGACCTCCACAGGCATTGTACGACACGGGTGCACTTACCTACATGCAGGCAATACATGCATACACATAAAATAAAAATAAAAAATAAAATAAAAAAGGATTTTGAAAAAGAAAAGCAAGACATGTACTCAACTCTGAAGTTCCATATTTGGGTATGATGATAAGAATGGACTGAAAGATAGATAAAATAAATAGGAAAAAGAAAAAAAATGTAGCATTTTCATGTACATTGGAATCTTCCTAAAAATATATAGCTCCAAAGAAGCATCTAAGACTAAGTTCTTCATAAGCTTTTTAAAGAAAGAATAATTTATGTAAAACTAACAAGACAAACAAAAAACTTCTAGAGGATGTAATGTGTAGGGAACTGACCAGGAGATTCACAGAGAAATTAGATGACAATAAGGGCTATGTAGTAAGTTTGTCTGTACTAATTATTTCAACATCCACTTCCAGTCTCCAATTATAAGATGTCCTCTTCCTAGTATAGGGAAGATAGTCTCTAGTGATGTTATTGTCTCCTTGGGGAGATCAGAGAATCCTTATCTTACCTACTTTATTCAACCCTTTTTCAGATTAAAACTCCACAGAATTAAGTCTTAGGATGCTGTGTTCTGAACCTCTTCATAAGCATTATGCTGAGTGTTTTGTGTACCTAGTTATAATATCATAAAAGACCTATATATACAGCTCTTTATCACATATAATTTATAGTTAGACAAGGAATCAAATAAATAGCCCTCAATTACAGTGAAGTTTAATAGTTTGGTAAACCTATTATTGAGTTTGTGGAATTCTGTATGTCTGTAGGTCCTGTCTCTCCATTAAGGTGCTTAGTTCAATAGTTTAAATGCTTACAGACATTAGTTAAGGAATTCTCAGACATACTTATAATATGTAATGGTGACATTGTAATTCACCGGTTTTGGGTTTCATTTCTAGTCTCTGGTTCATAATTACTGGTACAAAAATTACTTTTCTTCTGGGCAGGTTATAGAAACACTAATGTTTCTGAAGTTTGTCTTTCATCTGGACATAAATTCTCTGATTCCTCCTTGTCTGAGTAGAATTCTTAAGACGCTCCTCTTTCCAGAGATGTATTGCCCCACATTGTGTATGATGGAAGGTCCGTAAAGAAGTCTAGGAGAATGATACACCTTACCTGGGCTTTGGGCCTCAGTCCACAGGTATTAGATATTATCTCTCTGGTTCAGTCTTATTTTGACATGGTTGTCCATGCTCTGTCATGTCTCAGCAGTGAAATCACTATCAAAACTCGAAATCACAGAATTTGGGAATTTTTAGGTAGGAGGTAATGTGGACATTCCTGGATGTAGGTTCACCTGGAGAGGTATATGAAGCTCTGCCTGCTTCTCTCGCACCTCAGTCTGTGTATCTCTCCATCCCTGCTCTTGGTAACATCTGATATGGCAAATGAAGAGCCAGAATGCTCTGACTCCATTTTGGCTAACTTCTTTAGACAAGCCCAGACAAGCTCAGGCATATTGTACATGTAAAAGCCTTATAAGGTATGAACAAAAACTTCTGACTCTAAAAGATATTAGCACATTCCAATGCCCTGAAGACAGCCCCTACCAATCAAGACTTTCCCTGTACACAGTATATGGGAACATCCAATTATTTCAAAAAATGTTTGGTGTGTGCAGGTTTCTGTGGAGTGCCCCAATAAAAGCCCCTGCCTGCTATTGTTCGGGGCCAGGCTCCATCTTTGGCTCATGATGTCTGTGCCCAGCTAGCTGCCATTTGGTTATTGTCCTTTTTTACTTTAAATTCTTAAACTTTTTGTATAATCTGTTTTGGGTATCTGTGGGAATTATTCTTGATTCTCAAATCCTAACAGCAAACTGCTAACCCTGTTTCCTTAAGTTCTGTGAGTTGATAGGGAAAACTCAATAAACCCAAGTAGAGGGCTGTGTGAGTTCTGATATATATTTAGTTTGTCAAAAGCATTTGTACCTTATAATTGCCATCTGAAGGGGGCCAGTCCTGGTGACTGAGGAGCCAGCTTATGGTTTTTTTCTAGAAAGATAGTGTTATAATTAGATTTCATTAGAGAGCACCTAGTTCTTGTGCCCTGCAGAATTATTGCCTACTTGCAGATGGAGAAGAATTGCCATGTCTTTTGAAGTCACATAAAACTTCTGTATTTGATATGGTGTGAAGGCAGAGAGTAACAGGTTCTTTGTTTTATTGACAAGGTAACTGCTAGAACAACATTTTTTACATGCCCTATGACACTGGTGTTTCCTAAACTATCCTATTGTTGTGCTAGCTTATTCCAATCTAATCTACTTCAGTTATATTTTACATATGTCCACTAAAACTGTTAACTGAATTTGTGGCAGGTAGGTCACTGATTAGTGTTATTTTCAGTTTTGAAAAAGTGCTAGGAGTAGACCTAACTGTCACTTTCTTAGATCATTATATTTGTAATCAGTCTCCACTGAGCCTACAATGCATGGGATGCTGAGGTGATAGGCTGTGCTCTGAAATGTTCCTTTTAGTTAGATTCAAAGTGATATTTGGAAGTACAACACTTTGTGATATGATAGCTTCATGAAATCAGAGTTATCAGTGGAATAAGTACCACTGTATTAAAGAGGCCTTAGGGAATTTGCATGCTCCATCTATGATGTAAGGGTGCAGTGAAAAAAATCTATGAGGAAAAGTTTTCCCCAGACATCAGTCAGGAACTTGATCTTGGAATTTTAAATGCAAGAAGTAAAATTATGTTATTCATATTATCCAGTCTACAAAACTTTTTTATTTTTTCACAATTTTATTAGTCTTTTAGAGAATTTCATATGTACATAAATGTATACCCATATATACATTAATACATCTCTCAGACCTCATCAGAAACTTCTTTGTGCAGTGAATGGTGAACAATGCAGAAACTCACAACTGGTCAAAGAGTCTGTGGAGTGCTCAGCCACAAATGGAGCATCTACATCATGCCCCCCTCCCCAATGCTCAAGGGCCATCATGGAAGACAAGGCAGAAAGAATGTAAGAGCCAGAAGTTGGGAGGACTAGAGCAAAGCAGTGTCTTTTCTGATTAGTACTCCTCCAATTTCCTTCTCTTATCTTATTACTCTAGCAAGTGTTTCAAGCACTATATTAAAAAGGAGTGGAGATAGTGGACAGCCTTGTCTGGTTCCTTATTTTAATGGGAATGCTTCCAGTTTTTCTGCAATAGAATGATGTTGGCTACAGGTTTGTTGAATATAGCTTTGATTATCTTGAGGTATGTTCCCTCCAATCCAATTCCCTCTAGAACTTTTAACAGAAATGAATGCTGAATTTTGTCAAAGGCCTTTTCTGCATCTATTGAGTTGTTGGCCAGGGTAGTCCAAGGGACTCCCAAAATTACACAGCCCTTGATAGTCTCCCTGAACTTGAAGGTAAGACCCTATTGCTGAAGATAGGCATACTTCAGATGCAGGATTTGTAGCAATGGAGCTGGAACT
Organism: Nannospalax galili; assembly: GCF_000622305.1. Classification (NCBI taxonomy): domain Eukaryota; kingdom Metazoa; phylum Chordata; class Mammalia; order Rodentia; family Spalacidae; genus Nannospalax; species Nannospalax galili. The sequence goes on from NW_008360312.1 coordinate 837,578, forward strand.
GACCTGGAAGCTACTTCTCCTGAAGTCTAGCTCTCATTGCTTTGGAAGAGCACTATGAAGGTGCCAGGGGAAAACATTAAGTGATGTTCCAATACCAGCTTCAAGACCAAATAGCCAGATCAATGACTGCCGCAGTATGGGACATTGGTATAGTAGTGGTGCTTTTATCTTGGGGGTAATCAACAGGCAACCTAATTGGACTTAAAGCCCACTCAATGGGAGGACACTTAAGTGTGGTACTGTAAACATAACCAAATACACATGGCTGAAAAAATCATAGATATTAGAGAAAACCCCAAGACTGTCATATCTCTATACTAATGTAATTTCTCACTATGTGAAAAATGTGTATTCTTATGTTTACAGACATCTATCCTAGTCAGCACTCATAAAATCATCTTCTTTTGCACCAGAAGGACACAATAACAAAGTACCACAGCTGGTCACACACACTGTCTATGAATTGCCCAGGCCTAAGTGACACATCTACGTTGCAAACTCTATACCTAAGACTCACACAACACAGAAAAAGGGTAAAGACAACACTAATGAATCTCTGAAGGTCCCTCATACAGCAGAGGGCCAAGGACACAAAAGGTCACATGTGGCCAAAGTGTAGAAATTAAGAGTCTGCAGAATGCTTGTCCTTGGACAGGACCCCTATGTTAAACTTCACCCACTCAGGACTCGGGGACCATTGCAGAAGAGGGGGGCAGAAAGACTGTAAGAGCCCGGGAGGAGGTGCATGACCATATGGAAATAGAGTCCTACAAGCCCCTTGGACCCGTATGAATCTACAGCAATAGTGTCAGCATATGCAAGTCCCATGCAAAGTCAAGCAGACAAAAATCCAGCATAAAACTGGGGAAATGGACAGCAGACCCAAATATTAGCTGAAGAAATATTGGCAATTGATTATTGCTAGGTGAGGAAGAGCTGATCTTTCTAAAGGGAGGAACTCTAGATAAGTTCGTCTAGTAGACCTCAGTAAATGAACGTGCACTGAGGCACATCTGGGGACACTAAATTGGCACAATATTCCATAACACAAATTACAGAATGTATGAAGCCCAGTGAGTAGGTTCTGGGAGGGTGCCAGTGGGGACAGGGATATAAAGATGATTAAGGTTGACTGAGATATTCTGTATGAAATACACAAAATTTCAATGAAAACAATACAAAACAAAAAGAATGGACTCAGACTGAAGCTAAAGGAATTTTATTATCTGCTGGGCTAGCACTGTAAATCTTAGTAGGTTCCCAGAGAAGGAATGTGGAGAAGAGGAAGAAAGGAAACCAGGCATTTTGTAAACTGCCACATGGCAGAAGGTGGGAGAGGAGGATAACTTCATAGAAAAGACTGAGATAGTTTAGGGTTTGGGGAAATCATGCCCAAGTTTAGGCCAACACCCAAAAGAAAGAGGCAGAAAGGAAGACAAAAGAAAAGTTGGATTTATTTGAGTAATTCAGAAAAGCGGACAGGCTTAATCTAGTTGTATGACTGTAGTTCCATAAGCCACTGCACAAATGGTGAGGTTTGGGGCAGAAAAAGTATATTATCTCATTAAAGGGTTAGTTACTCTTCTCCATCTCTTTAACATAGTGTTAGATGAAGCCACTGTTCTGAGGGGTGGTGCTTTAGTCAGGTGATTGACTGGCTCAAGTGGAGGATCTTTTCTGTTTTGAGTAGTTTGGAAGGTTAGTTTTCCACCCAGGCCAGAGATTCCATTCTCTTTATTAATATATCATTATTTTTATATTTTATTTTATGCATATGAGTGCATTGCCTGAATGAATATAAATGCACCTGTGTTGTGTATTGCCTGTGGAGGTCAGAAGAGGGCTTTGAATCCTCTGGAACTGGAATTATGGATGGTTGTTAGCTTCCCTGTAAGTGCTGGGATCTGAACCCGGGACCTCTGCAAGAACATCCAGTGCTCTTAACTGCTAATACATCTCTCCAGCCATCTGAGATTCCATTCTCTTAACCAGAAGGAGATAGCTTTCCCTAAAAGGACCTTAAAAGCTACTGCAACATTTGGATCAGAGATAAGTTAAAAAATATATGCAGATGAGGCCTTCTCAGAATAACTGAATATTCATTAATGGATCTGAATTTTCTTTAATTCCTTAAATATGTACTTACATGTTTTTTATGCAGCAACTTATAGTTGGTATTTTTTATTTATTATTTTTATTTTATGTGTATGAGTGTATTGCCTGCATGTATGTGAGTGCACCTGTGTCGTGTATTGCCGTGGAGGTCAGAAGAAGGCTTCAGATTCCCCTGGAATGGGAGTTAAGAACAGTTCATAGACCCCATGTGGGTGCTGGGAATTTAACCCGGGTCTTCTGCAAGAACAGTCAGTGCTCTTAACTGGTGAGCCATCTCTCCAGCCCCATAGTTGGTATTTTTTAGCCTTTATTGATCAATAATATAGGCAAATATCTTAACCTATTGATTCCCTAACTTGATAACTGGTTCTGATACGTATATAAATTCTAACAGTATTAAATATGGTATTTCAACATTATTATATATTTATTACTGTTTTCTCTTTTTTTTTTTTTTACAATTTTTAGTATACAGTTGTAAATATTACATGGGTAGGTATATACATGTGTCATGGCTGTATCATTTTTATTACAAAACAATTTTGGAATTCCTCAGAGAAGGGATATCTGATTCACAGGATCACATTGAAAAAATTCCTTTAGGACACAGGAATAAGAGTTTAATAGAAGTAGGACCTTAAAAGATTTTTGGTTTTTAACTTTCTAAACTTATTTTGAAAAGAAATTTGTGAAGGGATGCAATGAACCTGCTGGTGCTCTGAGAAGACATTAAGACCAGCCCCCTTTTTGTCCTAAAGCTGCAAAGGAAGGAGAGGGGGAGGGGCTGCACTTAGAGAAGAAGCTTCTGGATAGATTCTGTTCCTGGGTGCTCAGGAACACCAGGGCAACAACAATAGGCATAAACTAAGTACACACAGTTTAGGAATCAGGTGCTGTGTTCCTTATATGAAATGCACGGGACCAGAAGTATTTCAGAGTTCAGATCTTTCAAAAGGTTTGGAGCATTGTCTCTATTGTTTCCTACATATCTAACCTTCAGGTAGTGTTATACTATTATTGTTATTATTATTAATTTATTTTTTTGAGACAGGGTCTTCCCGTTGCCCCCGAGGGCCTGCAACTTCTACATAGACCAGGCCAGCCTCCATCTCACAGAGATCTGCCTACCTCTGACTCCCAAGTGCTGGGATTCAAGGTATATACTACCATGTCCATCTAATTTTACACATTGTGGTCTGTCCAATATTTGATGCAAAAGGTGAGAAAGGAGGAAAATAAAACCATATAAAGAACACTTACACTGCTGTTATTCTTCTTGTTTCACCTTTCAGGAATGTTTTCCAGCAAGTTGAATCATCTGCAACTGAAAAATCCCCACATCTAATTTTACACAAAATTTTAAAACAATTTTATGCATGGCATAGTTTCATGATGTGGAATTTTCCACTTGTTTAATGTTGGTCCTTAAACAATTTTTAATTTTGTAGTATTTTGAAATTTGGTTTTCTCAGGCAGGAGTGTTCAACCTGTTATCTGGAATTAAATCAGTTAACTCATGTCCAGGACGATGAGTTTCTGTAGCAAATGTTTAAAATAACATGAAGATACCACTGTACATGTTGGTGTCTGTACAAGTCAGTACCACAAGGCACTGTCCTCAGATTTATACATAAGAAGAGACATTTCATCCAGTTGATTTTTGAAGTTAGAAGTGTATATGCTGTTTTGATGATTTCTGAGGGCAGAGACTGTATCATAAAACCATTCTGCTCTGAAAAGTGCTGTTTATCTTATCTTAAATGATGACACAAAATGCAGAGTTGAATATCCATTTCAGTCAGCTGAGCCTACTTCCCATAAGACATGGGGAAAGCTGAGACCCTATCCAATTTCCTTCTCTTACCTGTGCCATTCAGGCCTTGATGGTGGCACTTGATATTTGACAGGAATTATTTTCCCCCTGTTTCTTTAGATGAAGATTTTCAAGGTCTTAAATAAGTAGGTTTGTAAGAGTTTATAAGATGAAATCTTTAGGAACTCTTACCTGTTCTAAACATGAGGAGAAACATCATTAGGTTTAAAAGTTGTGGCTAAGAATGTTTAAGATTTCCATTTACTTTTAACATGGCATCATTTTTAGAATATTTTTCGGTATTGAGACTGAATGGATACTTTGCTATGGAAAGAACAACATTCCTAGAAAGAACGATATAATTCTCATGGTACTCAGCAGTGTACTAGTGATTTTGTTAAAGTAAAAGCTCTACTTTCCTCTGAAGGCTAATGTGTTTAAACATGTCTCATTGCAGAACAGATGAGATGGCTCAGGTAGAGCACCTGTTGCCAATCCTGAGGACATAAATTCATTCCCAGGGACCCATATAGTAGACAGAGAGAAGCAACTCCCAAAGCTGTTCTCTGACATCCACTTTTGCACTGTGGCACATACATGTCCCCCAGCTCCACAAAACAAATAAAAAGGTAATTAAAAAGTTAAACATAGGGGCTGGAGAGATAGCTCAGTGGTTAAGAACACTGGTTGTTCTTGCAAAAGACCCGGGTTTGAATCCCAGCACCCACATGGCAGCTAACAACTATCCATAACTCCAGTCCCAGGGGATCCAACAGCTTCTTCTGAGCTTCGAGGGCATTGCACGACACGGGTGCATTTACCTACATGCAGGCAATACACGCATGCACATAAAAAAAAGTTAAAGATGCCCTATTTTAAGTAAATTTTGCTGGAGTTGATTTAATTTAATCACTGGTTCTTAGGTCAGAGTGTTTCATTCTACCACAGCAGTTACTATTGTACTTCACCTTGTCAGGCAGAACGACAACACAGTCACGCTTTTGGAACACTATTTAAGACCAAAATTCGGGGCAGGAGCAATGACTCAGAAGACTCCCTCTTCTGGCCTCTGCAGTCATTGCCCACAAGTGATTCAGTTACATACATGTGGGCAAAACACTCATACACATAAAATATAAATAAATTTTAAAGAAAGGGCTGAATTCTATTGAAAATGAAGACTCAAATTCCTACCCTATGTTTATTAAACAAGGCTAGAATTGATCAATGTAATTTATTAATTTTAATTATGGGAGGCTATTTCTGTAAAGCTTTGGTCCCATCCTGTTTTAAGGAGCACTTAAAATTAGTTATTACCTGTGGCAAAAGTGAATTTCCCCTTTATATTTCTCTACTCTATAAGAAACAAAATTAAGTGGAAAGGTAAAAAAAGTATGATGAGCAGGGATGTGATTATACACCTCTATTCCTAGTACTTTATAGCTGAGACAGGATGACCAGGAGTCTGGGCCAAACACAATAACTTAAGAAGACATTATGCTCCAAACAGGTAGACAAAGAAACAGATACCGATGCACTCACTGGTAAAGTGTTTTCCTAGCATCTGTAAGGCTTTGGGTTCAATTCTGAACACCACTCCTGTATTCACATACAGAGAATAATAATAAAGAAGAGGAAAAAAACTTTAAATTCTATGAGAGGTTGTGTTCAAAATTTGGCAGATGTGACAGAGCAGTCTTTCAAGAATGAATAAAGGTCAGGTGTGGTGGCACATGCCTTTAATCCCAGCACTGGGGATGCAGAGACAGGCGGATCTCTGTGAGTTCTAGGCCAGCCTGGTCTCCACAGCAAATCCAGGCATCCAGGCCAGCTATGGCTACAGGGAGACTCTGTCTCAAAAAGACCAAAAAAACAAAAAAAAACAAAAAAAACAAAAACAAAAACAATGAATAAAGAAGAATCTATTTTCTTAAACAGGTTTTGCTAAGGCATTGCTAGATATAGCATCTTACATACTTTGGGAAAAAAAGAAAAAAAAATTACATTCTGTTTTCTGTGGAAAATAAGTGTTGATATTATCTATTCTCTGCAATGGGAGGGTTGAGTTGTAAGCACCTCTTTTTTGGGTGCTTTGTTGAGTCTAAGGGAGCGTCTCTGACAGTGTTAGTGTTCCTTCTGATTCCATGTAGGGTAACTACGGGGCATAGAGCAAGTCCCGTCTACAACAATATAAATTTCCTTTGGGTCTGGAATGTCCCAGTTAATGATTGTCCTGACAATGAAACTCACTCAATAGATCTGAGTCTGTTCCCTGTAGTAAGCAGGGCCAGTGACCTTCCAGAAAGTCAGATGCTCACAATGTTGTTAAGAACTGATTTGGATTCTATCCTCACATAGATAACAATACATAATGGAGCAGTCCCCCAGGCAATGGATTTAGGAGAGCATTTGAATCAATGTAAGAATGACATTGCAGGTTACATACCAATTGACAAAACAGGCTTCCCTGTTGTGGACTGGCAATCTTGGGATCCCTTTTGGGAAGAAACATAGGAAATCAGGAAGCTTACAAGAATAAATCTATTGAGTTGGCCAAGAAGAAAAATCCAGAATTGAATGAAGCAGAAGCCACCAGGAGAGCCCAAGAAGAGCTTGAAAGGGCAGGAAAAAATTAATGATAAAGACTTTAAACCTGGGCAAGTCTCTTCGGCCAAAACACCTGTGGGGTTTCTTTTCTTTTCCTGAGTGTTATAATGAAGCTGCTTTCCAAGGTTTTTGCCCTGAGGTGGAAAGGGGAAGAAATGAGGAACTCAGCTGGATATGGGAGGAAGCCACAGGCCTTTATCCAACTATCTATTTGAAGACAGATAAGAAGTCTTCTTCTAAAGCTAAATACTATTCTCTCAAAAGCATAGTGGAAGCCCTTAGATTTGCCAGTGCAAGGAATGATTCAAATCCTGTTCCCATTATGGTTTTTGTTTGGCTTGTTTTTACTGATAACTCTAGTCAATTTCTTCTTCAGGTAGGTAGTGACAACTATGAGATCATATTCACAAATGATGTTTACTGGAAACTAATGTTTTTAAAGGAAATGTAACTGAGCTGTTATATATGTTTTAGGCATTTGCACATGAGTGGTTCTATTTTCTCATAAAAGTTTATTCTTTTACAACTTTTTGTCTTTAATGTAATCATATGACCTGTTAACAGCCATGGATAATTATAAAATGTAGATAATATTTTAACTTTACTTTTCATGGATCTGGTCTCTTGCCAACAGAAATCATTAAACCCATAATATATTCTTTTTAAGTAGAAAAAAAAGCCTGAGTAAAAACTATGAGTGTGGACTATGTAATTATTGATAGGTAGAGAGTGGGTGGGAGCGAGTGGGTGGCGCAGATGGAGGAAGGCACTAAGGCACAGATGGAATTCTCAGTGGGATACAGATTTATTTCGCCTGGGGCACCTTTCCCTCGGGGAAGGGAAAGATGTCAGGGAAGGGAAGGATGTCAGGGAAGGGCAGGGAAAGATGTCAGGGAAAGATGTCAGCCCACGGGTTGTGAGCTGGGACTTTATATATGGGGGCTTTAGGGTGTGGAAGGGGGGAATGTTTGGGGGAGAAATCAGGGAGGGGGAAGCAGGAAAAGCAGGTAGGGTTGGGGTCTGGAAGTGTTTACTTTTTCCCTCTTAAGATAAAAGGAAATCTGCTTATCTTATCTTTGGAGGTCAGAGGAAAGGCAGGCTGCTTCTCAGCAGAGTTTGTTCTTCTTGACCTCAAAGGTCAAGGTGCTTATCAGCTAAGTTCCCTTTTTCGGGCTCCAAAGTCTGTAGGTCCCTGTTGGGGAGGGGGGAAGCTGCTGCTGTTTGGAACCCTAACATTCCAGCTTTTTGTGTTATAGGATAGGGGGCGCAAAAGTCATCTTGCTACTTCCTGCTGGACAGGGTCGACATGGGGGGTAGGCTGGTTTAGGGGTCCACTAGGCAGCAGGGGTTGTCTCTCCATGCATCTGAACAGGGTCCTTGATGGTTGACAGGCGTTCATATGCATGTGAAGGGAAGGAAAGCAACAGCTGATTAAAATTAGTATGTGTTAGTTTTCGGATCTGGTTCTGAAAATATCTGACAAGGCAAGGAGCAATGGTTAGCAACTAAGTGGTAGAAAGCAGAGGGCCCAATAAGGGCAGAAGGCAAAGAGTTAGTCCTGTAAAAATGTCCCATTGTGATGACTGTTGGTACTAGGAATTTTTAAGTGATTTTTTGCTACCTGTTTGAGTTGTTCTATATCATGTTCGACCTTACCAGATTGGTTGATAAAATAACAGCATTCTTCACCCAGAAAAATACAGGTTCCCCCTTTTTCTGCAGTTAATAGATCCAGGCCTTGCCTGTTCTGGGAGGATAATTGTTGTAGGAACTGGATTGACTGGGCTGTAGTTTCCACTGTTGAAGTGAGCTCGTCTGAGCTCCTCCATTTCTTGAGAAAGATGCTGTGTTGAGATCAGCGTGTGTCCCAAGCCTCTGGCCGCGAGTCCTGTGGCTGCCACTGATGCCACCAGGCTAACTCCTACCAAGACTGCCAAGGTGGCTGACCTCTTTGTTCTGGTTCCTTCTGTCCCTGTGGATAAGACATCATACACCTCTCCTGGTGTGTATAGGGTTAGTTTGGGGATGAGAATGACTGGAGAACAGGTGTCCTCAATCTGTGGAGAGATGCAGGAGTATATTTTGGAAGAACAGAGAAAGAGCAGTCCCGAGGTTAGAGCAGTATCTTAATTGTGACATTTCGGCTTGATGAGTGTGGACCTGTGGGCATTTAGAGGTTCGTGGAATCCAACACTCTGTTTTGTTAAGAAAAAGGGGAGGGGCAGGCATGGGCCCCTGTACTAGAAGTTCCCAAGAACACTGAGTAGTGGCCTGCGGAGTAACATTTTAAACTGGGAGAGGGGG